>NW_003852512.1:185697-219542 GCF_000181295.1 Otolemur garnettii
ATTTTTTGGTTGCTGCCGTCATTGTTGTTTGGCGGGTCTGGGCTGGGGATTCGAACCCGCCACCTTAGGTGTACGTGGCTGGCGCCTTAGCCAGTTGAGCCACAGGCGCCAAGCCTCTTATTTTGTTTTTAAGCAGAGGTTGAGAAGGTAACACAGACCCTGTCGTCTTTCCCTTTCTAGGCCTGGAGCCGATGGAGAGCACCCAGGCACTAAGATCCTGGGGAACATTATCTACTTTAGCACTGAAGTCCTTATTTTAACTTCCCTTTGTTTTTCTGCAGTATGATCACGTATTTCAGGTCCCTAAATGCAGGATAGTTATTGCAGCCAATTACAGTAGCAATTTTCCCCAAGATACTGACTTTGTTCTGCAAATGACACATTCATAATTACATTATTTTTATGCATCACCATAAAATACCAAGTCACCTAATATATCACTGACAAGATGTAAGTTTTAGAGAATTTAAAACAAACTGGTGAAAAAGTTAGCTGCCTCTTTTTATTATTATTCTTTTAGAATCCACACAGCTACTGCTGCTACTGCTTGTGAGTGAAAATCACATCCGATTGGATAGGATCAGCCATTTGGGTTTGAAGTGATGGAACTGGATAAAAAGCTCTACCTTGTGTTTTGTAATTTTTTTTTCAGTCACTTTTCTGCATTATCCTTTGATCATGGAATATAGCTGTGGCTGTGGCCTTCTGTGCTAGAAACTTTTCGGTCTTTTGCTTTTCTGGCAGAGGCCTCTCTCTCCTGTTTCTGACTCATGTTCTTAATAACATTTGTGGATGATGCCTCTGAGCAGTCTACTGGTGCCACTTGGGGACCCTGCCTAAAACCTAGGCCTTCGGTTGAGGAAATGAGATGAGATGGAGGAATTTTCCATCAGTGTTTAGAAAGGAGAATTTGTCTAAAATAAATAAGGAATGACTGTAAGTTCATGAGATGGATTTTGAGCTTTAAAATTGGGAAGCTGTGTAGGCTGGACACAGGCTTTCTTCGGAACCTCTTCAGAGTCAGTTTACCAACCAAAAAGGAGAAGCAGGGCTTATGGCTTTAGGGGCACAGGGGATGCTTATCTCGACCAAAATAGTGACACTCAGCCTTCCACCCAGCCCCACCCCTACCCCTATTCTGGGCAGACACCAATAGATCTGGTTCCAAACTACTATTTCCAAAAACTTAATTCCACCCTCAAAAGATGTGCAGCCATTGAGGAGATTGTAGGGTTAGGCTCCAGGTCCTGAAGGCAGTTCCCTCAGAGGGAGTCACTCACTTTAGATCCTCTCTGGGGGGCATAAGGCCTCCTAAAGGGTCAGCATAGCTAAATGCCCCCTCAGACCAATGGTTAAGGTCTAATACCACCTTCTTTAGGGATTTAAAATATGTAGTGATGTCATTCCTTTAAAAAAAATACATAAGGAGTCCATGTTTACTGAGAGAATTTTACATAATACAGGGTGGCCATAAAATTCACGTGCAATTTAAAATAGCTTTCTGTATAATCACAAGGAATGAAATGCAATCTATTAAATATATAAAAGAATTTCCCCAGCCAGGGATATTCCTTTTTAAGATTTGGGTGGTATTTTCCCAGACAGTTTTCTTTTTTCTTCCTTTTTTTTTTTCTTTTTGAGACAGAGTCTCACTATGTCACCCTCGGTAGAGAGCTGTGGCATCCCAGCTCACAGCAACCTCAAACTTTTGGGAACGAGCAATGCTCTTCCTTCAGCCTCCCAAGTATCTGGGACTACAGGCGCCCGCGACAACACCCAGCTATTTTTTGTCGCAGTTGTCACTGTTAGCTGGCCCAGGCCAGGTTCTAACCCACCAACTTCCGTGTATGTGGCTGGAGCTGTAAGCACTGTGCTACGGGTGCCGAGCCCCAGACATTTTTCTTGACATGACACACACAGAAATATCCATCCACTATTGAGCACAGGACTGTCAGTTCTACTTCTTACATTTACGTTTCATTTCTGTTTCTGCGATGGCCACCATGATGCAAACATTTTCTCTGACTTGGACAACTGCCATTGCTTCCCAACTGGAATCCTTGCTTCCACCCTTACCATTCTCCAACTATAGTATTTTCCACCCTCTGGCCACTGTGGTGCTTTTTTTTTTTTTAATTCGCTGTGCTGTTTTTGAAACACAGATGAAATCACCTCCTTCACTCTTCCTCAAAGCCTGCTAATGGTTCCTGTTGTTGTAAGCATAAAGACAAAACTTCTACAGCCTATCAGGACCTCGTGATCTACCCATTCTCTTCAGCCTTCTCTGCTTGTCATTCCCTACACTGCAGCCAATCTGGCCGCCTGTTGTTCCTTCAACCTATTTTTCATCTTGGAGTCTTTGCTCTAGCCATTTCCTAGAACACTTGTTTTGTTTTGTTTTCATAACAGGCACTTTGTTATTTTCAAGTCTCTTAGTTTCCATGTTCTGTCCTCAAATAACCTCCTCATTGTTCTTATTTTCTCCTGCGGTTGGATCTGTTCAGAACCTGCCCTACCTGATTTGTCCTGCCAGGAATTTTCAGATTGGGCAAAAGGGAAAACATTTGTTGGAATCAAGCAATCCCAAGATTGACCCTCAAGGTCCTGCCTGGCTCTCATACCTTTTCCAGTTTCTGCCTCTTCTGAGCCCTCACTGGTCTTCCTGCCATACCTTCCTAGTCTCCAGCCCATTTCCTCATATGACCCCAAGGTTATGTACTTTTCTGGCCTCTGACATCTAAATTCTATTCTCTTCTTTGCCTACTGGCACTTGGCTCTTCTTTCCTGTGAATTCACAGAAATATTAGAAAGTCTATGGGATTGCCAAAATTTATGGAAGAGGCATTACGTATTTCATACGTATGATGGTAAACTGCTCAGTGCTAAAAAATGAATGAACCACTGATACATGGTACATGCAATAGCATAGATGAACCTAAAAAATAGGTTGAGTGGAAGTAGAAAGACACCATAGATTATAGACTATGATTCCATTGATAAGAAGTTCTAGAATAAGCAAAATTACCCATGGTGAAAAAAATCATAGTAGTGGTTGCCTCTGGTGGATGGGCGGAGATGGACTAGAAGAAGTAATGGCATGAGGGAACTCACTAAGGTGATAACAATCTTCTGTACCTTTGTAGAAGTTTGGATTGTATAGGTTTTTGCATTTGTCAAAATTCAGTGAATGATACGCTTAGATGTGTGCATTGTATCTTATGCAGCTTTTACCTAAGGACAAAAATCATAAACAAATTTTGAACTCTAGGTCAACATGAATGCTGTAGAGTACTTAGGGTGAAATTTACTGATGTTTGCAATTCATAACTAAGATAGATTCATCGATACGTAGGTAGATAACGTGACAAAGTTAGTGCACCGAGGTGTTAATTGTGTAGTATAGGTTATGGGTATATGTGTGTGTTATTGGAAATTCTTTCAGAATTTCTAGTATTTTTGATATATTTTAAGAAAAATGTTGGCAAGAATGCCCTAAACTGAAAACTTTTTGTAAAGTAAATAATTATAGAGTACTAAGCATGATTTTTACCTAAATTATCTATCTGCTTTAGAGTGTAGAGGGTAATTTGAACATAAGGCCCATTTCTCTGGGTATATAAATCAAGAAATGAAAACAACATAACCTAAACATTTGCACCTTCATATTAATCTGAAATTAAAAATATTTAAAATTATAAAAAAAAAAGAAATAAGATCTTAACTGAGGGACTAGACAAGCCTCATGATTCTGGCAGTCAGTGAGGTGTTTTGCAAATAACTAAGAAATAGAAAGCAAGGGGTATGTGTGTATATTTGCAGAAGGGAGGAGGGATTCCTAACTCAGAGACCAAGCCATCTAAAACTGAGGCTTCTCCCCTACCTAAATCCAGGCTCAAAAAGAGATGAGTGAATTTGACAAAGGCATTGGCCTAATAGCTTCAGAATGGGATGTTCTGGAACAGCGGTTCTCAACCTGTGGGTTGCGACCCACAGGAACTATATTAAAGGGCTGAGGCATTAGGAGGGTTGAGAACCAGTGTTCTAGAAGTTAAGAAACCAGTTGCTTTGAACTTTAGGGTAGCCTGCCTGCGAGGAACAAAAATGCTGAGAGTCTGAAACCTCCCTGGGAACTCTGCTAGGTTATGACCTACACGAGGGCAGGGACACAATCTGTCTTATTCGTCACAGTTTCCTTGGCACTCAACACAGAGCCCCGGACTGTAGTTAGTGCTCAACAAATACCCAGTGAATTTATGAGTGTTTGAATGAATAAGATTTGTTGATGCCTATATTGCTAACTTCTATTTGTCTCTTAGGTCTCAAGTTAGTGGCCACTTCCTTAAAAAATTCAGTCCCTGAGATTCCACTTTCTCATCCCAGACTATGTTAAGCTCTTTTATGTAATTCTGTTATTGTTCTTTCTAATCCTTTAGTGCATTTTCCCCACTTGCCTGTAAATCCCATAAAGGTAGGGATGGTGCTCATATTTTATTAACTGCACCTCTAGTGCCCAATATAGGTGATCCTTAGATTCAATGAATGGGGACAGTCCTACCCTGATCTAGGTAAATTATTCTACAATGTTTTTGTGCTCTGATTTTCCCAACAGGAATTAGATTTAGAGAGCAAGAGCCATGACTTTTAACTTTTTGTCTCCTTTGCTTTGCTGGGCACAGAGTAGACATAAATCAAGCGCTGTTCCTGATGGCCAGGAGCATCACACACAATGATGTCCCTTCTGACTGGGAATGGCTGACACTGAGGATTTGCCCGCAATATACAATGACTGAACAGATTTAATAGGGACTAAACCTGCAGATGCAAATGTCTGTGACCTAGTCTGCCTGACAGAATGCCTTTTAATGGGTCATAAACTATCGCCAAAGCCAAGCTAAGTCATCTTAAGAGGAGGTTAAGTAGAGATAGTTAAATCAACCAGTGTGGTTTGTGGCCCTGGGTTCTCATTCTTGACCCTGAGGACCCCAGGGTTAGCTGGGAGTGGTTGGAGACTTATATGAAAGCTACCAGGTACTTGGGAGCAGAGGTTGTAGAATTAAGTTACTTCCTTAAAACTGCAGTCCAAGAGAGGCCTGGAGATTAAGGACCATCTGCTTAGGTGTGGTGCCAGGCAATGCCAAGCCACATGGCCTGTGGCCAAAAAGAGAGCAGGAGGTAGAGCCCCAAGGAGAATGCCTGGGAGGTCCAGGAAGACATTCTGCTTATGCTGTTGCAGGAACAGATGCTGATGTAGACTAGTTGCTGATGTAAATGAACTCAGGGGCTGTGAGACAAGGCCACTTGAAGAACTCTTAATTTCCCTACTGATCTGCTTTCATGCCATGTGGAGCCACAAAACAAGGCATAACTTGTGCCAAAAAATTATTTTACTCTTGAAAAGGCACTAAGAAGACTTTCACTGAGGATTTTTCTTCTCTCTTTTGAAAACAAGTAACTCGAGAGGTAAGCATGCCCGTGACTAGGATGACCACACAATTTATTGTCCAAACCATGATCCCTCTGAAAGTGAAAGTGAACAAACACTATTGATAATTGTGCTGGACCAGAAACATAATCTGAGAGTATCCCAGTCAATTTGGGATATATAGTTCCTCAGTCTTGACCATCATCTTGGATAAGCTCTAAGGCTCTCTTGAACCCCAGCTTCTAGCAATGTAGAATGTTCCAGATGGTTGATAAAGTTGTAGTGGGAAGCAGAGCAGCGAGGCAGGTCTAACAGCAGATTCTGTGAGCAGCAGAGTCACAGAGCCATGGAACCAAGTGACGACAAGCATCTGGTATGTGGGCAGGAGTGTTTGGTCATCCATTAATCACCTCTCAGACACAGAGGTATATGCACTAACAAGGTGGCTGTCATCTGTGTCATCGGCAAATGTAATAATGGTGGCTCACCATCATGGAGCACTGCCTGTGTGCTAGGCACCATGCTAAGCACTCATGCCTTAGACTCTATTGTGTATTTGTTGATATTTCCAGCAAAGTCTGACATGTAGAAAGCTTTTGTATTTAGGGATTACCTTTATATTTACTCTCTTATTTTACCCTCACAAAAATCCAGGGAGGTAGGCATTACTATTCCAAACGCAAGATGAGGGAAATAGACTTGTGAGATAAAATCGTTTGTAAATAACCACTAAAACTGGGACGTAAAGCCAGGTCTATTCACTTGCAAATGCTATACCCTTTTGGTGATATCACATCTAGTTAATGTATTAATTCACCAAATATTTGCAGATTAGCCATGATAAGGTAAAAAAATGTGCTAGATTGCTAGCTATATAGACATGTCTTTGGCAGTAGGCTCAAGCTGTGAGCAAAAGAAGGATTGTCTGCTTCAAAGAGCTCACCCTTTAGTGGGAGAGATAGACACACAAACTCATAATTCAAATGTAATAGACTAGGTCCTGCACTCCATGCATATAACATTCCAATGAAATATGAAATATACAATATTAATAACTGATAAATTTGTATTATGTGAACTATAGTTGTGTTTTCTTTTATATTTCTATTTTATAAATAAATATGTGGTGTGTGTGCAAAGTAGTATGGGAACACAACAGAGGGGAAGTCAGGAAGGTAAAACAGAGAGGGCAACATTTGGGATGGGCTTTGAAGGGTACCTAGGAGTTTTTCAGATGGAGAAGTGAGGAAACCAAGCCCACACTCAGCAGAAGGGGCAGACTGTGCAAACGCATGGGAGAGAGTGGGACAAGTTTGGGAAATAACAAGCAGGTTGGTGAGTCTTCCTCTATGAGCATGGCCATTTGAGGATTTACAAATGAAATTGTATGGTACCTGGGATTTGCCTTAAGCATTCCGGAAAAGCAAAGTATTAGGGATGGTAAAGACAAGAGATAGATAAAACAACAATAACAGTTATAACAAAGTTATTTGTACCAGATTGTTCATTGCAGCTCAATTCATAATAGCCATGTCATGGAAGAAGCCCAAGTGCCCATCGACCCATGAATAGATTAACAAATTGTGGTATATGAATACCATGGAATATTATGCAGCCTTAAAAAAGATGGAGACTTGACCTCTTTTATGTTTACATGGATGGGGCTGGAACATATTCTACTTAGTAAAGTATCTAAAGAATGGGAGAAAAACTATCCAATGTACTCAGTACTATTATGAAACCAATTTACAATCACTCACACTTTCATATGAAGAATAGATCACAACTATGGCCCAAGATGAAGGAGGGAGGAGGGGGGATAGGAGGAGAAGGAGGAGGTCAGATCGAGGGAGGGTGAATGATGGGATCACATCCATGGTGCATAATGCAAGAGTATGTGTTAGATCTATTAAGTACAGAGTATAAATGTCTTAACATAATAATTAAGTAAATGAGAGGAGGTATATATTAACCAGTGTGATGTAAATGCTCCTAATTCTATATAAAATCAGCACATCATACCCCATAAATGTATTAATGTATACATGATCTATGTGTTTATGATTTAATAAAAAAATAAAAAAAAATAACAACAATAACAGGAATTGGATAATTTTGAAGCAGGATGATAGGTATAGGGAGGTTAATTTTAGTATTCTTTCTACTTTTGTGTTCATCTGAAATTTTCTACAATACAACTTTTTCTTTTTGAGACCGAGTCTCATTTTATTGCCAAGGCTAGAGTGCTGTGGCATCAGCATAGCTCACAGCAACCTCAAACTCTTGGGCTCAAGAAATCTTCTTGCCTCAGCCTCTCAAGTAGTTGGGACTATAGGCGCCTGCCACAACACCTGCTAATTTTTTTATTTTTAGTAGAGACGGGGTCTCACTCTTGCTCAGGCTGGTCTTGAAATTCTGAGCTCAAGGAATCCCCCTGCCTCAGCCTCCAAGAGTGCTACAGGCATTAGCTACTGTGTCTGGCCTATTTTTTTTTTTTTTTAAGATAAAAGCAGTTTGGTGGAGATGGGACAAAGTCGAGGTGGTAGGGAGTGTTCAAAGGTGAGGCTGATGCCCCCCCCCAGGCAATTGAAGCAACACCAAAAATCCATTACTGGGATCTGATCAAACTAAAAAGCTTTTGCACAGCCAAGAGAATAGTAAGTAAAGCAAACAGACAATCTTCAGAATGGGAGACGATTTTTGCAGGTTATGCTTCTGACAAAGGTCTGATAACTAGAATCTCATAGCTTGAGCCTATAGACATGTCAATACAGCTAGCAATCTAGCACATTTTTTACCTTATCATGGCTAATCTGAGAGGTGATTAATGGCTGACCAAACTAATCAATAGGAAAAGAATAAATAACCCCATTTCTATGTAGGCAAGAGACTTGAACAGAAACTTCTCTGATGAAGACAGGCGCATGGCCTATAAACATATGAAAAAATGCTCATCATCCTTAATCATCAGAGAAATGCAAATCAAAACCACTTTGAGATCTCATCTAACTCCAGTAAGATTAGCCCACATCACAAAATCCCCAAACTACAAATATTGGTGTGGATGCTGAGAGAAGGGGACACTTCTACACTGCGGGTGGGAAGGCAAGCTAATATGACCTTTTTGGAAAGAAGTTTGAAGAACACTCAAGGAACTAAAAGTAGACCTATTGTTCGATCCTGTAATTCCTTTACTAGGTATATACCCAGATGATCAAATATAATTTTACAACAAAGACATATGCACCAGAATGTTTATTGCAGCCCAATTCAGAATTATCAAGACATGGAAACAGCCCAAGTGCCTACTGACTCATGAATGGATTAACAAGTTGTGGTATATGTACACCATGGAATACTATGCAGTCATAAAAAGATGGAGACTTCACATCCTTTATGTTTACCTGGATGGAGCTGGGACATATTATTCTTAGTAAAGTATCTCAAGAATGGAAAAAAAAGTATCCAATTTACTCAATCCTATGAAATCAATATATAATCACCTACATGCTCTTATGAATGGCAAAACATAACCATAGTCCAGAAAGTAGAAGGCAGAGGAGAGTGAGGGGAGCGGAGGGGGGATATGGGAGGAGGGAGAGTATTTGGGGGACCTCATCTAATGTGCATGATGCAACAGTACATTTCAAAACTATTAAGAAATGAGTATAATTGGGATGGATGTGTTACTTAGTTCAATGTAAACATTTCACATTGTATATTGAAGCAGTACCTGAACCCCATAAATGCATCAATGTACAAAGTTATGATTTAATAAAAAGTAATTAATAAAAAAAAAGGTGAGGCTGATGAACTAGGTAGTGGTTGGGTTGGGGCTAAAGTTGGGAGCATGGACTGTGAAAGGCCCTTACTTGCCAGGCTGAGGAGTTGAGACCTAATCTAGTCAGTAACAGGGAGACATTAAAGGATTTGAATGCTGGGATTGAAACATGTGTCACATATTTAAAAGAGGTCACTGGCTCTGGATAGAAAATAAATTACGAGGCCAGAAGTCAAGAAGAGGGGAAATAGGTCGAGGTGAGGAATGATGGGGAACTGAGTAATTGAGGCAACAGAGGCCAGAGTCATACATTTGGAGTTACTTCTAAGTGCCATTGGAAGCCACTAAAGGGTTTTAGGTGGGGACCCAAAATGATCTCATTTGCATTTTTACAAGATCCCTTGGGCTATTACATGGAAGATGGACTGGAAAAGGGTAGGCATGGGTCATAGTGGGGAGACTGATGAAGATGACTGCCACAGTCCAGATGGTGTGCCTTGGACCATATTAGTGGCAGTAGATTTGGCAGAAGGAGATGGATCTGAGACACATTAGGGACGTTGAATCGATGGGAATTGGCAATGGATGGGTAGTGGAGTTTGTAAGAGAGGGAGGAAGACAGGATGTCTCCTAGGTTTTGGGAATACAGAATGGGGTGGACAATGGTGCTATTTACTAAGGTAGGACACATAGGGAGAAAATGGGGGCCCTGCCATATAAAAAAGAAAATGGCAGGTGGCAAAGGTTTTCATGAGGGAATACTGTTCTGAAGCTTTGAATTAATTCCAGTGAATTTTGGTAGTGCATGGAGGTTACAGAAGAATATAATTACACTGTGAGGCCTGTAGTTTTCACAACCAGTACACAAAGTTCAGAGTGGATTATGTTTTTATTGTATTAAAGAAATGACTATCAATCAAGATATAAAAGTATAGCAACCATCCAGGTCAAGTTCTTCATTTTATAAAGGCCAAGAAAGAGGAAATACTTTACACAAGGTTAGTTAGTAGTGGGTTGAGGTCCAGAAGCTGCCTTTACTCCCAGATTTATATGCTTTTTTGTTGTTGTTTATTTTATCTGAAAGTTTTTTTTTTTTTTAAATTTCAGATTAATATGAAGGTATGGATGATTAAGTTACATTGTTAGGTAGAGTCCAAGTTGTAGTTAGGCTTGTTTGTTTTTCTGTGACACAATCTCACTCTGTTGCCCAGGCTAAAGTGCTGTAGCATCAGCCTAGCTCCCAGCAACCTCAAACTCTTGGGCGTAAGTGATCCTCCTGCCTCAGCCTCCTGCTAGCTTTATTTTCTTTATGCTACATAGTTCCTCTCTTTCTGACTATGTTCTCGCCCCATTTTTCCTTGTCCCTTTAGACTCATTTTCTTTGCATAAACAAATATATGAGAAATCCCATGTAATTTCTAGGCCATCTTTTGTTTATGGATATACATATTATTAAAAAAGTATTTTTGTGATCTCTTGGGAATTTAACTTGGAAGATATTAAAAGAGATGGTTTAGATTGGTAAAAAAATATTATTTCTGAAAACAAAACTGTAAGGGCTACAATGTTACTAGTACTCTTGCAGCAGCCACCCCGCCCCACTGTGAAGCTGTTGTGCTGTTCCTTGAACTCTGAGATCTTTCCATGGCTTCCTTTTTTTCTGACTTCGGGTGGCACACTGAGGTCATGTCTATGGTTGCTGTAATGAGTAATCTGATAAAGTTGCAATTGTAGAGGCAGTTGTTCCTCCAGCTGTGGAGAATGTTTCACATTGTACTTGAACCCCAATCTTTGCAAAGGTAGTCTATAGGATGGCTGTCATTCTGGAGCTTTGATTACTCCAATGTTTGCCTTTTTCTGAAGTGAGGTTATTTCCAGTGTTTCACTCCACCCCAGGGTTGCTTGATGAGCTGACAATAGAAGCCCATAGACTCGCTGGCACATGAGGCATCGTTACCATTTCCTACCATGGAAATGCAGTTGTATTTAGCGTGTCTCACTTTGACCATTTCTACTTGTTGAGGGAAATAGACTCCAGGAATAGGATGAACAGATCTGATTTCATGTGTGCCCAAGATTATTTAAGCCCATAAATTCAATAATAAATATCAACATTCATGGTCTCTGATATTAGCTACCTTTCACTGAGTGCTTATGTGAGCTGAACACCAGACTAAGGGATTTATAGACATTATCTCCTGTTTGTGTTACTTTGTTTCAGCAGCTGTAGCAAACTAATACCAGGGAATACCATGATTACCCCAACTCTACAGATGAGTAAACGGAGGTACAGAAATGTAACATATACAACGTCATAAGGGCAAAGCTGGGATTTGAATCCAGTTCAGTCTGACCTCAGAACCTGCTTTCTGTTCTCATGTTACCCATCTGCCTAAGGCCTCAGAGTAGCCTGTGAGAAACTGATCTCTTATTGTATTGATCCTAAAAAGTTACATGCCCATCAAATCATATCTCCTCAAATGTGAGGAATGCATGGACAAACAGAAGTCAAATAAAAACCACATTGAAATGATTTTGCTTTTAAGAATTCTTTTTGGAAGACAGGGAACAGGCATTGCTGGGAGATAAATGCACTTATTACTGAGATATGATTCCTGGGGCACCCAGAGCAATATTTCTTAGCCTAAAGCTGTCAAGTCGATATTGCCCAACAAATCGGCTTCGTCAGTCACTGTCGCTCCCTGCAACGTGGAGCCCTGGGACTCACTTTGGTCATTCGCTGGGATACTTCCTGAGACTGGTTAGGCCTGGACAATCTGATCTCTTTCCTTTTTTTCATGTGGGAAAGTGATGGAAAGGCTGAAAAAGCACTAAATCACTTCTATTCCCCCTGTTCAAAGGCTGGTTTTAAGTTACTTTCTGTGCAACAGTTGGGCCTGAATTTACTTGATGTGGATACAAAAGTTTCTCTGTGGAAACATATTGGGCTTATTAGAGACCCTCCCAGGGTAGAACACCAGTTTCCATTATGAAGCAAAGCATTTCAAACCAAATACTATGTGCTAATGGTTTAAATAAATGTGATGATTAGATAAAAGGAGCTTTTGGAGTTAGGCTTGAAGACACTAATTAAATTCACATCAACAAGTCAACATATTGGTCTCGCATGGATTCGAGCACTTTGGAAATACTTCTTTGGTTTCCATACCATTAATTAAGTTCGCACATTTTGCTGATATTGAATGGTTACCTTAAAACACAGACAGCAAAAGTTGAAGCTTTGAACAGCACTTCTGAGTGCATTTCCACGAAGCTGAGTAAATTAGAATGGTTTTTCCTTTCAAAGAGCTAATTGCCTCAAAGTTTCAAAATTTCACGACAGAGAGTGAACAGTTGATTCTTCCTCAACAAAATCAATCCAAGTGATGCATGCTTTTACTTAACTGCTACAGGTTTAACTGCAGTTTTAAATTATTCTCAATGCAGAGGCAATAAAGTATTTCAGTAAATGCATCTCAAAGGAGAAGTTAGGAGGAAAAGGCACAAATATTCCCAGTAGCCACTGTTCAGCTCACTGTTTGAAACCAGAAGGCACATGCTAAAGAATTATGACCTGCCATGGGTAGTAGTTTTCAGAGTTAGGAGTTTATAAATACCCCAAGGATCTGAAGTTATGGCTCCAAACAGAAAGTGAGTAAACCCTACAGGAATACTTCATTTGAAAACTAAATATCTGCAGCCTTGTCTTGTCAACAAAATTGGATTTCTCTGTTATGTTATAATATTTCTACTTAGGACTGCTTCAGAATGGAAATTTAGGGAGAAAAAGCATGTGTGTAGTCTTCAACACGGCTGTGCCTGAACCACAGGCACTGCTCGCTGAAGGGAAGGGATTTGTTTCCTGATAGTCCTTCTTCTTGTCCTTAGCTCCTAAAATGATGAGTCGCAAATGGCCAAAAGGCTTTGCTCATTTGATGCAGCTTGAAAAAGCGATCCTAGCTTTAGAGCACTAAGATGGAGAATTGAATTTGCTTCGGTAGATATTGATCTAGTAATGATTGTGTGCAGAGCCCTGCACTTGGTACTGGCAAGGGGGATGGAAGGAGGCAGGGAGCTGACACAGATAAAGAGATGAGCGAGAGGGCAGAGCCTGTGGCTCAAAGGAGTAGGGCATTGACCCCATATACTGGAGGTGGCAGGTTCAAACCCGGCCCTGGTGAAAAACTGCAAAAAAAAAAAAAAAAAAAAAAAAAGGAGTGAGAGGTGATCTCTGCCCTCTCAAATATTAGCTAATGCACCCTCTGTACCAGGCACTATTCTAAGTGCTTAAAACCTCCTTCAATGACTCTCTGGGGGAGGGGACTCTTTGTAAGCCATTATACAGATGAAGAAACTGAGGCTCAGAGAAATTCAGTAACTGCTGCTCTTTCTCATCATTTTTCTTTACTGGAACATTTTCCTGACCACCTAACTATGAAGTACCCCAGGGCTTAGTCTTTGGGCCTCTTCTTGGTGATCTCATATATATATATATATATATATATATTTTTTTTTTTTTTTTTTCCCCAGACATCACCTGTTTGTTTAATAGGCATCGCAGAGTTCACAAGTTCTAAATGGAGTTCCCGATCTTCTTCTCCTCAAACTACTCTTTCCTTTGTCTTCACAGTTTGAGTTGATGGGATTTCCATTTTTTGTTCTGTTCTTATGCCAAAAAATTTTCTCACAAGTGTGAAATATATCTAGAATCTGACTTCTCTCCCCCTCCGTGGCTAACTATTTTGGCCTGAGCCATGGTCTTCTATTGCCTAAATTACTACCATGGCTTCTTACTTGGCCTCCAAACTTTCTTTCTTGACCCCTAATTACTGCATAAGAAGTGACCACAGATATGGCAGCTTGAAATAATACTAATGTATTATCTTACAGTTCTAGACATCGGAAGTCTGGATGTCTAGGATGAGTTCTCTGATTAGAGCTTTACAAGGCCAAAGTCAAGGTATCATTGAGGCTGGCCTCTTACCTTGAAGCTTTAGGGGAGAAGGCACTTTCAGGCTCATTCATGTTGTTGACAGGATCCAGATATTCACGGCTGTAGGCCTGAGGTCCTGTTTTCTTGCTGGCTGCTGGCTACAGGTCACTCTGGGATCCTAAATGCCATACACACTTCTCCTGTGATCCTTTCATCTTCAAAGCTAGCGTTGGCACATCAAGTCCCCTTGAGATTCAAATTCTTTTGACTCATTCTTCTGCTACCAGCTAAAGAAAAGTTTTTGCTTTTGAAAGACTCACTTGACAGCATCAAACCCTGCCAGATTATCTCCATATCTTAAGGTCAATAGACTTGGGACTTTAGACCTGATGACTTCTAAACAGGAAGTCTTTTTTCCTTTTCCTTTTTTTTTTTTTCCCTAAGATAGAGTCTTGTTCTGTCACCCTGACTAGAGTGCAGTAGCATCACCATAGCTCACAGCAGTCAGAGCAGGGACGCTAAGTCGTGGGCCCCGGCCCATGAAACTGCCATGAGGCAGCCTGTTATTTGTGCTCGCTCGGGGCATGGCTCCCCATAAGTGCTGTTGAGCCTGTTGCCTCCGTCAGGTAAGGGTCCCCATCAGGAGGAGCCAGTTGTTTCAGTCTGGTCAGAGGTGCTGGAGCACCTCAGTGGTGCAGCAGTCCTAGTAGGAGCAGTCTTTACTAACTTCTCCCATGACTATTTATAGAAGGGATCCCGTGGCTATTTACACCACCGGTGTGGAGACTGCCAAGCAATGATGTGTGTGCTCGTGTGCTCTCGTGCTTTTAACAAGAGACCAATCCCGTCCCCATTCCCTTAGTGACGGTGTTTCTTTCCATGTGTCTTCTACATACAGCAACTTCACACTCCTGGGCTCAAGGAATCCTCCTACCTTAGCCTCTCGAGTAGTTGGGACTATAGGTGCCTGCCACAATGCCTGGCTAGTTTTTCTATTTTTAGTAGAGACGGGGTTGCATTCTTGCTCAGGCCAGTCTCAAAGTCTTGAACTCCTGGCCTTAACCAATCCTCCCACTGCAGCCTTGCAGAGTGCTAGGATTTACAGGTGTGAGGCACTGCAACTGGTTAACTTGGGACTTTAATCATATCTGTAACATCACTTCAGAGAAGCACCCAGGTTAGAGTTTGGTTAAATAACTAGGAGAAAGGCATCTTGGGGCAGAGGGGTGCGTATTTAGAGTGCTGCCTACCACATCTCCCTGCAGTCTCTTCTCCACTTAGCAGCCAGTTTGATCCTTTCAAATGTAAGCCAGATCCTGTCATTCCTATATTCACAATCATCCAGTGACTCTTGAGCTCACTCAGAATAAAAGCCCAAGTCCACACCATGTCCCACAGACCCTTTATGTTCCACACTCTACCCATTACCATTCTGACTTCATTTCCTACTTCCTCCTTCTCATTTACCCTCCTCATTCACTCTCCTTCTAGCCATATATATATTTTTTGCTCAGCCTCTGTTGCTCAGTCTAGAGTGCTGTGGCATCAGACTAGCTCACAGCAACCTAAAATCCCTGGGTTTAAGCGATCCTACTGCCTCAACCTCCAGAGTAGCTGGGATTACAGGCACCTGCTGCAATGCCTGGCTAACTTTTCTATTTTTAGTAGAGACAGGGTCTTGCTCTTGCTAAGGCTGGTCTCGTACCCCTGAGCTCAAGTGATTGTCCTGCCTTGGCCTCCCAGAGTGCTAGGATTATAGGCATGATCCACCATGACTGGCCCCCTCCAGCCATATTTGGGTGCTTCAGGCACAGTCCCACCTCAGGACCTTTGTATGTGCTGTTTCATTAGCTTGGGATGACTTTCCCCTTGATAACTACATGATTGGTTTCATCACTGCCTTAAGAGTTTTACTCAATTGGCATCTTCTTGGTAAGGATTTTCTTCGTAACTCTATTTGAAATTGTACCCCAACCCATACTCAGTAACCCCTCTTCCTGCTTCAATTTCTTTTAGATCCCTTATTAGTCTCTAACATAAAATATGTAAATGTATAAATATATTTTACTCTTTTATCTTGTTGTTTGTCTTCTTCTAAGTATGTAAGCTCCTCAAGGGGCTTTGTTCATCACTGTACACATAGCAACTAGTACAGTGTCTGGCAAATGGCAGAGACTTAATAAATGTGTTAAATGAATGAATCAGTGAGCTGGCCCAAGGACATACACACTAATTAGTGAAAGAGAGTATGAGCATAAAACGCATGCTGCCTCCCTGGAGTTTAGAGTCTAACGGTAAGGGTGAGGGTATGCATGGTTAGAACCACAATACAAAATGCACTAAGGAAGATGCCATAGAGGAGGTGCCTATAGAGGTTTCTAGAATTTCCAAAGATGAAGAAGTCACATGTAGTGCAGGGGAATCACAGATGAGACAGAAGAGGAAAAGACACAGAAACACAGCAAATAAGGTGATGTCAATGCAGAGACAGACACTGGAGTAATGAAGCCATAAACCAAGGAAAGACAAGGAGTGCCAGGCCACCACGGGAACAAATTTTCCCCTACTGCCATCAGAGTGAGTGTGGGCCTGACAACGTCTTGATGTCAGACATCTGGCCTCCATGACTGTGAGAGAATAAAGTTATGCTGTTCTAAGCCACAAAAATCTATGGTAATTTGTTATGGTAGCCACAGGAAAGCACTGAATGAGATTGCAAGGAGGGATAATATTGCCCCTGGGGTTCTGCAGGTTGCCAGTCTTCAGCTGCTGGCACTTTATAGACAGTGCCTTTGTTAATGAGGGGACCTTGTTTAAAGAAACTCCTCTTTCCTAGAGATAGTTTATATACAATATCTGGTCAATATGAGGATTGTCTTAGTTATCAATTTATGCATAATAACATCCTACACACTTTATAGCTAAAAACAACACATGCTTATTGTCTCACAATTTCTTGAGTCAGGAGTCTGGGCATGGCTTAACTGAATTCTCTGCTTTGGGCATTATAATTCTACATTTAGGGTGTCAGTCAGGCTTTGTTCTCATCTAGAGGTTTGACTGGGGAAGAACCGCTTCCAAATTCAGGTTGTTGGCAGAACTCATTCCCTTATTGTTGTAGGACTGAAGGCCCTGGCTTCTGGTTTCCTGATGATGGTTGGTTGGAGGCTGCCCTTAACTCCTGGAGGCCATTTAACAATTCCATGCTACATGGGTATTCTCAATATGGCCACTTTATCAAGCCAGCAAGAAGAGTCTCTAGAGTCATTTTAATAGGAAGACATTCTTATACAGTGCCATATAAGCATGGAAGTGACATATGATCACCTTTGTCGTATTCTACTGATTAGGAGCAAGTCACTAGGTCTAGTCAATGCTCAAAGGCATGAACAACAGGAGGAAGGGATGATTGAGGCCCATCTTATAGTCTGTTTGAGACAAGAGTGTAAAGTTCTGGCCCCCTGTCTTAACTGGAGACAAACGTCAATGGCCATCCCAGGTTTGTGTGTCCCCTGTGGGTTTCCCTGTGGTATTGTTGTGACCACACTGCAGCTCATGTTTTCCCTCTGCTGACTCTTGCTTCCTTCCCTTTCATTCCACAGATTAACTCTGAGAGAACTCCATTACAAATGACCGGCACTCTTATTTCCATTATAGAATCTGGGGAATCAGATCTGTAAAATGGATTTTCATAGGTGGAGACTGATGACGGAAGTATTTCAGGAAGTGGAAACAGGTTAAAATCCTGACTTGAAGAGCTGGGTATGTGGGTGAGGGGATCAATGGGATATCCAATTAGAGTGAGTTAAAGGGAGGACTAGAGTGGGAGGCTAGAAATTCAGGCTGGGGCTAGTGTGTGGAGGACCCTGAATGACATGCTCAGAGGGGTATAGCCATTACTTTTCAGGCAGGGGGAACCTTAGATGGTTTTGAGCATAAGACATTAGTACTAGACTTTATGAAGATGATTCTGGCAACAAACTGATTCAATTCCTTTAAGAGGGCCTGTAACAGTTAATAGAATGATCCAGTAAAACTATGACTTCCAGAGTAGCTCCTCTCATACATGTAGACCGAGAGTTTTCTTTCCTAGGAAAGAAAATAAGTCAAAATATAGTTTATGGCTATTGTGAGTTGAATGGGAAATTGTATATATTGAAGTTTTAAACCCCAGTACTTCAGAAGGTGGTAGTATTTGGACAGAGGTGAAGGTAATTAAGTTACAATCAGGTCATTAGGCTGGGCTGTAATCTGTATAACTGGTGTTGTTATAAAAAGGGGAAGTTTGAACACAGACACACAGACAGACAGACACACACACACAGAGAATGCCATAAGAAGATGAGGGCAGAGATTGGAGTAATGCAGCAGAACACAAGGATGCCAGAGATTGTCAGAAAAGCACCATATTCTAGGAGAGAAGTATGGAGTAGATTTTCCCTCATAACCCTTGCAAAGAACCAACCCTGCCCACAGTTTGATTTTGGGCTTCCAACCTTCAGAACTGTCAGACAATCATTTCTGTTGCTTAAGCCACCTCGTTTGTGGACTTAGTTGTGGTAGCCTGTACTGAGCTAGTGCAATGGCTCTTTCTCCTCACCCCATTGGCTGTGAGCTCTGTGAGGAAGGGACCTTGTCGGTGATTGCCCACTGCACTTGTCAGAGTACTCCTGGCTTCAAGTAACAGAAAACTTCACCAAAGGTAGCTTGAAAAATAATGACGATTATTAATTTGCATGAGAAGATTAAAGGGAGAGCTGTCCCAGGACTCATGAACTCAACGGGTTACAAATGTCAGGGCTCTAGGTTAGACTCTTGGAATCATCTTGCTCTGGTTTCACAGCTTGAAACCTTCCAGACCACTCCGATGACCCTCAGTTGAGATATAATTAATGAGAGGTATGGTTTATTTCCACTTCATGCTTCTGTGCCTAGGGTCTAGTCTTTTGAGGTCCCAATTGTAGGTGACAGGTGTTTTACAGGGCCCCCAACCTTTGCAGATCCCAGACTCCAAATATTTTCTCTTTAGCATTATCACAAATGTTGCTCAGCCTCTCAGCCACTTCTATATTGGTAAAAACCCTGTGGGAAAAAGTGGACCAAATACTTCTTTGGGTTTTCTGATTCAACTCTGCATTGAGGATTGGTAATTCTATATTCTTTTATTACTACTTTGATAATTATAAGACTGTGTTCTTTTAAAAATATTGTCTTTTCTTAATTTTCTTTAGCAGGTTACTTCTGAATTGCCTCATCTTCAATGATCAGAAACAAACCTCTATCTTTTAAAAATTTATCTGTAAAACAAAAATTCAAGCAGCTACCCACGGAAATCCCCATCTACTTCAAGAGGAAGCCATAATTACGAATTTGTTTTTTATACTTTCATACATTTGATACACAGATGTATATCCTCAAATGGTATTATTTTCCGTGTTTTTAAAATTTTAGAAACATGATGTTATACTATATGTATTCTTCTGCAACTTCCTTTTGCTATTTGACATGAGACTTTTGAGATTTATCCATTTTGTTATGCTAGTGGCATAGTGCATTAATTTTAATTGCCACATAGCATTCCTTATGTGACTGCACCACAGTTGTCTCATTTATTCTCCTGTTGATGGACACTGAGGTTATTTGTGTTTTTAAATGTGCAGTCTTGTCCAAAAAGATTGATACAGGCAAGGATAGAACTCTCCAGGGTTTTTACTTAACCAAAATATTTGCATCTGACTCAACAAAGATGAGAAAGCGGTGCCTCTTAGACAGTCAAAAGGCTGAGATGAAAGTTTTATGCTTGAAAACGCCTGAAGGGACTTTAAAAATTCTCAGTTGAAAAGTGAAGACCAGAATTTGATCTTTCTGAAAAACTCTTTGAGTTAAATGTGATCAAATATGGTGAAGGAAATGGGGCTCCCCTCCTTATCCAAAGGTTCTAAGTGTCCACCAGTGCATGATTTGGGGCTGGACAAAGGACATTGCTGGTCACATGGCTGTGGAACTGGGCCTTTGGGGGCTGGCTGTTGAGATTTTTTTTTTATTAAATCATAGCAGTGTACATTAATACTATCATGGGGTACCGTGTGCTGTTTCTGTATACAATTTGAAATATTTTCATCCAACTGGTTAACATAACCTTCATGTCATTTTCTTAGTTATTGTGTTAAGACATTTATATTTTACATTTAGAAAGATTCATATGTACCCTTATAATTGTGGTACATGTATACCATGGAATAATATGTAGCCCTAAAGAAAGATGGAGACTTTACCTCCTTCATGTGGAGATGGTTTGTATACTGTAAGGCAGATTGACCTTGGTCTCAGGCTTTTTTCTCGCTACTTCCAAGCTATGCTATCATTAGTGTTTTGTAATCTTTTTACACACTTTCTCTCTTTTTGACTACTTTTCCATGCTTTGCTTTTTTTCCTCAAATTTCCCTATGAAAAATTTCAAATAGCCAGCAAAGTTGAAAGAATTTTACAGTAAACAATCATATACTTGCCATTGGCTTTTATAGCAAACATTTTACTATTTTCACTTTATCACACATCTGTCCATGTATGTTCCTTCCCGTTCATCCAGTCATCTCTTTTTGTATGCATTGGATAGTAAGTTGCAGATATCAGTATACTTTGCCTTTTAATCCTTTGCTATGAACATCATTATGTTCAATATTCGCTTTTTTATTGAAGTAAAGTTGACTTTACATACAGTGAAATGCAGTAGTCTTAATTGTACCATTCTATGTGGTTTAATAAGTGCACACCGTATATAACCCAAACCCCTGTCACGATGCAGAACATTGCCAGCATCCCAGGAAGTGCCCCCCTGCTCCTTCCCGGTCAATCTCTGCCTTCACCCTCCACGGGCAACCATCATTTTGATTTTTCTACCTTAGATTAGTTATTTTTATTAACTTTGATTTGGAAATAATTTCAAACTTACAGAAAAGTTGCAAGAAAAACAATACTACCAAGATCACCCACATACCTTTGCCTAGATCCATCTCTCATGAGCATTAAGCTAATTTGATTTGGTATTTGCTTTCCTTCTATAGATTTTTTTCCTGGAAACATTTGAGATTAAGTAGTATGCGGCCATAGATTAGTTTTGCCAGTTGTAGAGCTTCATAGAAATAGAATCACACAGCGTGACGTTGCTTTTTAAATTTTTATGAAAGTAATATATTCACATGGTGAAAAAATCAATAGTACTGGAGGGTTTTTAATGAAAAACAACAGCCTCCTTGAACCATTCCCAACCATCAGTCCTGTCTTTGAGAGTCAATCTCTTTTAACTCTTTGAACTACTGCTTGTGGTAGTTACTTCTTCATTCTTTTTAAAAAAAATTTTTATTTTTTTGAGACAGAGCCTCAAGCTGTTCCCCTGGGTAGAGTGCTGTGGCATCACAGCTCACAGCAACCTCCAACTCCTGGGCTCAAGCAAGTCTCCTGACTCCACCTCCCAAGTAGCTGGGACCACGGGCGCCCACCACAATGCCTGGCTATTTTTTTTTTTTTTTGGTTGCTGCCATCATTGTTGTTTGGCCAGCCTGGGCTGGATTCGAACCCACCACCTTAGCCACTTAGCCACTTGAGCCACAGGCGCCTAGCCTACTTCTTGATTCTTAACAAAGGGTTATAGTGGTGTTTTCGTCTCAGCAGTTTTAGACATTATCTAGTGATAGATCACATTATCTTGTGATAGATCCATTCATTCCTTTACTTAGTCATTAATCCATTTATTCAAGGGATTTTTTTTTCTGGAGAACATAAATTTTCTTTCTACCCAAGGAAACACCTCAGAGTAAGATTGCAGGGCCAATCTTTGTCTTTGTAAGAAACTGACAAACTAATTTCCAAAAGTTCTGTGAAATTTTCCATTCTCAACAGCAGTGTATGAGAGTTTCTGTTGCTCTGTGTCCTCACAATGTATTGTCAATATTATTGAGTTTAGCCATTCAAATAGGTGTGTGGTGCTGTCTCATTGTGGTGTTCATTTTCATATCTCTAATGACTAGTGATGCTGACCATGTTTTCATGTGCTTACAGTCATTTGTAAATAATCTCTGGCAAAATGTCCATTTAAGTATTTGGCCAATTAAGAAATTTAATTATCTTATTAATTTTCTTATTGTGAGTAGTAAGAGTTCTTCGTCAATTCTAGAAATAAATTCTTTGTCAGATGTGTAGTTTTCAAATATTTTCCCCCAGTCTGTGACTTATATTTTTGGTCTCTTAATTGTATATGCTTTGTTGTTGTTGTTGTTTTTAACTGTATATTTGTAGAGGAAAAGTTTATGATTTTGATGAGGTCCTATTTATCAATTTTTGCTTCTATGATCATGTTTTTGGTATTGTATCTGAAAACTAATTGCCAGGCCCAAGGTCATAGAGATTTTTCCTGTGTTTTCTTCTAAAAATTCTTATAGCTTTATATTTCATATTGAGGTTTATGATGTATTTTTAATTAATTGTTGCATATTGTGTGAGGTTTAGAAGTAGGCTGATTTTCTCTAATGTGGGTACATTTAGTACAATTGTTCCAGCACCATTTGTTAAAAAGGCCATTTTTTCCTCATTGATTTTCCTTTGCCTGAAATTATTTGGCCATATTCATGTGAGTCTAAAATTCTGCCTTTTGTTCCATTGATTTATATTGTTGCTCTCTCTCTCCCTTTCTTTTGAGGTAACTACTATTACCTCTGTATATGCTTCCAGATATTCTTTGTATATATAACCAGATATATAAGTATATTTGTTTTTCATGTTGAGGTTACTGAAATAGTCATGTAATTTACATACTGTTTTGCATATTTTTTTATTTAACCTAATATCATAAGATGGGTCCATGTTTGTTCAGTCCAATTAGAACTATCTCATTTATTTTCATGATTGCATAATATTCTGTTGTATGGATGTATTATAATTAGTTTAAAAATTTCCTATGCTGAGGATATAGATTGTTTCTATACTTTTGCTATAACAAATAATTCTTTAATCAATAGCCTGTACATGTTTTAATCTATACACATACAACTGTGGCTATAAGATCAATTCCTAGAAACGGAATTCCTGGGTCAAAATACATGTGCATTTTACATTTTTACAGATTTTGCTAAATTTCCTTCTTAGACATTGTTCTTAGAGATTTATTCTTCCATCAAGAATGTACTAGAACTACTCAGCCATAAAAAAGAATGAAATAATGTCTTTTGCAGCAACTTGTATGGACTTGGAGACTATGATCCTAAGTGAAATAATCCAGGAATGAAAAAAACCAATACCACATGTACTCTTTAATAATTGGGAGCTAATAAATGGACACACACGGGCACAAAGAGATGTAAAGGTCATTAGAAACCAAGAAGAGAGGAAGATAGAAGGGGATGAGGAGCACAATTTACCTATTGTGTACAATGAACACTATTTTGGTGATGGACATGCTGAAAGCCCCGACTTAGGGAGGGGGAAGAAAATGGGGGGGGAGGGGAGGAGGGAGAGGGAGTGGTGTGCTCCCACTCAATGGGCACAACAACGTAAGGGTATATGGCACACCTCTTGCGTGCAGGACACAACCACAAGAGGGACTCTACCTAACAAATGCAAACATTGTAACCTCGGTGTTTGTACCCTCACGTTAACCTGAAATAAAAGAGCCCCAACTTATGCATTATAAAAGGTATCCAGGTAACAATAACATTTGTACTTGCTTAATACTTTGAAATTAAAAAAACGTTCCCAAGTGTTCATTTTTCTCACACCACATGTGTTTTCTATCTTTGTTAATATGACAGGTAAAAAATTATATCTTATTGTAGTTTAAAGGTGGGTTTCTTGTATGAATGAGGTTGCTTGAGTATTTTTTGGTATGTTTAACAGCCATTTCTTCATATTCTTTTCCCATTTATCTATAGCATTTTTGTTCTTCATTCGATTTGTATTAATACACATACGTACACAGATATATGTTCATATGTATATAGATATAATCAGGATTTCCATAACTTGCTGCCAAAATATTCCTGGTACAGTAAATGTCTCATAAGCAGTGTCATATATACACACATGAATATATGTGTATTTGTACACACATGTACAGGCATGTCCTATTTTATTGAGCTTTGATTTATTGCATGTGGCAGATACTGCAGTTTTAAAAGGCTGGATTAATTTTATTAATGTCAGATAAAATAGATTTAAGTACAAAGGATATTACTAGAGATACAGAGGGATATTTCAAAATGATAAAGACTCAGTTCTCCAGAAAGTCATGATGAATATAAATGTGTATACATTAACAACAGGTTTTTGATATACACACATACACATTATTGAGAGAACTAAAGTGGGAACTTGACATTTCCACAGTCACAGTACAATTCTCTTTTTATTGTTTCAGGTTAATTGAGGGTATAAAGGATTAGGTTATAAAGTTTGCATTTGTTCGGTAAAGTCCCTCTTATAATTGTGTCCCCATAGTACAACTTACACTTTTTTAATGTTTTTTTTTTATTAAATCATAACTGTGTACATTAATACTGTCATGGGGTACAGTGTGCTGTTTTTATACACAATTTGAAATATTTTCATCAAACTGGTTGCAATAGCCTTCATGTCATTTTCTTAGTTATTGTACACTTTTTTAACTGACAGAACAACTTAGATAAAAACTCAATAAAGACACAGAGAACCTGAATAGCTCTGGTAACTGCTGTGATCTACAGGATATTGTTCGGATACTACACTAACAACCACAGAATATATTCTCCTTAAAATGCATATGATACGTTCTCCAACATAGACCATTTTTGGTGTCATTACATGAGTCCTAATAAATACAAAATGATTAAAATATTATAGAACAATTCTTCTCAAAGCAGTAAAGTTAAATAAGAAATCAATAACAATAAGAGATCTAGGAAAATGTCATTATGTTTTCTTCTAAAAATTTTATTTTATGCATTCTCAATTGCCTTAGTGGAAATTTTCAAAGATATTTTATTTTAAATAATTGTAGGTATAGAGAAATTCGTGAAGAAAAGCACAGAGATATCATGTGCACTCTTTGCCTACCCTCCCCCAATGTTAACAACAGCTGCATAACTAAAATGCAATATCGAAACCAGAAAATTGGCTTTGGTGCAATCCACAGAATTTATTCATATTTCTCCAGTTATACATGCACTTATCTGTGTGTGTGCTGTTTACGTTGTTTCTTCACAGGTGTAGCTTTAACTAACTACTGCCACAATTAAGATACAGAACTATGCCAACTACACCATCACCACAAAGGTCCATAATGTTACGCCTTTATAGACACACACAGCCCATCCCCTTATCCTGAATCCATAGCAACCACTAATCTATTCTCCATCGCCATAATTTTGTTATTTCTTTTTTTCCCCTTTTATTAAGTCACATGTACATAGATCATGAATACATTTATGCCTGTGTGGAGTTCCATGTGTTGATTTTTTGTACAAATTGGAGTGGTTACATCCAACTAATTATCATAGCTTTCACCTCATTTACTTAATCACTGTGTTAAGACATTTGTGTTCTATACTTGATAGATTTGACTTGTACCCTTGCAATATGCTCCATAGGTGTGGGCCCACCATTAACCCTCCCTTAATTCAAAGTTTATGGTAAAAGCCCACATCTAGCAAGTCCACTGGCACCATTTTCCCAATAGCATGTGGTCACTTTGTGTTTCTTTGTCACAGTTTGGTAATTCTCACAATATTTCAAACTTTTTTGTTATTATATCTATTGTGGTGACTTTGATGTTACTATTATAACGGTTTTGGAATGTTACCATTATAATTGCTGTGGAGTGCCACAAATTGTGCTCTTGTAGGACAGTGAACTTAATTGATAAATGTGTGTGTTCTGACTGTTCCACTACCTGGCTGTTCCCCTTTCTCTCCCCCTCTCCTCAGACCTCCTTATTTTCTGGGACACAACAGTATTGAAATGAGGTGAATTTATAAACCTACAATGGCTTTTCAGTGTTCAAGTGAAAGAAAGAGTTGCATGTCTCTTTATTTATTTACTGATTTATGTTTGAGACAGAGTCTCACCTTGTCACCCTGGGTAGAGTGCCGTGGCATGATCATATCTCATAGCAACCTCATGCTCTTGGGCTCAAGAGATCCTCTTGCCTCAGCTTCTCACGTAGCTGGGACTATAGGCACCTGCCAGCACACGGGATTAGTTTTTCTATTTTTAGTAGAGATGAGGTCTCCCTCTTGCACAGTCTGTTCTTGAAGTCTTGAGCTCACGTGATTGTCCTCCCTCCACCTCCTGGAGTGCTAGGATTATAGGTGTGAACCACCACACCTGGTATATCTCTCACTTTAAATCAAAAGTTAGAAATAAATGATAAAGCTTAGTGAGAGAGGCATGCCAAAAGCCTAGATAGGCTGAAAGCTAAGCCTTTTATGCCACTGAGCTAAATTTTAAATGTACCCACCTTTTTAGTTTCACAGTCTCATAGCTGGAGAAGAATTTTGCCTCAGAATGAATCATAAATCAAGTCTCATCCATGTCTACTTTATGTGATATTTAGATGAGACTTTAGACTTAGAGTTGATGTTGGGGCTGTTGGGATAAGGTGAATGTATTTTTCATACATGAAGAACATGAATTTTGGGCAACCAGAGCTAAATTATAGATAGAATTGTGCCCCCCCCCATTCATATGTTGAATGCCTCACCTCCGATGTGAATGTGTTTGCAGGTAGGGTTTTAAAAGAGGTAATGTAGGTTAAATTAGGTCATAGGGGTGGGGCCCTAATGAACTGGTGTCCTTATAAGGATGTGTGTGTACTGAGGAAAGGACACGTGAAGACAAAAGGAGAAAGCTGCTGTCCAAGCCAGAGAGAGAGGCCTCAGTAGAAACAAATACGTTGATGTCTTGACCTTGTACTTCTATCATCGAGAACTTCAAGAAAATAAGTTTTTGTTGTTTAAGCCACCCAGGTTGTGGTACTTGTTACAACAATCCTGGAAAACTAATACAGCCACTAGAATCAGGTTTTCTACAGCTTGCTGCCCCCAATATTCCTGACTGATAGAACATCTCATGGGCAAGGTGCACACACCCACACACATATATCCACGAATGTATGCATATGTGTGGACACACAAACCTACCGGTTGAGTGTCCCTAATCCAAAAATCTGAAATCTGAAATGCTCCAAAATCCAAAAATTTTTGATGACATGACACTCAAAGGAAATACTCATTGGGGAATTTTTGTATTAGGAATGTTCAACTGGTAAGTATGATGCAAATGTTCCAAAATCTGAAAACACCCCAAATCTCAAACAATTTTTGTCCCAAGCATTTTGGGTAACATATATACTCAACCTATATATGTTATATGTGTACACACACATATTTGTGCACAGACACAAGCATACCCACACCCATTCTTCTCCCTCCAGTAGCTTCAGGACTGATGGTTTTCAGTGTGATTTAGGGATGTTAGATGTCAAGGCTACTCTTGAGCTAGGGAGTATGGTATGAGAAGAGGTTCAGTTAAAATGCCTCAAAGCTCACTCTTTTATAGAAAATCAGCTATTTTTTCTTGAGTAAAGGCTACCTAGATTTCTGAAGGTCTTTACTTAATTTCCAGAGTTCTTAAAATGTTGATTCTGACAAATGTTTTCTCATCGATTTTATGGAAGAGAGAATTTTCAGAGGTCCTGATTTCACCATTCCCACCAATGTCACTCTGAAGATTTTTTAACAATGTTTTTTGTTTTTGCTTTTTAAGCATTTTTATGCTGTAAGTCTTGGTTCTCTTATTTCTGTTCTGTTTGTTTGCTTAATGTTGGAGCTCTTCCTCAAGTGCATTCATTTACTCATTCAACAAATACCAAGTGTCTAAAATGTGCCAATGAATCAAATTGGTTGATATTAAGTGAACGAAATTAAAATGAAGACTTGCTATCATGAAGGTTACATTCTAGTGGAATGGCAATAATATAGCATCAGATGATAACTGCTGAGCGCTATAAAGAAAAATGAGGTATGCTATGCAGAGCAAGAGAGAGATGTGCATATTATTTATTGATAGAGTAGGTACAAAGGCACCTATGTGGAATGTCTGGTACAACTCAACATCCAAGAGATAAGTGTGGTCTGAATGTACTGAGCAAAGAGAAGAGAAGAATGTGTTTGGAAGGAAAAGGCCTTTGATGGCCTGGAAATGGATTTTGGCATTTACTTTGATCAAAGTAGGAAAGCATTAGAGGATTTTATAAAGAAAAGTGACATGGTTTGAGTATGTCTTAAAAGTATCACTCTGACTACTCTAGTCTGTTGAGAATAGGCTGAAAGAGGGTGAGGGTGAAAGGTGGGAAACCAGTTAAAAGACTATTGCAACAATCCAGATGAGAGATAAGTTTCCTGGGTGAGGGTGGTGGCAATGGAGATGATGATAAGTGGTAGAATTCAAGTATGTAATGATCCTTGGCTGTCTGTATATATTTATGAGTAAGACACAAAAACAATTATTGGAATTCTGTGTGTGAGTGAAGATTCTTGATGGGCAGTCTACAATGTAGGGTGGTTGGGCAAGAAGCCAGATTTTTTCAACTGGTTGAAAAAGTGAGCCCAGATCTCCAGAGCCCTCAGTTTCCTCATGTTTAAAATCTCATATGTAAGTATAAGGAGATCTTTTATGCTCAGATAGGCCATTTTCTATAACAATTCTTCCACATCTTGGGGCAAGGAGGGACATACATCTAGCTGCCGCCAGATTTGGAGCCCAGTGGGGGAGATCTTGGGAGTAGGTATAGGAGCAGCATCACAGTTTCAGGAACGGACTTAAGACGTCTCCTCCTTGTTTTAGGCTTACACATACTCTCCAGAATACCTGGTGTCTTTTAAGTCCTGACCCTCTCCATTCGATATGTCCAGAAATAAAACCTCCAGTTTCTTGCCTAGATGCTTAGGGTGAGGGTGGGAACCTCAGAGAGTTATACAGTCCATCTACAGACATTCAACCAATGTCCTATTTTCAGCTCTGCACTTCATACCTGCCTTATTGGTGCCTCTCAGAGGTTTTACGGAGCAAATCAGCTGGGTTATGTTCTGTATCCTCCTCTGTATGCATTTAAAGTTGTAGCTTCACCCTCTTTGTTCTACTTCCAAGAACTGTTGATATCTTTCACCCACTGCTGTCTCTTCTCCCAGTCTTTTTAGTCCTTATAAGATTATGCCTTTTTATTCCTTTGCTTTTATTTTTGGAGCACTTGTGAGGGAATGGAAATAAATATGGGCTACCAACTCACATCTTTAACCAGGTGTGCATGCCTTGTTCACACTCCTTGTGATCCTCTCCATATTTTAATTTCCTTTTCCCTGACTAACAATCATTAGCCTATTTTGGGGGGGGCATCTATCATAGAGCTTTAGGGCTCTATTTTAGAGATAGGTACATATGAGTTTGGCTTCTGGTTATGCTATTTCACAGTTGTGCCATCATGAAGAATTCCCTTAAATTCTTTGATATATAAATATAATATATCCCATTAAAACATGAGGAAATTGAGGGCTCTGGAGATCGAACATACAGCACAGTCACTATGGTTCATAATACTGCATTGTTGACTTGAAATTTGCTAAGAGAGCAGATCTTAAGTTTTCTTACTCCTCTAAACACAATGTGTGGTGAAGGATGTGTTAATTTGGTGGTGGTGATAGTTACACAATGTATACATATAGCAAATCAATATGTTGAACACCTCAAATGTATATAATTTTCATTTGTCAATTATACCTCATCAAGCTAGAAAAGAAAGAAAACATGGGTGATTATTATACCACATCAAAGAGATTTGTAAGTACTTAATATGCTGCTGTAGGTAAACGTCCTAGCATACGTTTTTGTCCAGGCTCAATAAATGCTATATATTGTTATTGAGTCTTGCAAGTCTTTTAACACTTTTTATCAAAGCTGCAGCTTCTGCTGGGAGGCAGAATAATTTGGTAGTCATGGAATATACTTAAATTCCATAGGCTATGATTCCTTGAGTTGTATCTTTTGATTAGAAATCCTAAAAGACTTGCTCAATAGGAGGTACACAGGTTGCCTAATTAACCTTGCCATATCATGACATTGTGATCATCTTTATTAATTTTGTCATTCATCCTTTAATCCAATCATTTATCATGGGCTGGGCTCTTATCATGTGTCAGACACTGTGTTAGGTGCTGGGAAACCATGGAGGTGAGACTCAGCAAAGCAGGTAGACAGGGTCCTTGTACTCAAGGATACAACAGCCCAAGGGGTAAAGAGACAAGTAGGAGAAGTTTTGAAACAATGTGATTGTGCTACAATGAAACACATTCTTCTGTGACTAAATAATTGTTTGATATCTTTAGCTTTCTTTGTAAGAGCAAAGATCTCATTTATCTCGTTTATCATTGTTGCCTCAGTGCCTAGCATTGTGCCTGGTGCGTGTGATGTGCTCAATGAAAATTTTGTTATTAAATGAATGAGGTACAATGAAAACATTGTACAATGAAACATTGTCAAGAATAAATATATTCCAGTTCAACAAGTATTACCTGAATGCCAATGTGCCAGGCATGGTGTGGGGCATGGAGAATACATAGGTGAATAACAAATGACCTTTTTTCCCTTGACGATTCCAAGTCTATTATGGAGACACACAACTAAACAGTCAATTATAATATAGTATGATAAAAGCCATAAATAAAGCTCCAATCAGATGTGAATTCTAAGCTTGAGGGCTTTGGGTAAGGCTAGAGCCATTAAACATGATTCTGAAGATGCATTTCATTTTCTACAATAAGATTTGGCAGGGAAACAATTGCTTAAAGAATCTATTATTTTTTTCAGAGAATGTGTGGAAATCTTGTTATTGTTAATGGCAATAGAATAGAGAAGAAAATGGAATGAAGAGCAATATCTAAATAAGCTATCATTATATATGAAATAGAGTCATTTAGTGGTTAAGTGATGCTTGTTAGGAAGTTATCTTGGCAGTTGCTTTTGGAAAAAGAAGATCAAAAGCACACCAAGAATGCAAGTTAATGCCATCATTACTTACTTAGTATGAATCTACAACAAGACAATATGTTCATGAAAATAAAATATCATTTAAAGAATCGAGAGTGATTTTCATCTTTATTGTTCTGTGTAACTTTTCCTTTAAATAACAAACAAATCTGTTTATCACTTTACCATAGGAAACAGTGACTGAGCTGATAAAGAAGGTATACTAGGTAAGAAACAGAAACAATTATGGCTCAGAACCCACCATTCATCCTGATAATAAGGAGGAAGCTGAACAAATTGAATAATCAACCAACATTTTTAGATCCATCAGGAAAGTGAGGTGATAGGGTGCAACCACTGGCCCAAAAGTTGAAGAGACATGCAGATACAGAGAATTACAACTTACCAGAGCAGAAACTTCCCCAGGTATAAGTGTTGGGGTAGGAAGACCTTAATTGTAATTGACAAATTGCTAGTTTAAAATTTCAGGGGATTCATTCCTAGGGAGACCCATATTTTGTGACTTTTACCTCCAAGACCTCTACTAAGTCCTCATCGTGAATACTGAAGAAAAATTCCCTTCTGCTTCCAGGGGGTTGTGGGAAAGGAACTATTTTGAAATACACTAGAGCATTCTGTTATTGTGTTCTTCTTAAGGCCTGCTTCTTATCAGAGCCTACTGGGGTTCTATCAGAGCCTAACTTACCTAAGAGAAGGGAAATACCTAGCTCCAGTTTCCTCTAATATTATGCAAAGGGGAACAGAAATTCCCAACTCCAGATCTCTCCAGCCGACCTGTCCTACCTAAGGGGTGAAGTGACTGAGAAGTACTGGTGAAGTTCACAGTCCAAGGGCACAGGCCCAGCCAAACTCGGAGCCAAATCATAGGACTATAGAATGCTTCTACTCCACCTGCACCTTACCACCACATTACTAAAGGCCTATTTACTACAGTTGCTTTTACCTGGGACATCAAGTTCACCTTTCAACACAAAATTACAATGCATACTCAAAGGCACAAAACACAGTTTGAAAAGACTGAACCAGCATCAGAGCTAGAGTCAAATATAGCTGGAATGTTGGAATTACCAGATCAGGAATTAAAAAAAAAATGATCAATTGGGTTATAGCTTTCATAAAAAACCTATAAATCAGTTTCATAGTAGGGCAGAGTACATTGGATACTTTTTCTTCCATTCTTGAGATACTTTGCAAAGAAGAATATGTTCCAGCTCCATCCATGTAAACATGAAGAGGTAAAGTTTCCATCTTTCTTTAGGGCTACATAGTATTCCATGGTATACATATATCACAATTTATTAATCCATTTGTGGGTCAATAGGCACTTGGGCTTCTTCCATGACTTAGAAATTATGAATTGGGCTGCGGTAAACATTCCAATACAAATATCTTTATTGTAATTCGATTTTTGGTCTTCTGGATATATACCTAGTAGAGGAATTGTAGGATTGAATGTCAGGTCTATTTTTAGATCTCTAAGTGTTCTCCAAACGTCTTTCCAAAAGGAACATATTAGTTTGCATTCCCACCAGCAGTGTAGAAGTGTTCCCTTTTCTCCACATCCATGCCAACATTTCTGGTTTTGGGATTTTGTGATGTGGGCTAATCTTACTGGAATTAGATGATATCTCAAAGTAGGTTTGATTTGCATTTCTCTGATGATTAAGGATGATGAGCATTTTTTCACATGTCTGTAGGCCGTGTGCCTGTCTTCTTCAGAGAAGTTTCTCTTCAAGTCCCTTGCCCACCCTGAGATAGGATCACTTGTTCTTTTCTTGCTAATACGTTTGAGTTCTCTGTGGATTCTGGTTATTAAACCTTTGTCAGAAACATAACCTGCAAATATTTTCTCCCATTCTGAGGGCTGTCTGCTTGCTTTGCTTACTGTGTTCTTGGCTGTGCAGAAGCTTTTTAGATTTGATCAGGTCCCAGTAGTGTATTTTTGGTGTTGCTTCAATTGTCCAGGGGATCCTTCTCGTAAAATATTCACCCAGGCCAATTTCTTTAAGTGTTTTCCCTGTACTTTCTTCTAGTATTTTTATAGTTTCATGTCTTAAGTTTAAATCTTTAATCCACTGAGAGTCTATCTTAGTTAATGGTGAAAGGTGTGGGTCTAGTTTCAGTCTTCTACAGTTCGCCAGCTAGTTTGCCCAGCACTGTTTGTTAAATAGGGAATCTTTTCCCCCACTGAATGTTTTTAATTGGCTTGTCAATTTGATTGGCTTACCAATCTTTTCCCCCACTGAATGTTTTTAATTGGCTTGTCAATTTGATTGGCTTACCAATCAAATAATGGTAAGCAGCTGGGTTCATCTCTTGGTTCTCTATTCTGTTCCATACATCTAATTCTCTGTTTTTGTGTCAGTACCATGCTGTTTTGATCACTATGGATTTATAGTATAGTCTGAGGTCTGGTAGTGTAATTCCTCTTGCTTTGTTTTTATTTCTGAGTAATGTCTTGGCTGTTCGAGGTTTTTTTCTGATTCCATATAAGATGAAGTATTATTTTTTTGATATCTTTAAAGTATGACAGTGGAGGTTTAATAGGGATTGCATTAAAATTATATATTGCTTTGGGTAGTATGGACATTTTAACAATGTTGATTCTTCCCAGCCATGAGCATGGTATGTTTTTCCATTTG
>NW_003852512.1:220302-224184 GCF_000181295.1 Otolemur garnettii
ACAATAACCAAGAAAATGCCATGAAGGCTATGTTAACCAGTTTGATGAAAATATTTCAAATTGTATATAAAACCAGCACATTGTACCCCATAATTGCGTTAATGTACACAGCTATGATTTAATAAAAAAACTGATTAATATGCTAAGAATTTTAATTGAAAACATAGACAATATGCAAGTACAGATGGATAATGTAAGCAGAAAGATGGAAATTCTAAGAAAATTGAAAAATGCTAGAGATAAAAACACTATAACACAAATAAAAATGCCTTTGACTGGACACAGCTGAAGAAAGAATCTGAACTTTGAGATATGACAATATAAACTTTTATTTATTTATTTTTTAAGAACAATAAAGAAAGCTTTTATTTTTAATATCATATACATGCTCCCATTCCTGAGATTTCTTGACAATAGTTTATTTTTTTATTACTGTTGGGGATTCATTGAGGGTACAAAGAACCAGGTTACATTGATTACATTTGTAAGATAAAGACCCTCTTATAATTGTGCCTGCCCTCCAAAGGTGTACCACAAATTGTGACCTCCACCCCCTCCCTCCCTCTCTCTGCTCTCCCCTTCTCCCACTCCCCACCATGTACTGGGTCATCAACTGTCCTCATATGAGAATTGAGTATATAGGATTCTTGCTTCTCCATTGTTGTGATGCTTTACTAAGAATAATGTGTTCCCCTTCCATCCAGGTTAATACAAAAGATGTAAAGTCTCCATTTTTTTTAGTGGCTGAATAGTATTCCATGGTGTACATATACCATAGTTTTTTTTTTTTAATTGAATGGTAACTATGTACATTAATTATACCACAGTTTGTTAATCCATTCCTGGGTTAGTGGGAATTTAGTCTGTTTCCACATTTTGGCGATTGTAAATTGAGCTGCAATAAATAGTCTAGTGCAAGTGGTAAAAGGATTTTTTTTTTTTATTTCTAGGTAGATGTCCAGTAATGCAATTGCAGAGTGAAATGGGGTGGGGGGGTGTCTAGTTTGAATTCTTTGAGGATTCTCCATACTTCCTTCGAAAAGGGGTGTATTAGTTTGCAGTCCCACCAGCAGTGTAAAAGTATTCCCTTCTCTCCACATTCATGTCTGCATATGCAGTTTTGAGATTCTGTGATGTGGGCCATGGTCACTGGGGTTAGGCGATCTCAGGGTGGTTTTGATTTGCATTTCTCTAATAATTAGGGACAATGAGAATTTTTAAAATGTGTTTGTTAGCCATTCATCTGTCTTCTTTAGAGAAGGTTTTATTCATCTCTCTTGCCCAGTGATATAAGGGATTGTTGGCTCTTTTTATGTTGATTAATTTGAGTTCTTTGTATATCCTGGTTATTAAGCTTTTCTCCTGTAATCCTAGCACTTCAGAGGCTGATGTGGGTGGATTGCCTGAGCTCATGGGTTCAAGACCTGCCTGAGCTAGAGGGAGAGCTCATTTCTAAAAAAATGGCTGAGAGTTGTGGTGGGTGCCTATAGTCCCAGCTACTTGGGAGGCTGAGAAAATCGTTTGAGCACAAGAGTTGAGGTTGCTCTGAGCTATCATGCCACTGTAGATTCTCGTTATCAAGCTTTTGTCTGATTCATAATATGCAAATATCTTTTCCCATTCTGAAGTTTGTCTATTTGCTTTGATTGTTGTTTCCCTAGCTGTACAGAAGCTTTTCAGTTCAATTAAGTCCCATTTGTTTATTTTTGTTGTTGTTGCATTTGCCACAGAACTCTTCTTCATAAAATCTTTCCCCAGGCTGATATTTTCAAGTATTTTTCCCACACTTTCATTGGAGATTTTTATTATTTCATGCTTGAGATTTAAATCTTTTATCCATCTTGAATCAATTTTTGTAAGTGGTGAGAGGTACAGATCCAGTTTCTGTCTTTTACATGTGGTTATCCAGTTCTCCCAACACCATTTGTTGAATAGGGATTCTTTTCCCCAGTGTATGTTCTTGTTTGTTTTATCAAATATCAGGTGGCTGTAAGATATTAGTTTCATATCATGGTTTTCTATTTGGTTCCAAATGTCAGTGTCTCTATTTTTGGGCCAATATCATGCTGTTTTCATCACTATGGCCTTGTAGTATAGCTGAAAGTCTGGTAAAGTGATAACCTTGGCTTTGTTTTTATTATTAAGAATTGCCTTGGCCATACGGGGTTTCTTCTGGTTCCATCCAAAATGAAGAATTATTTTTTTCAAATCTTGAGAGTATGATGATGGTATTTAAATGGGGATGGCATTGTATCTGTAGATTACTTTGAGTAGCATAGAGATTTTCACAGTGTTGATTCTTTCTAGCCATGAACATGGTATGTTCTTCCATTTGTTAATATCTTCTGCTATTTGTTTTCTTAGGGTTTCATAATTTTCTTTATAGAGGTCCTTCACCTCTTTTTTTATGTGTATTACTAGGTATTTCATTTTTTTTCCTTGAAGCTACTGTGAAGGGAATTGTGTCTTTGATTAGCTTCTCATCTTGGCTGTTATTTGCATATACAAAGGCTGCTGATTTGTGGACATTGATTTTATATCCTGAGACATTGCTGTATTTTTTTAAAATCATTTCCAGGAGTCTAATGGTTGAATCTTTGGGATTCACTAAGTGTAAGATCATATCATCAGCAAACAGCTAGAGTTTGACCTCCTCTGCCCTCATTTGGATGCCCTTTATATCCTTCTCTTGCCTGATTGCATTGGCTAGAACTTCCAGGACTATGTTGAATAGTAGTGGCAATAGAGGGCAACCTTGTCTGGTTCCAGTTCTAAGTGGAAAAGCTTCAGTTTTACTTCATTCAGTATAACATTAGCTGTGGATTTGTTGTAGATGACTTTGATCAGATTTAGAAATGTGTCACCTATACCTAAATTCTTGAGTGTTCTAATTAGAAAAGGATGTTGAATTTTATCGAATGCCTTTTCTGCATCTATTGAGAAAATCATATGGTCTTTGTTTTCGCTTCTGAGATGGTGAATTACATTTATGGACTTGGGTATGTTAAACCAGCCTTAGGATGAAACCTACTTGATCATGATGAATAATTTTTTTAATGTGTAGCTATAGTCTATTTCTAGGATTTTCTAGAGAATTTTTGCATCTATATTCATTAGTGAAATTGGTCTGAAATTCTCCTTTTTGGTTGGCTTTTTTCTTGGTTTTGGTATCAGGATGATGTTTACTTTGTAAAATGGGTTGAGGAAGATTCCTTCTTTCTCATTTTTTGGAATAATTTTTGTAGTATGGGTATAAGCTCTTTTTTGAAGGTTTGATAGAATTCTGGTGTGAAGCCATCTGTACCAGGGAAATTTTTCATTGGGAGATTTTTTATTGTTCTTTAATCTCAGTTCTTGAAATCAGTCTGTTAAAGAGATCTACTTTTTCCTGACTACATCTAGGGAGAGGGTGTGATTCCAGGTATTGATCCATTTCCTCCCCATTGTCAAATTTCTGAGCATAGAGTTTCTTGAAGTACTCAAGGATGATCTCTTATCTGTGGTATCTGTTGTTATTTCCCCTTGATTGTTTCTGATTGAGGTTATTAGAGGTTTTACTTTTCTGTTTCTAGTTAATCTGGCAAAAGATTTATCAATTTTATTTATTTTTTTGAAAAACTAACTTTTGTTAATTTTCTGAATGATTCTTTTGTTTTCAATTTCATTCATTTCTGATTTAATTTTGGTTATTTCCTTTCTTCTGCTGGGTTTGGGATTAGATTGTTCTTTTTCCATTTCCATAAAATGGTTCATGAGTTTGTTTATACACTCTCTTTCTGTTTTTCAAATTCAGGCATCTAATGCAATAAATTTCTCTCTTAAGACTGCTTTTGTTGATGGGATTCTGGGAAGATGGCCGACTGGTAGCAACCCTGGTCAGAG
>NW_003852512.1:232438-276504 GCF_000181295.1 Otolemur garnettii
AAAAAAAAAAAAAAAAAAAAAAAGACTGCTTTTGTTGTATCCCACAGGTTTTGGTAATGTGTGTCTTCATTGTCATTATGTTTGAGGAATTTAACGATTTCCTTTTCTATCTCTTCCTGAACCAAACTATCATTCAGCATACGGTTGTTTAAATTTCATCCCCTTTGTGTGGGGATAAAAGTTTTTGTTGGAGTTGAATTCCACCTTTATTGCCTTGTGGTCTGAGAAGATACAAGGTATAACTTCTTTTAGTTTTGTTGAGGTTTGATTTGTATCCTAGTATGTGGTCAATTTTGGAGTATGTACCATGAGCTGATGAGAAACATGTATATTCCTTAGCTTTGGGATGGTGTATTCTGTATATTTCTATTAATCCCATTTGTTCTAGGGTCACAATTAAGTCCTTTGCATCTTTGTTTATTTTCTGTTTAGAGGATCTGTTCAGTTCTCTCAGAGGGATGTTAGAGTCTCTGACTATGATGGTGTTATGGGATATCATACTGTTCAGAACCATCAAGGTCTGTTTCATAAATATGGGAGCATTTAAGTTGGGCGCATAAATATTTAAAATTGAAATATCTTCTTGTTGTATTTTTCTTTTGACCAATATAAAGTGTCCATCTTTGTCTTTCTTAACTTTAGTTGCTTTAAATCCATTTGTATCTGAAAAAAGATTGCATCCCCTTTTTTCTTTTGATTTTCATTTGCTTAAAATACTATTTCCCATCTCTTAACCCAGAATCTTGATTTGTTCTTCAAGGCTAGGTATGTCTCTGAGAGACAGCATATGGATGGCGCATGCTTTTTTTTTTTTTTTATCTAATCAGGTAGCCTATGCCTCTTCAGGGGAGAATTCAGTCCACTGACATTTATTGAGCAAATTGATAAGTGTGGTGGAGTTCTAGTCATCTTATTTTGTGAAAGTCCATTGTGTAGTTTTATTCTTTGTGCAATTGTGGAAGCTAAGTTTTGACCTTTAGTTTCTGGGTGTTTACTTTCCTGGTGGTCCATTGTGGTGGTCAGTGTTGAGAATAGGTCTAAGTATTTCCTGTAGAGCTGGTTTTGTTGTGGCAAATTTCCTCAGTGCTTGGATATCTGTAAGAGATTTGATTTCACCATCAGAAATGAAGGTTAGGATACCGAATTCTGAGTTGAAAATTGTTTTGTTTAAGAATGTTGAAGGTGGATGACCATAATCTTGTGGCTTGGAAGGTTTCAGTTGAAAAGACTGCTATTATCCTAATGGCTGTGCTTCTGTAGGTCAGTTGGCACTTACTCCTGGCTGCTTGCAGAGTTTTTTCTTTCATCTTGATTTTGGACAGATTCATTACAATGTGTCTTAGAGAGGCTTTGTTTGACTTGAGAAGACCCAAGGTTCGATATTCATCTGAGAGGAATGTTTTAGGGTCTTTCATTTATGATAGTCTTCAAGAGGGCTTCCATTCCTTTGGGACAATCTTCTTCCTCTTCAGGAATCCCTGTTATTCATATGTTTGAATGCTTTGTGAGTCTTGTAGTTCTCTATGTGCCTGTTCTACTTTCTCTCTCTTCTTTTCTGCCTCTTTAATTACCTGAGTTAACTTGAAAACTTTATCCTATAGCTCTGAGGTTCTTTCTTCTCCATGATCTAACCTATTTTTTTTTTTTATAATTTCTACTACATATTTACAAACTCTGATTGTCTTCTTCATTTCCTTAAGCTCCACCATATCCTTTCTATATTTTATATATTTCTTGATTGATTTTTGATTCTGTCTTTCCATTTTCTTGTCCATTCCTTTTATTGTCTTTATCATCCATATTTTAAATCCCACTTCTGTCAAGTCCATTAATTCTTTATAGGTATAGTCTTCTGCAGTAGCTGCCTCATGGTCCCTTGGGGGAAGTTCCTCTGTTTTGATTTCTTATGTTGTCCCAATTTTTTTGTTGGTTCCTCCACATGTGTTCTTTCTTCTTATTTAACTCCTTGTCCTTCTACTTCCTTCTCACTGCCTCCTTTGTTTCAAACAGAAGTCCTTGCTCTTGATGACAGTATGTTCCAGTATGTTGTTGGTACACCAGGTGGTGCTGTGGCTTTTTAGTAAACAGCATAGCCAGCAACCTCTATGGTCCTTATTCCAAACTTAGTTGCCTTCATTGATTGCTTGATTGCTTCCTAAGCATTCAGACCCTGACGTGTTGGGATCTTAAAGCTCACAAGAATCCTTCAGGGCAGGTCTTACAGTTCCCCCTGACTCCAGTTCCCATGGGGTGCAGGAGTCCTTCAGCCTGTCCCAAGAGTATGGAGTTCTGATCCTGGCAGGCAGAATTAAGATGGTCACGTTTTAGGCCCCTGCCAAGACCTCATAACCTTCCTACAATGGCAGACCCCTGGTCTCTAAGACTTCCTCAGTATGGCTGCCTTGACAGCCACCAAACTGATGGCAAGTCCACTCCAACCAGCATTCATACCTGGTTTCTGTATACCATTAGAGTCTGCCCACTCTTCCAAGCTTTCCACTCAAGGAACAGCTTCCCTCAATAATCAAAAACTCCAGAAAGGCTTCCTTCTGTCTTGGACCTCTTTTGAGGGGCAGCCAATCTCAGGCAGTTGCAATCACTTTCCTAATTCATCACACTTTCACCACTCTAGATCAAATGCTGCATGTAGTTCACCATCTTCTCACTGTGCTCCCTGTGCTATCTAGAAAAAAAGCTTGAAAGAAGTCAGAGAAATCATCTCATCTAAAGAGAAGCAAAGATAAGAATTACATCTGACCTTTTCTTAGAAATCATTCAAACAAGTAAAATATATGAAGTGTTGAGAGAAAAAAACCACCAACTTTGAATTCTGTACCCTGCCAAATTATTCTTCAGTAATGAAGGAGAAATAAATACTTTCTCACACAAATAAAAACTGACAGAGTTTATGTCAGTAGACCTGACTTTCAAGAAATGTTAAAAGATGTTTTCCAGTGAGAAAGAAGTGGTGTAGCCAGAAACTCAGATCAATATAAAGAAAGGAAGTGCTCTGGAGAAGGAATGAGGGAACATAAACATATTTTTTTATTCTTTATTCATCTATCAGACAACAGTTTGTTCTATTATGATAGAAATAATATGTTTGATTATGCACATGTATATTGCTACTGTGTTTCCCCCAAAATAAGACACTGTCTTATATTTATTTTTTTCTCAAGAAGATACACTAGGGCTTATTTTCAGGGGATGTCTTCCTTTCCACACCGAAATGGATGGCGTGGCTATGCAGTGTATCTGGATAGTCACGCCCATCACTAGGTTTTATTATCAAGGTAGGGCTTATATTTAACAAATGCATAGAAATCCTGCTAGGGCTTATTTTTTGGGTGGGTCTTATTATCGGAGAAACATGGTAGGTATGTTTATGTATAAGTGAAATGAATTACAGTAATGATACAAGGGACAGGAAGAATGAGTGAAGAACATTTTGCTATTGTAAGGTGCTTGTACTGCCCATGAAGTAGTATAGTGTTATTTGATAGTGGACTTGAATTATTTATAAATATATATTACAAATTCTAGGGCAATCACCAGAAAAGTAAAAAAAAAAAAAAAATGTATAACAGTCATTATAAGAAAGGACAGAAAATAGAATCATATAGTAGTAAGTAAAAATTATAACAGTAGATATTAATCCAACTATATCAATAATCCCTTTAAATATTAATGGTCTAAATACACCAATTAAAAGACAAAGCTTGATTTTTACCATAAGAATATTTGCACTAGAATGTTTATAGCAGCTCAATTCATATTGCACAGATGTGGAAACAACCCTATGGTATATATATACCATGGAATACTATTCAGCCATAAAAATGTATATATCTTTTGTATTTACCTGGAAGTATCTGGAGAGCATTCTCCTCAGTATAGTATCTTAGGAATGGAAAATCAGGCTAGGTGTGGTAACTCCAGCACTCTGGGAGGCTGAGGCAGGAGGATTGCTTCAGCCCAGGAATTTGAGGTTGCTGTGAGCTAGGTTAATGCCACACAGTATTCTAATTTGGGGCAACAGAGTGACACTTTGTCACCAGAAAAAAAAAAAAAAAAGGAAAATGAAGCATCACATGTACTCAGTACTAAGTTGAAAGTAGTAGATAAATAACTACCTGCCCACATGAGAGAAACATACAGTAAATTCATGAAGGGCAGAGAATGGATGGGAGTTTGGCAAATTCCTGCCTAACTGATACAATGTACAAGTATGTGGAATACTTCTTGGGTGAAGGACTCAACTATAACTTCAACTGTATCTACCTCACAAATGCAAACAATGTAACCTAATTTTATGTACCCTCATTTTAATCCCCCCAATATTAAATAAAATAATAGCAAAAAAAGAGACAAAGATTGTCAGAGCAGACAAAACCCCAATTATATATTGTCTTAAAAAATCCACTTTAAATATAAATACACAAAATAACAGTAAAGAAATAGAAAAAGATACATACCATGATAATACTGATCAATACAAAGTGGGAGAAGTTGTATTAACTTCAGACAGAACAGACTTAGGAGCAAGGAAAATTATCAGGGATAAAGAGAGGTATTATATAATGATAAAGAGGTCAATTCTCCAAGAAGGCATAATAATCCCTAATGTGTATGCATCTAAAAATAGAGCATCAAGATATATGAACACAAACTGATAGAATTATAAGAAGTAAAAGATGAATCCACTATTATTGTTGGAGACTCCACCACCCCTCTATCAGAAATGGACAGATCCAATAGGTAGAAAATCAGTAAGGACAAAGTTGGCCTCAAAAGTACCATTATTATGTACTCTTCTAAATCCTTTGTTGTCATTTCAATAATGTTCATAGTATCTTCACCTGAAGTAGATCCCATCTCAATAAACCATTTACTTTGTTCATCCATAAGAAGAAAGTCCTCATACACTAAAGTTTTATCATGAGATTGTAGTAATTTAGTCTTCAGGCTCTGTTTGTAATACTACTTCTCTTGCTATTCCCACCACATCTGTAGTTACTTCCTTGACTGAAGTCTTGAACCCTCAAAGTCATCTGTGAGGGTTGGAATCAATTTCTTCCAAACACCTGTTAATGTTGATATTTTGACCTTCTCCCATGAATGATGAATGCTCTTAATGGCATCTAGAATGGTGAATCCTATCTGAAAGATTTTCAATTTACTTTTTCCACTATTATACAAATAGTGACATAAAAGAATAGCCTTACAAGATGTATTTCTTAAATAATAAGACTTGAAAGTCAAAATTACTCCTTGATCCCTGGGCTGAAGAATGGATGTTAGGGATGAAAACAACATTATTTTCTTTCTACATCTCCATTAGAGCTTTTGGATAACCAGGTGCATTGTCAAGGAGAGGTAATAATTTGAAAGGAATCTTTTCTTCTGAGCACTAGAACTCAACAGTGAGTTAAAATATTCAGTAAATAATGCTGTAAACATATGCCGTCACCCAGGCTTTGTTTTTCTATTTATAGAGAACAAGCCAAGTAGATTTAACATGATTCTTAAGGGTTCTAACATTTTCAGAATTGTAAATGAACATCAGCTTTAACTTGCAATCACCAGCTGTATTAACCGCTAACCAAGAGTGTTGGCCTTCCTCTGAAGCTCTGAGGCCAGGCATTAATTTCTCCTCTGTAGTTATGAAAGCACTAGGTGATGTATTCTTTCAATAGAAAGCTGTTTCATCTACACTTAAATCTATTGTTAAATGTATTCACCTCTATCACTTATATTAGCTAGACATTTGGATATCTTGCTGCAGTTTCTACATCAACACTAGCTGCTTCATCTTACAACTTTACGTGGTAGAAATGATTTATTTCTTTAAATCTCATGAACCAACTTCTGCTAACTTCAAATGTTTTTTGTGCAGATTCCTTACCTATCTTGATCTTCTTAGAATTGAAGAGAGTTAGGGCATTACTCTGTATTAGGTTTTGGCTTAAGAGATTTGATCTTCTATTCAGACCACTAAAACTTTTTTTATAGCAACAAGAAGACTGTCTCACTTTCTTATCATTTGTTGTTCACTAGAATAGCAATTTTAATTTCATTTAAGAACTTTTCCTTTGCTGTCACAAGAGCCCTACCTTTCAGCCTATCTTGGCTTTTGATATGCCTTCCTCACTAAGCTTAATCATTTCCAGTTTTGATTTAAAGTCAGAGATGTATAACTCTTTCTTTCACTTGAAAGGCCATTGTAGGCTATCAATTGGTCAAATTTCAATATTGTGATACAGGAAATAGAGATATCTGAGGAGAGAGAGAGAGGGAGAAAGAGAGAGAGAGAGAGAGAGAGAGAGAGAGAGAGAGATCGGGGAACAATCAAAACATACACACCATTTATCAATTAAATTTTCCAACTTACATAGGCACAGTTCTTGGAACCCCAAAACAAATACAATAGTAACCTCAATGATCATTTATCATAGATCACCATAACAGGTATAATAGTAGTGAAAGTTTGAAATATCACGAGAATTGCCAAAATTTGACAGAGACATTAGCACATGTTAGAAAAATGGTTACTCAAGGCAGGGTTGCCACAAACCTTCAATTTTTAAAAAATTCAGTATTTGCAAAGAACAATAAAATTAGGTATGCCTGTACCAGAAATAAAAGAGGACACATCACCACAGGTTCCGTGGACATTAAAGGATAGCAAAAAAAATACTTTGAACAACTCTATGCCCAGAAATTTCATAATCTAGGTGAAATGAACCAATTACTTAAAAGACAATTTGCTAAAACTCATACAAGTGGAAATAGACAATCTAAATATGCCTTTATTTATTAAATAAATTAAATCAATAATTAATACCTTTCCAAAAGAGAAAGCACCAACTCCAGATATGTTCATTGATAAAGTATACCAATCATTTAAGGATAAAGTTATGTCAATTCTCTACATCTGCCAGAAGATAGAAGCCAAGGAAATACTTCCTTTTAAAATTATTTTTATTTTTTATTTAAGATTAATATGAGGGCACAAATGATTAGGTTACATTCTTTGCATTTGTTAGGTAGAGTCCAAATTGTAGTTGAGCCCTTCACCCAAGATGTGTACCAAACACCCTTATATTGTGCCCTTTAGGTGAGAACTTACCAATCACCCTCCCTCCTTCCCTCTCCCCTTCCCTCCAACCGCTCTCCCTCACTTGATTTTAATTGTTTTTCTCTCATGTGAATGTGTAGTTGTTCATCCGCTCGATTCATATTAGTATTGAGTACAATGGATACTTGCTTTTCCATTCTTGTTATTCTTTACTAAAGAGAATGTTCTTCAACTTCATCCAGGTTAATATAAAAGGTGTAAAGCTCTGTCATTTTTATAGTTGAATAGTATTCAAAGAAACACTTTCTAACTCATTGTGTGAGTTAGAAAGCATTACCCTAATATCAAAACCTGACAAAGACATTATAAGAATCTACATATGAATATCTCTCATGAACATAAATGCAAAAATCCTCAATAAAATATTACCAAATAAAATCCAACAGCATTCCAATTTGTACAAATAATCAACACATTGAATCCTATAATGGCATAAATGTATTTATGATCTATGTACAAATGACTTAATAAAAAAATCCAACAATGTATAAAAAAACTATGCAAGATGTCCAAGTAAGGTTTATCCTAGGTCTGCAAGGCTGGTTCACCATGTAAAAATTAATAATATAATTCATTATATTAACTAGCTAAAGAAGAAAAAGCACATAATTGTATCAATAGATACAGAAAAATATTTTACAAAACACACCGGTTATTCATGATAGAAACTCTCAGCAAACTAGAGGGGAACTGCTTCAACTTGATAAAGAAAAATTACAAAAAGCCTACAAATAACATCATACTTAATCATGAGAAACTCAAACCTGTTCCACTAAGATCAGAAGCAAGGTAAGAATGTTCTTGCCACCACTTTTCAATATTGCACTGGAAGTCCTAGCTAATTCAGTAAAACAAGAAAATGAAAAATAATGTATACCAACTGGGAGAGAATAAATCAAACTGTCTTTGTTTGATGATGACATAATTATCTGAGTAGAAAATGTGAAAGAAATTACAAAAAGACTTCTGAAAGTAATAATCAGTTTTAGCAAGCTTGTAGGATACAAGAAATTATAAGATTAATATATAAAAGTCATTTTTTCCTACATATCAGAACAAATGGAATTTGAAATTAAAAACACATTACTATTTACATCAGCACCCCCAAAATGAAATGTTTAGGTATTAATCTGAGAAAATATGTGTAAGATTTACATTAGAAAAATTGCAAAACTCTGATGACAGATATCAAAGAAGAACTAACTAAAACGATATTCCATCTTCATAGACAGGAAATCTCAGTGTTGTCTAAATGTCGGTTCTTCCCAACTTGATCTATAGATTGAATATAATCCACATCAAAATACCAGCAAGTCATTTTGTTAGTATCAATAAACTGATTCTAATGTTTATATGGACAGAATACTAGAACAGCCATCTCAACTGAAATAGAAGAAAAAAGTCAAGGGAATGACATTACCTTACTTCAAGATTTCCTATAAAGTCACAATAATCAATGCAGTGTAATGTTGGTAGAAGAATAGACAAATAATAGACAAATATATCCATAGAACAGAATAGGTATAGTCAACTTATCTTTGACAAACGAGCAAAGGCAATGCAATAGAGCAAAGACAGTTTTTTTAACAAACAGTGTTGGAACAATTGGGCATCCATGTGAAGAAAAATGGATGTAGACACAGACCTTACCCTCTTCATGAGAATTAACTCAAAATGGATCCCAGATATAAATGTAAAATGAAAAACTATAAAGCTGCTAGCAGATATCATAGGAGAAAACAAAACTGATCTTGGGTATTGCAATAATATTTTTTAGATACAACACCAAATGCATGACCCATGAAATAACTGACAAGTTGGATGTCATTAAAATTAAAACTTCTGCTCTACAAAAGAAAATGTTGAGAGAATGAGAAAACAAACCACAGACTGCAGAAAATACTTGCAAAACACACATTTGATAAAGGATTATTATCAAAATATGCAGAGTTCTTAAAATTCAAAAAACAACCCAATGAAAAAAATGGGCAAAAGACTTGAACAGAAACCTTACTAAAGAAATTATGCACACAGCAAATAAGCCAATGAAACAATTTTTTAACATTATATGTAATTAGCAAAATTTATTCTTTATTTTTATTTCCCCCCCAATACATTTTGTTTTGAATTTCAGGTTATTATGAAGATACAAACAACTAGGTCACAATATTGGAATTTGTTAGGTGGAGTCCCTCTTATATTTGTGTCCCACACCCAAAAGGTGTGCCATACATCCCTACCTTGTGCCCCTTAAGTGTCCCTCCTCCTCGTGCCTCCCCTACATTCCCCCAACTTGAATAGAATTGAATTTTCCTCCTATGTGGGTGTGTGTTAGATTATTTACTGGCTTTATAACAAAATTAAGTACATTGGATATTTGCTTTTCCATTCTTGTGATACTTTACTAAGAAGAATGTGTTTCAACTCCATTCAGTTTAATACAAAAGATTTAAAATCACCATCTTTTCTTATGGCTGAATAGTACTCCATGATATACATATACCACAATTTTGTTAATGCATTCCTGAGCTGATGGGCATTTAGGTTGTTTCTACATCTTGGCAATTGTACATTGAACTGCGATAAACAATCTACTACTGCAAATGTCCTTAAGATAAAATGATTTTTTTCTTCTGGGTAGATGCCTAATACTGGGATTGTGAGGTAAATAGGAGGTCTAATTTGAGTTCTTTGGGGATTCTTCATACTTATTTCCAAAAAGGCTGTATTACTTTGTAGTTCCGTCAGTAGTGTAAAAGTGTCCCTCTCTCTCCACACCTGAATCAGTATCTAACTCTGGGACTTAGTGATTTGGGCTATTCTCACTGGAGATAAATAATGGTAGTTTTGATATGCATTTCTCTGATGATTAGGGATGATGAGCATGTCTTCATATGTTTGCTAGCCATTCATCTGTCTTCCTCAGAGAAGGTTCTGTTCATGTATCTTGCTCAGTGATATATGGGATTGTTTGCTTCTTTTGCTGATTAATTTGAGCTCTCTATAGATTCTAGTTATCAAGCCTTTGTCATATCTGTAACATGCAAATATCTTTTCCCATTCCAAAGGTTGTTTATTTGCTTTAGCTATTGTGTTCTTAGTTGTGCGAAAGCTTTTCAATTTAATTAAGTCCTATTGTTTATTTTTGTTGTTGTGATTGCCACTGAAGTGTTCTTCATAAAATCTTTTTCCAGACTGACATCCTCAAGAGTTTTTCCCAAACTTTCTCCTAGGATTTTTATCATTTCATGCCCTTGATTTGAATGTTTTATCCATCTTGAGCCAATTGTTGTAAGTGCTGAAAGTTTGGGTCTAGTTTCAGTCTTTGACATGTCATTATCCAATTCTCCCAGCACCATTTACTGAATAGGGATTCTTTTCCCCAGTGTATGGTTAGATGGCAAGATTAGATGGCAAGTAGAGACTGGTTTAATCTCTTAGTTTTCTACTCCATTCTTTATATCTATGTCTCTATTTTTGTGCCACTACTATGTTGTTTTGATCACTGTGGACTTGTAATATAACCTGAAGTCTGGTAGAGTGATACCTCCGGTTTTTTTTCTTATTACTAAGAATTGAATTGCCTATACAGGTTTTTTTCTTCTTCCATATGAAGTGAAGAACTATTTTTTCCAGTTATTCAAAGTATGCTGCTGGTATTTTAATGGGGATTGCATTGAATCTGTAGATTGCTTTGGGTAGAATAGATATTTATTAATTCTTTATAAGTGTAATCCTATGCAATGTCTACCTCATGATCCCTTGGTGGGGGGAGAGTTTCTCTGTTCTGGTTTTTAATATTGCAAAAATTTGTCTATAGGTCCCTCTTCATGTGTGTTTTCTTCTTATTCACTTTTTCCTTCTCTGTACCTCCTTCACTTTAAATTATCTTGTCTCACACTTAGTTGTTGAAGTGGCCTTTTGGTATAAGGTCAAAGGGAAGATAAGGGGAAAGAGCACAGAGGAATAAAAAAAAAAGAAAAAGATAAAGAGGAAGCAAAAAGAAAGAATGGTAGGTGGAAGGAATGAATTGAAGAAACAAAGAAAAAGGACAGTAAGAAAGAAAGAGAGTGACAGGAGATATGGTGTTATTTAGCAGGATATGTTAACCACATCCACAGCTCTAAGGCTCTGGGGGGCTGGGCTGGGCTGGGTAGGTCCCTCAAATTTAGGACCTCTTTACCAGCCTTGGCAAAAGCAAGATTCCACCTTTGCCAAATATAGAACAAAATCAGCTGTATGTCACATTAGGGACCCACTAATACCTTCATTCCAAAGGCCAAAGCTAGAAAGACACTATAGACCATGAGCTCATGTCCTCCTTGAGCCAGACCAATGCCACGACCCCCCAGCCAGATCAGTGCCATGACCCCACAGCCCTCAGAGAAGAGAAAGAAAAGGAAAAAACCAAAAATAGATAAAGAAAATTAAAAACACTATTATATATGACAAAGAAGGGGAGAAAAGAGATATCTTAGGTGTTGTATGAGAAACTTGTGTGGGAAAGATTAGAAAAGTAGAAAAATATATATCAAAAGATAGAAAAAGGGGAGAAATATAAAAGAAAAAAAGGAATAAAATGTGTTGAAAACCCACAACAGAAATAGAAGAGCCCTTGCTACTGAAAACATGAAAATGAAAAAATGAAAATACAACTAAACTAAAAAAAAAAAAAAGAACTAAACAAGAAAAGAGAAAAAAGGGAAAAGAAACTGAGGAAAAAATTAAAAAAAATGTAAAACAATATGTGTGTGTGTATAATGCAATATATTTTATGTCACTGTGGTGTTAGAAGACAGAGAACCACATTGGATTTACTATATATGATGGGGGTTGGAAGCTACTCTCTAGTTACAAAGGAGCCTGGTTCTTGTCTTCATGACCTCTTTGTCCTCAATCCAGGCCTGTTAACTTTGTCAGACTTCTCAGGAGGCCCATCAAAGAGTGCTCCCTGTAACAAAGAGGCCCTCCTGGGGGGTGCAGGGGTGCTCATCTCACCTTAAGTTTAGCTGTTCATTCTTATCAGGACAGAAGTGCCAGAGCCAGCTGTGTGCTAGGATCCTGTGGACTGTTCTTCCCACATGGCATGGCCTCCCCACAATAGCAGCACCCTGTCAATAGCCAAGCCAATGAGAGAACACTTGGCATTCAACCCCAGCTGCCAGACACTGTTCGAGTTTACTTGCTGTTCCAGCAAGCAGCCCAGTCCAAAAATCCAAAATCTTCAGGATAGCCTTTTCCTGTCCCCAGTCCTCTTAGGAGAGATGGCTAACAGGCTGGTCTCTGCCTGTACCAAGCACCTGCCTTCTGTGTCAGATTTCTTCAGTTCCAGATCTGCTTGTTGGCTCCTGAAGTCTTCCGCTACTTCACTGTGCCCCTGGAGTGATGTTTCTGGGTAAATTTCCCTAACCTGAGGTGGCTGAAGTCCACTTTCCCCTGTCTCACTGTGAGTAGTTGATAAGGAGATGCCTCTAGTCCACCATCTTTCTCTGCCTTCTCCCCACCCCCCAATCATCATTAGTGAATTTTAAATTAAAATAGCAGTAAGATACCACTCCATAATTAAGCTGGCCAAAAATATGAAACACTGACAGTACTAAATACTGGCAAGGATGTGTAGCAACAGAAACTCTCATTTATTGCTGGTGGGAGGGAAAGATGGTACAGCCACTTGAGAACACAATTTAGGAGTTTTCTATAAAAATAAACATACTCTCATCATAGGATATAGCAATTATGCTGTTTGACATTTACCCTAATGAATTGAAAACTTATACCCACACAAAAACCAGAACACAATGTTTACGGTAGCTTTATCCATAATTGCTTTTTTCACTGAGCGCGATTCTTTGGAGATCCATCCGTGTATTGCATGTATCAGTAGTTCATTTCTTTTTATAGTTGAAAAATATTCCATTGTATGGATCTACCAACTACTGTTGGATATTTGGGATATTTTCAAATATTTATTGGAGATAAATGTTACAAAGTTCCTATGGACAGACATGTACAGGTCTTTGTATCAACAAAGGTGCTTATTTCCCTTTCATACATACCTAGGAGGGACCAATAACTTTTCATCCTTGAACTATCTTTTTGAGAACAATGAAGCAGCGTAAGTGTTGATTAATACACCAGAACCAGAAGGGCTATGTTTAGTGCTATGTTTTCCTGCTGCCGTGCAAAGCATGAGAAAGCTCTTCCAATCACAAACAGATTAGCTTTTGGATGGGTACTTCTAAAGTCCTTTACCCCTCCAGTTCTAATCTGATACCATGCAAGCAATCTCTAATGCCATCTATTGAGGATGGACAGAGTTCATGGGGTTTTGTCCTCCCCAGAGATATTTTAGTCTATGAAAATTTATAAGCTCAAAGTTGACAGAGAAACTTCTAATGCTTAATTTGATAATGAAATTGTCAATCTAATAAAAAGCTATCAGGAAGGTTATTTTCAACTGTCTTTCTTAATGAACATTTGGTATCACAAAATTTGCTGCACCCCCATGCATGCTCTGTGTATTCTAACCTTTATGACTTAACTCAAGCTGTTCCCTCTTCCTAGATGTCCCTTCCCCTCCATCTTCACATGTCCAAAGCCTACCCATTCTTTTACACTTACATTAAGTCTTACTCTTGAAAGCCCCTTAGAAGTTTCTTTCTTTCTTTTTTTTTTTTTTTTTTTTTTGGCCAGGGCTGGGTTTGAACCCGCCACCTCTGGTATATGGGGTCGGTGGTCTACTCCTTTGAACCACAGGTGCCACCAGCCCTTAGAAGTTTCTATCTCCTTCCATTCCTGCCTTTCTTTCTTCTCCCTTCCTCCATCTTTTCTTAAAGCCACTTAAGCTTTCATTTTGTATTCTGGATGCTTTTATCATATATCTTATGCTAGCTTTAGGGCTTATTGAGGGCAGGACCCATATTGAATAACTTTGGATGTGCCTAAAATATCTAGATTAGGGACATGATTGAGAATAAATTTAGTCACAAAATGTTAATAGAATATTGACTAAGTGCCAGGCACGGGGCTAGGTGCTGGACATGCAAAGATAAATGACAGAGTCTGCTCTCAAAGTTCTGTGATTTGGTTAAGTTAGAGGTATCCACAGGGGACCATGGGAACTTAGATGAAGTGCCATTGGTCTTCAGAGGGAAATAAGTTAGGAAATGAGGTGGTTCTTGAAATGAGACTTGAAGGTTTACTGTGTGAGGGGGTTAAGGAAGGATATTCCAGGAAGAGGTAATGGTATGAACAAGGACAAAATCTTGTGTTAAAATACAGGGATTCAAAACCTTCTTTTTTTTTTTTTTTTTGAGACAGAGCCTCAAGCTATCCCCCTGGGTAGAGTGCCATGGCATCACAGCTCACAGCAACCTCCAACTCCTGGGCTCAAGCGAGTCTCCTGCCTCCACCTCCCAAGTAGCTGGGACCACAGGCACCCACCACAATGTCTGGCTATTTTTTTTGGTTGCAACCGTCATTGTTGTTTGGCGGGCCAGGCTGGATTTGAATCTGCCAACTTAGGTGCATGTGGCTGGTGCCTTAGCCATTTGAGCCACAGGCGCCGAGCCTCAAAACTTTCTATAAGCAGCCCAAGTATCTTCAGCAAGCTCTTTTCTTATTCTTTACCAAGAGCTCAGTGCACAACTGCTCTCACAAAGCCATTGCTTTCCAATTCCTTCAACACAAGGAAGGTTAATTCCTTCCTTTATCCCTTGATTGGGCCTTCCCTCTCTACTCAGAATACCTTTATCCTTTTGATAACCCCTCTATAGCATTTCCTGTCTTTTACCATTTTTACAACATTGTTTTAAGCTTTCTTCATCCAGGAAGTCTTCTCTGATTTAATTACAACCAACTCTCGCCATCCCTTAGCTTTCTTTCAATAGCACTTTTTTGATATGAATATAGCAGATGAATTTAAGTCACTAGTCTAGCTGTGACCCTTTCAGTTTGAGTGTCATGAAGAAACTTCCTTAATATCTTAACTATGAACATAATGGGGATCTGCTGATATGCCTCTTAGGGAGTAGTGGTGATGATCTAAAGAGGTCAAATATGTGGAGTGCTTAGCCTGGCACAGAGTAAATCCTAAATCAATTACACTTAAGATTGTTATTAATAATCATTGTTCTCAAATTATTTCAGGTGCATATGTTTCAATTCTTCTGCTTATCTTTAGTCTCTTATAAGCTGAGACTCAATTTTTGGTTAGCATACCTTTACACTGTTTTGCACAAGTATATACTCAGTAAGTATTAATTTATTGCTTTCCTACTTGCCCTAGTTGGCTAAATTTAACACTCTATTTCAGATGACTTATAATTTCCAAACTTTTAACTCAATTGTTAATTTTACTGATAGATGGGAATCTACCATTGGAGTTGAAAGCCAATCTGACACTGACTTATTACATGTACAGCATTGAGCTAGGAGCTGTTGAGTGTGCATGTATTAATAACAGCAATGGCTATTTAGAAAAGGAACTGTGATCCCATTGAAAGATGCAAAAATTAAGGCTCAAGGATGTTAAAGTGTTTCCTATGGTCACATCTCCCATAGCTAATGAGAAGTAGAAACAGAGCAGGAATCAGTCCTTTCACCTGAAGTTCTACACTCTTCGCACACACCGTATAGCCTTTCTAGAGCACTTTCCTGGCCCTCCAGAAGGCTTCCAGGAGAGAGGGAAAACAATAGGAGCCAGGAGGGCTCCATTTTAAATTGTCAGAAAATCTGTAATGCTCAATAGCTTCCTTGTGCATCTCAATTGCCCACCTTCATTTTTAGTGCTGTCACTCACTCTAGGGGTCTCCAAGGAGACACCGTACGTTCTGGAAGTCAGCTCTTGGCACCTCTACCTTGATATTTTTACAAATATTTACATTGCTGTGTTCACTCCTTCAGCTTCAGGTTGTCATTTTATTTAAAACCATTTCCTCTTCCAATTCATAAGGACCAGAAGTTTGGCTCCAGTTTACCCAAACCATGATGCTCCCAGAGTTGGAGAATTAAAAACAGAAAAAAGATATGAAGAAACATGCCCTTTATTTCCACTAACAGTTAAGAATTCTGCAGTCATTGAGCATCTTAGAGCTGTCTCTGTCCACCACATTGTATTTGCCCTGTTGGAAGCCTATAATGAGAATGGAGGAGCAGAGTTGAAGTGAGAAAGAGGTTGTTGGAACATGACAATTAAGATCCAAGTTTGAGCGTCAATCCTGCCTCTCCTTAGCATTATGATTTGGGGCAGGTTCTTTGCCTCTCTGAATTTCAGTTTCCTCATCTGTAACAACACCAGTTTTTTTTTTTTTCTGGGGTGAAGGATATTAGAAGGAATAGACACTGAATGAGACATAGATTTTTTAGGAGTCAGTAAAAGTGAAAACAAATGGTCCAAGGGGTAGGAAGACACCAGGAGAATTGGCAGATGATGAAAGGCAAGGTAGGTGGGAGAGCTTAGGAAGGCAAGTGACAAGTAGTTCTACAGTCAACAGAGGAAAATGCAGAAAAGACATTTTGATTCAGCAGGAGCAGATGACTGGAGATCTCCGAGAAGTTTCCATGGATTTCTGGGGAGAGAAACGAGATTTCATAAACTTTGAGAAAGGATGGGGTGGGGAAGAAACAAGACAAGGAGGTTCCCTTCTCCTTCAGCAAGAAGGGTGGGACCTGGGAGAGCAGTGAGTATTATGACGACTATGCACTGGGGATAATGGTCCACTCATTGCTTCCACTTCTAGATCTTTATTCCTTTATCTTTCCCGTTCCCCCTTCAGAGACTCTGTGTCCTCATCTGAAAAACAGGAAAATTCCATTACCGATTTCATAGGTTTTGGAGTTTTGAAGAAAATAAAGCATAAAAAATGCCTGGTCTACAGAGTGAAATGATTTGATAAATGTCGGCTGCTTTCATTGTATTATTGCTATTATTCTTTTGTTTTTTAAGACCTAGTCTCACTTTGTTGCCTGGGGAAGATCTTTTTCACTTCTTTGAAGGTTTCTTTCCCCTGTGCCTTACAAATTTGCAGAATAATTCTGTAGTATGTTTTCAGTTTATAGCCTTACCCATGGGGATGTGTACTGGCTACTAGATGGAATTCTGCCACCAGCAGACTTTGCTCCTTTGATGGAGTAAGCACGTTGGGGTCCAGAAGATTACCAATTAGAGGATATGGTGGCCAAGGGAAGCTGACTGACCATCCTCCCCCCAACTATGGATGATCTAAAGATAGGGGTTACTTGAGGCCTTTCTGGTAAGGATGAGCAGGGTGACATTATAGCTGTCATATAGCTGTCTTATTTCCCATAAGAGAAATGAGCACCCCATTGAGTCCATCAGTGATTTACTGAAAAATTGTAAAAAATTATTGGCATGGATCCAAGGGCAGATAAAAATCACTCTCTGGCCCTAATCGCTTTTGTCTTGGCTTTCTTGCTGACTATCAACATCTAAGGTTTCTCTCTCTCTCTCTCTCTCTCTCTTTTGAGACAGAGTCTCACTCTATCACTCTGGGTAGAGTGTCATGGCATCACAGCAACCTCAAATTCTTGGGCTCAAGTGATCCTCTTGCCTCAGCCTCCTGCCCCAATGCCTGGCTAGTTTGTTATTATTCTTCACAGCTAAAGATAGGCAGGTCAGTTAGAAACAGCTCAAGATGATTAAGTGTCTGCTCAGGACCATTTACCCATGAAGAAAGAAGTCTTCCAGGTGAGAGAGCCTTCCCAAAAAGTCAAGGAGTGAGTGGTTTAAGAGTACTGTGTGCAGGGGGCTGGCTGTCAAATTGGTAACAGATTCTGTGCTGCTGACCATTCTGTAAGGAACAAGACAGACAGGGTTCCTTTCTTCAGTGCATTTTAGTAACAAGTTAGGGGAAACACAGGTAAATGTATAAGGCCAAAAAGTCTGCGGTGGGGGTTAGGACAAAGGAATCAGGGGGTACTGTGCACCTAACTTGATCCAGGAACTTAGTGAGGGAGCTAAATGTTCTATTTTGTCCCCACCATCATCTGTGGAAGGGAGATCTTAGATCCAGGAAGTGGTGTTGCATCTACACCGTATCTATTAAAGTGAGACTCTCTCATATCCCTGGATTTAGGAATTTCTTCATGTAGTGCATGTCAATGTACTGCATATTGTGAACTGGCATTTGAGGAAGGATCCAGAAATGGCTCAACCTACTTGATTTTTAAACGAACAAATCCTAATGTGAATGCGTCCCCCCACCTCGTCTCTGAAACTTACTATGAGTAAAATCACTATAATAACAATAAGGAGACATTCATAAGAAATCATTAGAGAAATTCCATTTCCTGTCAGCAAACACAATTTAAGCACTTAACAGCTAAGCTTCTTAAGATTCATTGCTGACTAGGGAGCAATTAGGATGGGATTTTAATGAATACACATGAACTCAGGGATTTCTTCCAAGGAAGAAAGGCTAACTTAGTAAGTAATGGGAACAGTTTTTGGATTTAATTCAGAATATAGCTCAGACATCTTCTTGGAATAAAACACAAATAAACAAATCCTTAACTTATGCACTAATTACAACATACGATGTTCATCTCTTCATTCGCAACACCCTCGTCCTTCAGTCTGACAAGCAAACTGTGTGTGGGGGAGTGCTGCTGATTTTTTAAATGACTACTAAACAGTTAAACTTTTCAGCTATTCAACAGACATAGGGACTCCCTGCCTCCTAAACAAGACTGATTAACTAACTAACACGTTCTTGTGAATTCTGTCTAAGGGCAATTTGGAATGAGGCACCCTTAGCATCTGCATCCAAAGGAGAAAGACCAAGGCACCGAATGTTTTTTTGTACAGAACGACTTTTTCAGGGTCATAAGTTCCCCCTTTCCAGTTGCCTGGACCTTCTATAACCCAAGCTTTTTAGCTCTTAACCCCACTGGCTACTTCGGGATCCCCACAGTTTGCAAAGTTCTGCACCTAATTGTTTCGGAAAGTCTCCAGGTGTTGTTGTGCTTTAAAACACAGTTTAGATTTGTATGTCTGTTTAGATTGTCTGGGATGCCCCCCAAAAGTTTGAAGGGCAAGATATTTATTCAGGGTGATGCCCCTGAAGGATAAAGGGGAGAGGGAACTGGAGTAGGCCGGGAGACCCTTCAGGCCACAAAGCTGATGTAGTACCTGGGAGAGGAGGGAGAAAAGAAAGGCGGACTGGGTGTGAGGAGGCTCAGACATTGGTGAAGCTTGGAGAAAGTCTTGACCAACCCAACAGGGACCTCTGGCACCAAAATTTACCATAGAAAAGGGCCGTGTTGGACAGAGATGGCCAGTCGCTAACGCTCCTGCCATTCTCAGTCACTGCCCTTGGACAGCCTGGGAAGAGCACACCTCAGCTCAGTGTTGCAACAGACCCCTAAGGCACTGCAGTGGGAGGCTCTAGGCTCACTGCACACCTTGCAGGATCAGCCACGGATTTCCTGAAGGGAGACTCTGGCAGCACATCTCTATGGCTGTCTGAGGAATAAATTTAGAATACAAACAATGGTCCCGCAAGGGTGACTTTGGATTTGGTGTCAAATGAGGTACTTGAGAAGAGATATTCCCAGTGGCTTTGATTAATACCCTATGGGTGTGCTAGAATTAAGGACAAGGCTAGGAAGTGGAAATTTTCCACTGGGAAAATTCTACCGTAGTCAATGTATTAAATGTAGGGTCCTTCATTAATATTTTAAGAGGATTGATTATTAAATGTATGAATAACCCCAGGAGTTACTGAAATTGTTTGCTTCTCTTAAAATACCCCTGAGGTATAGAAATGCTTATAATATGCCATATAGGAGTCTTTTCTTTTTTTTTACAGGTTATATGTTCATATTTCCATACACAATAATGCAAATGAGAAAATAGATTTTACTATGAGTGCCTACAGGTACAGTATTGGAGTGAAGGTTTTTTTTTTTTAAGAGACAGAATTTTACTTTGTTGCCCTAGGTAGAGTGCTGTGGCATCACAGCTCACAGCAACCTCCAGCTCTTGGGCTTAGGTGATTCTCTTGCCTCAGCCTCCCAAGTAGCTGGGACTACAGGTGCCCGCCACAACACCCAGCTATTTTTTTTTGTTGCAGTTTGGCTGGGGCTGGGTTCAAATTGGCCACCCTAGGTGGCACCTGTGGCTCAAAGGAGTAGGGCGCTGGCCCCGTATGCTAGAGGTGGTGGGTTCAAACCCATCCCTGGCCAAAAACTGCCAACCCCCACCCCAAAACTGGCCACCCTTGGTATATGGTGCCGGTGCCCTACTCACTGAGCCACAGGCGCTGCCCCCCCCATAGGAGTCTTAGATCAGTTAAGTAGAAGGTGACCTACTATGGTAAAAACAGACATACTTGCAAAAGAACTTTTTCTTTTTTATGAAAATGTCAAGTCTCATGTACACAAAGGAGTTTATTACATGAGAAACTTGTTTATAGTGTTTTGAATGCCTATTTTCTCTGAATTCCCATGTGTATTTAGGCATGCAGTTATTTTTCTGACTTCAAGGAATTTGTAATTAATCAGCACATTTTCTACATTCCCTGTGATTTATTTTTTATAACTCTTAAAACTGCCCCAGGAAATAGATCGCTGTTATGATGTCCATTTTATAGACATGGAAATTGAGAGTAAGTGATTTGCTTTAAGAAAAAATTGCAGCTATTTATTGTCTAGCTTTCATTTTTGTGCTGAGAACTTTCAATTAGTTCCCTATTAGAATAGGGTTGCTGTTCTGTCTTTTTTTTTTTTGCCGGGGCTGGGTTTGAACCCACCACCTCCGGCATATGGGGCCGGCACCCTACCCTTTTGAGCCACAGGTGCCGCCCGTTCTGTCTTTTTTTTTTAAGGCCAAATTTCATCATTTATCTAAAGAGGAAAATATGCAAAATAACTGATCTTGTTAAGAGTGCAGTATTATATTTTTACATAAAAATAAAAATTAATTTGGGGGGATTATTTGTTCAGCATGAAACCTAATATGTATATGTTTGAAATGCTTCCTAATGTGCATGTTGTAGCAAACATTTCTGTAAATTACCACAAGCTCTGTTATCTTTGTATACACTACCACTTCAATTTACAAATAAATTTCATAAAAATGGAGAAAAAAGAGTACAAGTAAATAGTTCAGTTTTATTCCAATGGAAAGTGGCCAAACCTAGGTCTGTCAGATTCTTTTTCTTTTTCTTTTCTTTCTTTTTTTTTTTTTTTGAGACAGAATCTCACTATGTCGCCCTCAGTAGAGTGCTGTGGCATCATAGCTCACAGCAACCTCTAACTCCTGGGTGTAAGTGATTCTCCTGCCTCAGTCTCCCAAGAAGCTAAGAGGACAGGTGCTTTCCAGAACGCCAGCTATTTTTTTTTTTTTTTTTTTTGCTGTAGTTGTCATTGTTGCTTGGCAGGCCTGGGCCAGGCTCAAACCCACCAGCCTTGGTGTATGTGGTCAGTGCCCTAACTGCTGAGCTATGGGTGCTGAGCCCAGATTCTAAAGACTGAGTTCCCAAACACTATACCACACTGCCTATCATTGTGAATTCAGTAACGAATACTTCACTTACAGGAAATGAACAGAGTTGATAGTATCCACAATAATTTGTGTTTGCTTAAAATTCCCTTTTACTCCATTTGGCTGTTCATTTTTGTCAATTTTTAGAAGAAATTTTAAAATATTAAGCGGGTACAAATGTTTTTATTACATGGATATACTGTATAATGCTGAAGTCATGGCTTTCAGCATGCCCATCACTGTGACAGTGGTCATTGTACCTGAAAGGTAAGTTTTTAACTCTCACTCTATTGTAATCCAGCGCAGTAGACAGAAAGTCGGACCCCACTTCTGATGCAATTAATCAATAAGAATTTATTAGGAATTTAATACACCTGCAGTCGCACCTATAGGGGGCTGTTGTTGGGGCCAACAAGCAGCCCCGAATAGTGAATTCAAGGAGTTTATATACTGTATCTTTATTGAAGCAAGCAAGCTCCTACAGAAGCTCAATCATTGCAGTTAGCACAGCTCAGTGCAGCTTAGGGGTCACAAAGTATTAGGGTGAGGGTACATATTACCTCATGGGTTATAAGGTACATTAACTGATGGATCGCAAGATGGGGGTCACATAGTTCAGAGGGGTGCAAAGTGGTTGAGAAAGTTTCCAAAGAACGTGGGCCTTTCCCCTGAGGGTTCTCTGGCATCAACCCCTCCCTTCCTCTTTTCCTTATCTTTAAGCTTCTCCTTGAGGGGGCTGGGACTAAAGGGTTTAGAAGGAGTTTCCTTTTCAAGGGTAGGGCCTTGTTGCCCACTGGTCTTAGCGGGGAATCAAGGGTGTCTGGTCATCACAACTCCCTCTGTCCTCCCCCCTCTTCATTTGCAATGTCCATCACATCTCTTTGTGCCCACGTATATCCATCATTTAGCTCCCACTTAGTAATAAGAACGTGTCATGTTTGTTTTCCATTCCTGCAGATGGTTTCCAGTTCAATCCAAGTTGCTGAAAAAGATATTTCATTCCTTTTAATGGCTGAGTAGTACTTCATTGTGTATATGCACATATATACATTTTCTTTACCCATTCGTTAGTTGATGGGCACTTAGATTGATATCACACTTTGGATTGTGAATTGTGCTGTGACAAACATCAAATGTAGGTGTCTTCTTAAAGAAAACTATTTATTTTCCTTTGTGTGGATACCTAGTAGTGGGATTGCTGGATTGAATGACAGGTCTACATTTAGTTCCTTAAAGAATCTTCATAATGTTTTCCATAGGGATTGTACCAGTTTGCAGTCTTACCCACGCTGTGTAAACATCCTTTTACTATGTCTATGAAAACATCTCTTGTTTTCTGACGTTTTAATAATGACCATTTTGTTGGTTTTAATTTGCATTTGCTTTAATTTGCATTTCCCCGATGATTAGTGATGTTGAGCAGTTTCTCATGTTAGTTAGCCATTTGTCTATCTTCTTTTGAAAAGATTCTGTTTTTTGTCCACTTTTTGATAAGTTGTTTGTTTTGTTCTCTATGATTTGTTCGAATTCTTTGTAGATTCTACTTATTTAGTTCTTCATCAGATGAATAGTTTGCAAATGATTTCTCCCATTCTGTAGGTTCCCTGTTCACTCTGTTGATCACTTCCTTTGCTGTAAGGCAGCTTTGTAATTTAAATGAATGTAATTTATTTATTTATGCTGTTACTATATAAATTTTGGGGGGTCTTATTCATAAATTCTTGGGGGTCTTACTTATAAATTCTTTTGCATAGGCCAATGTCTAGAAAAGGTTTTTCTACATTTTCTTCTAGAATTTTTATGGATTCATACCTTAAATTTAAGTTTTTAATCCATCTCAAATTAATTTTTATATCCGGTGAGAGATTAGGGTCCTGTTTCATTCTTCTGCATGTGGCTACCCAATTTTCCCTGCACCATTCATTGAAAAGGGCAATATTTCCCCAGTGTAGGTTTTTGTTGGCTTGGTTGAAGCTAAGTTGGTTGTAGTTATATGGTTTTATTTCTGGATTCTCTATTCTGTTCCATTAGTCAATATCTCTACTTTTATACCAATATCATGCTGTTTTGGTTACTATAGACTTGTAGTATAATTTGAAGTCAGGTAATGTGAGGCCTTCAGATTTTCTCTTTTGCATAAGATTGTTTGGACTCTGCAGGGGGCAGAACTTCAAATTGCCATGCAAGGGGGGAAGGTTGGACTGGGAGTTCGGAAGTGCAGGGAAAATATTTCTTCAATTTTATGCTTGGTGGGGTGGTGTATAGGTTCACAAGTGGGACCTCCCTGGAGAAAGAGACCTGGTGTTCAGTGGCTCTCCCCAATGAGGTAAAATGAGACATCTTTTGTCCCTGGCTTGCTTACAGAGAGCCCATGTGAGCCTTGTGCTTGGGGGAGGGGTCTCCTGTTCTCTAGGTGATAGGCTTTGTACCTATCATTTGTTTTCTTGAATGCTCTTCCTTGGAATCACAGCTTGCCAAACTTCTTTCTTAGCTCAGCTCCCTGCCTTTGGTTTCATAGAGTCTTATTCTGTCTGGATTTTCTCCCTCTGGTCAGGAGCCTCTGCTGAGCACTGCTACTAGTCAGCCATCTTCCCTGGAACCCCTGTGAATGATCCCTGTTTTTATTTCTAAAAATTGTATTGGCTATTTGGTTTTTTTTCTGGTTTCATATGAAGTGAAGTACTATTTTTTCTTTTTCTTTTTAAAATCTTTTCTAAAAAATACAGGTTAATGTGAGGGTGCAAACAAATAGGTTATAATATTTGCATTTGTTAGGTGGAATCCCTCTTATAGTTATGTCCCACACCCAAAGGTTGTGCCATATACTTTTACATTGTTCCCATTAGGTGGAAGTGCAACAATCCCCTCATTTCCTCCACTGTTCCCTCTCCCTTGTTCCCTTTACCCCCAGCTTGAATTGAATTGAGATTTTCTCTTATGTAGGAGTGTATTAGATCATATATTGGCTTCACATTAGTATTGAGTACATTGGATATTTGCTTTTCCATTCCTGTGATACTTTACCAAGAAGAATGTGTTTGGACACCATCCAGGTTAATACAAAAGATGTAAAGTCACCATCTTTTTATGGTGGATTAGTATTCCATGGTATACACATACCACAGTTTGTTAATCCATTCCTGGGTTGATGGGCATATAGGTTGTTTCCACATCTTGGTGACTGCAAATTGAACTGTGATAAACAATCTAGTGCAAATGTCCTTATGATAAAATGATTTTTTTTCCTTGTGGGTAGATGCCTAGTATTTACAAGATCAAATGGGAGGTCTAATGTGAGTTCTTTGAGAATTCACCATACTTCTTTCCAAAGATGCTGTATTAATTTAGAGCCCCACAAACAGTATAAAAGTGCTCCCTTCTCTCCACATCTGCATCTTTCATTAGGTTCTTGACTTGGCTGTTCTTGGCCTATACAAAGGCAGCTGATTTGTGGACATTGATTTTATACTCTGAGATGTTACCATATTTCTTGATCACTTCCAAGAGTCTTTTGGTTGAGTCTCTGTGGTTCTTTAAGTATAAGATCATACCACTGGCAAAGAGCAAGAGTTTGGCTTCCTCTGCCCCCATTTGTATGCACTTTATATCCTTCTTTTGCATGATTGCATTGGCTAGAACTTCCAGTACTATAGTGGAAGCATACTATTAGTGGTGATAGAGGACATCCTTGTGTGGTTCCTGTTCTAAGTGGAAAAGCTTTCAATTTTACTCCATTTAGTATGATATTAGCTGTGGGTTTGCCATTTTAGATGGCTTTAATCAGTTTAAGGAATATGCCACCTATGCCTATATTCTTAAGTGTTCTTGTTAGAAAAGGATGCTGAATTTTATGATTTCTTCATCCAATTGAGAGAATCATATGGTCTTTGTTTTTTCCTCTATTGACATGGTGAATTGCATTTGTAGATTTGCATAAGTTAAACTAACCTTGCCTCACTGGGATGAAGCCTACTTGATTGTGATGTATAATTTTTTTTAATGTGTAGCTGTAAGCTATTGGCTAAGATTTCATTGAGTATTTTTGCATCAACATTCATTAATGAAATTGGTCTGGAGCTCTCCTTTTTGAGTTGAGTCCTTTTCTGGTTTCGGTATCAAGATGGAATTTGCTTCATAATATGTGTTGGGAAAACTTCCTTCCTTCTTAGTGTTTTGGAATAAGTTCTACAGTATACATACAAGCACTTATTGAAGGTTTAATAGAATTCTCATGTGAAGTCATCTGGAAGAGGATTTTTTTTTGGAAGTTTTTAAATAGTTTTTAAAATATTAGTGCTCAATATTGGTCTATTCAAGAGATCTATTTCTTTCTGGTTATGGTGTGATTCTTGGTATTGGTTCATTTCTTCCACATTGTCAAAATTTTGGGTGTAGAGTTTCTCGTAGCAGTCAGATATAATCTCTTATATCTATCTCTGTGGTATCTCTTGTTATTTTTCCTTTTTCATTTCTGATTGAGGTTATTAGGGATCTTATTTTTCTGTTTCTAGTTAATGTGGCCAAAGGTTTATCAATTTTGTTTATCTTTTTGAAGTAGCAACTTTTTGTTTAATTGATTTTCTGAATAACTCTTTTGTTTTCAATTTCATTAATCTCAGATATAATTTTGGTTATTTTTTCTGCTATGTTTGTGATTGGATTTCTCTTCATTTTACATTTCCTTAAGATGATTAATTAGATTGTTGATGTACTCTCTGTTTTTCAGTTGCTGTAAGAATCTAATAAAATAAATTTCCCTCTTAGGACTGTTTTTGCAGTATCTCAGGTTTTGGTGACCTGTAAATTCATTGTAGTTATGTTTGAGGATTGTAATAATTTTCTCATCTCTTCTTGGACCCAACTGTCATTCAGCATAAGGTTATTTCATTTACATGCCTTTGTGTGGGAATAAAAATTTTTGTTGGAGTTTAATTCCACCTTTATTACCTTATTGTCTGAGAAGATGCAAGCTATAATTTCAATTCTTTTAATGTCATTGAGGTTTTGTGTCCTAGGATATGATCTGTTTTAGAGAATGTTCCATGGGCTGGTGAGAAGAACGTATATTTCTTAGCTTTGGGATGGTGTGTTCTGTATATGTATATTAAGCACATTTGTTCTATGGTCACATTTAAGTCCTTTGTATCTTTGTTTAGTTTCTGTTTACAGGTTCTGTCAAGTTCTCTTAGAGGCTTGTTATAGTCCACAGTTATTATGGTGTTATATCATATTGCTCAGACTAATTAAGGTCTGTCTTATAAATCTGGAAGCATTTAAGTTGGATGCATAAATATTTAGAATTGAAATTCCTCTTGTTGCATTCCACCAGTATGAAGTGACCATCTTTGTCTTTATTAACGTTAGTTGCTTTAAATCTACTTGAATTTCAAACTAAGATGCAACCCCTCCTTTCTTCTGATTTCCATTTGCTTGAAATACTGTTTTCCATTCCTTAGCCCTGAGTCTTGATTTATCCTTCAAGGTTAGTTGTGTTTCCTGTAGACAGCATATGAATGGATTCTGGTTTTTCTTTATCCAATCAGGCAACCTGTGCCCCTTCAGTGGAGAATTCAAGCCATTAACATGGACATTGGAGACTCTATAGGGGGTAGGGTAGGAGGGAGGGAAAAATTGAAAATTACCTTTGGGGTACAATGTTCTCTGCTCAGGTGATGTGTATACTAAAAGCTCAGACTTTATCACTATTATCTATCTATCTATATGTATACATATAGATAGTATATATATGTAAAAGAATTCAACTGCTACCCCTAATTTTTTGAAATAAAAAAATTCCACCCCCCCAAATAAAACCCTCCAAAGTAATGGAGGGCGATTACATATTCATGTATCAATATTGTTAAGTTGTCAATTCTTCCCTACTTGATCAATAGATTTGACATAATCCCAAGCATAATCCTTGAAAACTACTTTTTAGATATCAACAAGCTGATTTTAAAGTTCATGTGGAATGGGAAACATATATAATATCGAAGCTAACATAATACTGATAAAGAAAAAGTCAAAAGACTCATATTCCCTGATTTCAAGATAAAGCTACAGTAATCAAGACAGCGTAATTTGTGAAAGAATAGACATCACAGAAAATCATAGACATCACAGAAAGAATAAACATTAAGGAAACAGAAAAGAGAGCCTAGAAATAGACTCATACAAATACAGTGAAATGATTTTTGATAAAGTAGCAAAGGCATATGAATATATTATAGAAAGGATTGTCTTTCAATAAATGAGGCCAGACCAATTAAATGTCCATATGTAAAAACTAAAATAAAAAGTAAAATAAAAGTCTGTGTAAAGACATAAACTTTACACCTTTAATAAAAATGGAGTACAAATGTATCATAGACATAAGTATAACATTCAAACTATAATACTTTTAGAAGCAACCATAGGTGACCTTGAATTTGATGATCAGTTTTTAAATACAACACTAAAAGCATGATCCATGGGAGAAAAATTGGAGAACTTTTCTTTCCTTTTCTTTTTTTTTTTAGGTTTCTATGACCTGCATTTTTAAAACAAAATTCAGATTAATATAAGGGTGCATATGATTAGGTTACATAGTCTGGGTTTGTTAGGTAAAGTCCAAGTTGTAGTTGAACCTTATATGTATACCATGGAATACTATTCAGCCATAAAGAAAGATAGAGATGTTACATTTTTTGCATTTACCTGGATGGATTTGGAGAACATCCTCCTAAGTAATGTATTATAAGAATGGGAAAGCAAGGAACCAGTGTAATCAATAGTAATATGAGACTAGTAGATGAACAATTACATGCCTACATGAGAGAAAACCTTTTATTTTCATAAAACTTAAAACTTCTGTGAAAGATACTGTTAAGAGAATAAAAAGAAAAGCCACAGAGTGGAAGGAAATATTTGCAAAACACACACCTTATATAGGCCATGTATCTAAATTATAGAAATAACCCCTAAAATTCAATAAGAAAACAACCCAATTTAAAAATGAACAAAAGATCTAAAGAGATACAGCACTAAAGAAGACACACAAATAAGCATAGGAAAAAATGCTCCAAATTATTTGTCATCAGGGAATTGCTAACTGAAACAATAAATGAGATATCACTCCATACTCATTAAAAATGGCTAAAATCCAAAACACTGATAATACCAAATGCTGGTTAGTATACAGAGTAAGAAGAACTTTCGCTGGCTGCTGGTTTTGATGCAAATTGATACATCCACTTTGGAAGGTAGTTTGGCAGTTTGTTACAAAGATAAACATAATCTTACCACAATCCAGCAATAACACTCCTAGGTACTTACCTAACTCCAGAAATCATGCTTCTAGGTGCTTTTCTAACTGTTTTGAAAACTTATGTCTACATGAAAACCTGAAAATTAATATTTACAGCAGCTTTATTCATAATCACCCCAAACTGGAGGCAACCAAGATGTTCTTCAATAGGTGAATGGGTAAACAAACTAATATATCCATAAAACAATATTATGGAACAATAAAAGAAAAGAGCTATCAAGCTGTGAAACAGCATGGATGAATATTAAATGCATTTTGCTTAGGAAAGGAAGTCACTATAAAAAGGTAACATACCGTGTGATTACACTTATATGATATTCTGGAAAAGGTAAACTATAGAGACAGCAAACTGGTGGTTGCCAGAGGTTCAGGAGGAGTGAAGGAAAGATCTAAAATGCTAATTGTGGGAGTGGGATGTGGCTGGCAGGGCCCCCACAGGTTGGAAAATGCTCAAGGAGTGACCCCCAACCACACTCCTCCTTTAACAACATTGTTTTCACCTGTCAGAAGTCACATAGCCCATGCATACTTTCCTTGTTATCAGCAAGCACGCAGTTTTCCCTCTTTGAGGTTGATCTCTACCCCTTAAGATTTGTGCAATCTTGTTAAGATACTGCATAAATAAAGCTGTTTCCATGGTTCAGTGGCTGGCTGCAGTCATCAGCTGTGTCAGCCCTCTTGATGCTATCCTATTTCGTGTCTCCTGTCTTTCGTTGCCTCTCCCTGTCTTTCTGGCTTCATTTTTCAATTTCCCACCATTTCCACACAGGTCAATTCTCCCCACACATGCTGGGTCATGAGAGGTCTTTTTTGCTTGTACTGGTACATGACAGCTGGTTGCCAGCGGTTCCGAGGAGTGGAGAAAAGGTTGAATAGGTAAACTCAGAGGGTGCTCTAAGACAGCGAAACTATTCTATATTATACTGTACTTAAGAGTACATGACATCATGCATTCGTCAAAAGACATTGAATTTTATAGCAGAAAGAGTGAACCTTAATGTATCCAAAGTTTAAAAGAAAGACATTTAGGAGGTTGGAGAAATCACAGGATAACAATGTTACTGTATTACGAATGGGGGAAACAACCTTGATTAAGGGGATGAAAGAAAAAGGTGCTGACCTAAGTAATTCTGGAAATGAATGAAATTGGTAAAACTAAGACAGAATGAATTGCACATATAAGTAAGCATTATATTCTACTGGACAAAGTCGGTTCCCATGAAAGTACAGGTTAACAATTCTGATACTGTTACACTTGTCTATTAGAATTGAGCAACTAAGTAAAGGAATTGTTAGATGGTGGGAAGCAGAATTTTCATTGTTGGAGTGAGTTCATAGATAAGCAAGGAGAGGAGGCTTGAATGATCCATATGATGATTAGAACTGGATATGTCCATATAAACTTGTGTTTAGCTTAATAAAGAAACACATATAGAAATATGAATTAATTATAGACTTTAGTTAATAAAGTTTATTAATTGTAACAAATGTGTCATACTAATCTAAAAATGTTAATGATCAGGAAAACCAGATTTTGGGTGTGTGGGACTTCTCTGAACTGTCCTTGCAATTGTTCTGTAAATCTATAGGTATATTCTAAAATAAAAAGTTTTTTTAAAAAACCCTACTATATATTCTTCCATACCTTTCTCCATGCTCATGTAATCATACATGAACACATATACACATGCAGTTTTATCAGTTATTAATTTTGAAAAAATGGAGTCATATAGTTCTGCATCTTACATTTTTCACTCTTCAATATCCTATGGAAATCTCTCCAAGTCAAGTGATACGGCTCCTATTTTCTTTCTCTCTTGGTCTCTATTTTTTTCCCCATTATAAATTTCTTTCTTTTAATTTATTTTTATTGTTTGGGATTCATTGAGAGTATAAAGAATTAGGTTACACTGATTGCATTTGTTAGATAAAGTCCCTCTCATAATTGTGTCCTGCCCCCAAGGGATGTGCCTCTTGCTTTCTTGTTCTCATGTGTGCTCGCTCCTTCTCTGTTTTTGATATATACATAATATTTCATGATGTCAATGTAGATGTACCTAAATTTATTCTATCACTTCCCTATTGATGAGCACCAATTTGTTAAAAAAATTGCCACTAAGGACAATATTGCAATAAACATCCTTTATATGTATATCATTATGTATTGGTGCTTTTTTTTTAAAGAGACAGAGTGAGTCTCATTTTATTGCCCTCAGTAGAGTGCTGTGGTGTCACAGCTCACAGCAACCTCCAACTCCTGGGCTTAGGGAATTCTCTTGCCTCAGCTTCCCAAGTAGCTGGGACTACAGGTGCCCACCACAACACCTGGCTATTTTTTGTTGCAGTTTGGCTGGGGCCGGGTTTGAACCCACCACCCTTGGTATATGGGGTTGGTGCCCTACCCACTGAGCCACAGGTGCTGCCCCTTATTGGTGCTTTTACATACACATCATATTTTCTGAGAAGTAGGATGCTTAGTAGAAGGGATCGAATATTTTTAACTTTATAGTTGCCGCCAGATTGTTTTTATCAAAAGGCCATTAATGATTCAACTAAAACATCTAATAGAATAATTGCTGCCACACCTTAAATTGTTCCCTGTCTGTTGGGTATAATATGCTATATTTGTGTTACTTTTTTTTCATTTTTCTGACTACTAGTGAATTTGAGTATCTTTCCATATGTTTGCTACGCCTTTGTATTTGCGCTTCTCTAAATTGAATATTTATATCTTTTACCCATGTTTTATTTGAATTGTATTATTTTCTTCAATTTTCAAGTGCTCCTTGTAAATAATGTCACAAACTCATTTGTTATCCTTGTTGCAGATATATTTTCCAAATTTATAATTTGCTTACCATATGAGCTTTGTTCTATATTGGGCTATGCCTGCATGTTGACATTCTTAATTAATTTGGTAGTTGTATTCTTCGCTTTTTATGGCATATTTGCAGGCTGTTTGTTTTTCTTTAGCAGATGTTCTTATTGCTTTGCATTGAGATTTTCTGATACAGAAGCAGCTTTCTCTAAAAACATACATTGTACACTAAGATTCCCAAGTTCTACTTCCTTTGTAATCTAATTCACTGTGTTAGTATAGGTATGTGTAAATGTAAGACACCCAAGATAAAAGGGACTTAAAAAGCAGAGAAATTTAGTTGTCTTACACATAAAGGTCTGGGCTGTTTTGATGACCTTGCTCTATGGTTGTGTCCAGGGTCTAAGCTTCTTACTACTTTTTGGTTAGTTTTCCCAAGATATTATCATCATGCCCACAGCTCTGTTGCTATTTCTGACAGTGGAAAGGGGCAAAAGGAAGAGGTGTTCCTTTCCTTCAAGGGCACAAGCTGGAAGTTTGAAAAATCAGTTCTGTTCACATCCAACAGACTAGAACTTTATCACATAGCCTTAAATTGCATAAGGTAGGCCGGGAAATGTAGTTTTATTCTGATTAGTCATGTACCTAGGTAAAGATTAGAGATTCTGTCACTATAATAGCTTAGGAGAGCTAGTAGTCTCTGTACATTCATCAAACACCACTTTAAAATTATCTTAGTGTGTAGGAATCTAAGAGAAAGACACTCTTATCTAGAATCCTCTACTGCTTTTCTGCCTCCCTTGTAGTTTATTGTAGCTCTTTCCATCTTTTTGCATAATTGATAACTGAGAATCTTAGGTAAAATATGGAGGGACTATCTGAGCAAACAGGGTTATTTAAAAAGTTTTATTATGGAAAAATCTCTAAAATATAGAAATGCATATTGAATAGCATAATGAACCTCCATAAGTCCATCATCCAGCATCAACAGTTTATCAACTCATGACCAATTTACTTTCACCTGTAACTTATCCATTCTCTTTGGGATTATTTTTAAGCAAATATATCATGTCATTTCATATAAATGCAGTTATCTTAAATCTGTTTTTCTTTAAAAACAGCTGACTTATGAACTGAAATAAAGTTGGAAGAACAGGAAAGGTGATTATCATGGGTAAGCTTGAACTAATACCCATCCATAGCAATGAATTCACTTATGTAAAATCTTTACAAATACCTTGTTTTTCATATGGCTAGCTCCTGGCTCATTCTTTAGGTCTTAGTTAAATGTTATCCATTGTTACTCTCTTTCATGGCACACTGTGCTTTTATTTTTTAGCAGCTATCACAGTTTATAATTACATTATTTGTTTGTACATATCACAGTTTATAATCACTTTGTTTACTTGTGTGATTCTTCCATTAGAATGTAAGCTCAATGAGGATAGGGCCTAGTATAGTGTTTGACACACTATTATTGAAAGAAGGAATGAAGGAGAAAGAAAGAAAGAAAGAAAGAAAGAAAGAAAGAAAGAAAGTAAGAAAGAAAGAAAAAAGAAAGAAGGAGAGAAAGAAAGAGAAAGAAAAAATTACAAGTTCTTTATTACTCATAGAATGGAGTAAGACTACCAATATTACTACAGTGTGGGGCCTACCTGCCAGGGACAACAAGTTAAGTAAAGAAAACAACTATTCGAGTAACTCTAACACTCATTTACTCATCTATTAAATGAATATTTGCTGCAAATTTACCATGGACAAGGCCCTGTGCTAGAAAGGTGGACTGTAATAATGGTTAAAACAGATGCATAGGATAATGTACAGAAGAATTCCATCTGGGGGATGTAGGGCTCAAGCAGGGCTTTGAAGAATGATTAAAAAGGACATCAACACAGGGAAAAGCATTCTAATCAGAGAGTATAACAAGAACAAAGACCAAAAGATTAGAAAGATTAGGACATGTTCAGGGTCTTATGACATACAATCACTGGTGTCAACTTATGCTTCTTTATTTGGTTAATAGTTATATTGATAACATAGTATCCCAGGAGAGAGTCATGGGAAATCAAAGTGAATCAGGCCTTCACTAAGTGGAAAAATTACTTCTGTTTTCATGTGTGGTAGAGTATAGATAGCCAAAAATTCTCCATTTCTCCCATCAAAAGGCAGGGTCTAATTCCCTGCCCCTTGAACATGAGCTGGCCCTTATGACTTGCTTGATCAATAAAATTCAGTGAAACTGATATTTGGGGACTTTTGTGACTAGGTTATAAAAACCTTATAGTTTATACCTGAGTTTCTTGGAACCAAGTTACTGTGCTGTGAAGAAGCCCCCAAAGGGCCCTCAGAGGAAAGAACCCCCTGGCCAACAGCTCCAGCTGAGTTCCCAAATGGCAGCTACCACTATTTTGCCATCCCTGTTAATATGTCATCTTGAAAGCAGATCCTCCAGCCCTAGGGAAAAATACAAGAAGAAGACATATCAATTCTAAGTATATATGCACCCAAGTTAAATGCTCCAAGATTTAAAATGAATCCTAACCAGCGTGAACAATATGATATCTTACAATACCATAATTTCTGGTGATTTCAATACCCCACTGACAAAACTGGACAGATCCTCTAAACAGAAAGTAAACAAAGTAACAAGGGACTTAAACAAGACACTAGAAAAATTAGGCTTAATAGGCATATAGAGAACATACCACCCTAAAACTATTGAGTATACATTCTTCTCACTAGCTCATGGATCATAGTCTAAAATTGACTGCATCCTAGAACACAAATCAAAACTCAACATATCTAAAAGAATAGAAGTTATATCTTGTACATGTTCAGACCATCAGGGAATAAAGATATAACTCAACTCCAACAAAAACCTTCATCCCCATACAAAGTTGTGGAAATCAAACAATATTATGCTGAATAACAACTGTGTCAAGGAGGAGATAAAGAAGGAAATCATCAGATTCCTCTAACATAATGACAATGAAGCTACAAGCTGTTAAAACTTGTGGGATACTCCAAAAACAGTCCTCAGAGGGAAATTTATCACATTAGATGCCCACATTAAAAAAAAAAAAAGAAAAAGAGCACACATAAACAACTTAATGTACCACCTCAAAGAACTGGAAAGTGAACCCAAGCCTAGCAGAAGAAAATAAATAACCAAAATCAAATCAGAAATTAAAAAAAGTGAAAACAAAGGAATAATTCAGAAAATTAATAAAAAAAGATAGTTCTTCAAAAAGATAAACAAAGTTGATAAACCTTTGGCCACATTAAATAGAAACAGAAATATAAGATCCTTAATAACCTCAATCGGAAACCAAAAAGGGGGAAGTAACAACACATACCATAGAGATACAAAAGATCATCTCTGATTACTACAAAAAACTTTATGCCCAGAAATTTGGCAATGTGGAAAAAATGGACCAATACCTGGAATCACATAACCTCCCTAGTCTTAACCAGGAAGAAATAGATCTTTCAAATAGACCAATATTGAGCACTCATATTACAGCAACAGTAAAAAAACTCCCAACAAAAACAGCAAAAGACTTCGGGACCACACTGCTTCACATCAGCATTCTATCAAGCCTTCAAAGAAGACCTTGTACCATAAAACCTATTCTAAAACACATTCTATAAATCAAACATTCCTTGATACCAAAGAAAAAAACAAGAAAGGACCCCACCAAAAGGAATTTGACTAATGAAGCAAACATAGTCAGTAAAATCCTAGCAAAAAGAATATAGCTACACATTAAAAAATTTATACATCATAATCAAGTAGGCTTTATCCCAGGGATACAAGGTTGGTTTGACATACATAAAACCATAAATGTAATTTGCCATATAAATACAAGCAAAAACACAGACCATATGATCCTCTCAATAGATGCAGATAAAGCCTTCAATAAAATTTAGCATATTTTTCTAATAAGAACGCTTAAGAAAATAGACATAGATGGGACATTTCTTAGACTGATAGAAGCCATCAAGGACAAACTCACAGTCAATATCATACTGAATGGAATAAAACTGAAACAAGACCAGGATGTCCACTATTCTCACTAATATTCAACAAATTCTGGAAATTCTAGCCAATGCAATCAGACAAGAGAAGGATATAAAGGGTATCCAAATGGGGGCACAGGAGGTTAAACGCTTACTCTTTGGTAATGGTATGATCTCATACATAGAAAACCACAGAGATTCAACCACAAGACTCCTGGAGTGATTAAGAAATACAGTAACGTCTCAGGGTATAAAATCAATGTCTGCAAATCAGCTGCCTTTGTATACACTCATAACAGTCAAGTTAAGAAGCAAATCAAGGACATAATACCCTTAACTGTATCTTCAAAGGAAAAAAAAATACGTGGGAATATATCTACCAAAGGAGATGAAGGATATCTACAGAGAGAACTATGAAACCCTGAGAATAGAAATAGCCATAGATATTAACAAGTGGAAGAACATACCATGTTCTTGGCTTGGAAGAAACAACATTATGAAAATTTCTATACTACCCAAACCAACCTATAGATTTAATGCAACCCCCATTTAAATACCAATATCAAAGAATAAAAAAAAAATCATACTTTGAAAAACTACAAAAAAAATAGTTCTTTTGTATGGAACTAGGAAAAAAAAAAACACCACAACCATATAGCCATGGAAATTCTTAACAATAAAGACAAATCCAGAGGCATCACTTTACCAAATTTCATATTATATTACTGATCTATAATGATCAAAACAGTATGGTATTGGCACAAAAATAGAGACATAGATCTATGGAACAGAATAGAAAAATAAGAGATAAAATAAGCCTCATATCACCATCTGATCTTTAAAAAGCCAAATAAGAGCATACACTAGGGAAAAGAATTTCTATTCAACAAATGGTGCTTAGAGAACTGGATAACCACATGTGAAAGACTGAAACTGGACCTGCACCTCTCACCACTTACAAAAATTGACTCACAGTTGATAAAAGTTTTAAATATGAGACATAAAATGTTTAAAAAATGTATAATGATTCCATTTGACTCCATTGGCAATAACAACAACAAAAACAACCTAATGTACCATAAATAAATGAGACTTAATTAAGCTAAAAAACTTCTGCACAGCTAAAGACACAACAATTAAAGCAAACAGATGACCTTCAGTATGGAAAAAGATATTTGTGTGTTATGAATCTAACAAATGCTTGATAACCAGAATCTATAGAGAAATCAAATTAATTAACAAAAAAGAGTAAACTATCCCATCTATCAGTGGGCAAGAGATATGAATAGAACTTTCTCCAAAGAAGACAGATGAATGGTCAACAAACACAGTAAAAAATGCTCATCATCCCTAATCATCAGAGAAATGCAAATCAAAACCACCCTGAGATATCACCTAACCCCAGTGAGAATAGCCCACAGTACAAAGTTACAAAGCTGCAGATGCTGGTGAGGGTGTGGAGAAAAGGGAACACTTTTACATTGTTGGTGGGATTGCAAACTAATACAGCTTCTTTGGAAAGAAGAATGTTGTCATTCTGCTCCTGGGAATGGAACTGCAAGGACATAGCATGAAAAGTAAACTCTTAGACTCAATTATTTTCAAAGAAATAACTGATGAGACTCAGAGAGGTGAGCAGCTAACCAAGCAGGTAGCAAGAAAGTGCCATCCCAAATAAAAACCTAAGGGTCTTTTGTTGAACCAAGAAAAATGTGCAAGATGTGTGGAACATAAAAAATTGATTCTAGATAGAAAGAAGCTTCTAACCACATTGCCAAAAAACAAAGAAGTTTTACAATGTTAGTGAATTGAGGAAATAAAGGGTAGAAAAACAGAAGAGAATATCATAAGATTATAAAGTGAAAAAGAAATGGTTACAATGTTTTGGGGGTGAACTTTAACTTCTCTATTCTATACTGCTAATCTATATCTTAACTATGCAATTTCAACCTTTGAGCCTTTTCTAGCATGTGACTCATATATCTACATCTAAATTGCTGAACATTCCTGACCCCTGGCAGTGTCCTGCAGATACTGTCATCAGTACAGGGCAAGGGGGCGAGGAATCCAGGATGTTGCCAGCAGATCCTCAGAAATGCTGGTCTACACTAAATGCTAACCCATAAAGAAGTATGAAGAATCCTGAAAAAACTAAAAGTAGACCATCCATTTGAACCCATAATCCAATTATTAGGTTTCTATCCAGAAGAAAAAAAAAAAAGCATTTTGCCATAAGAACATTTGCACTAGAATGTTTATTGCAGCTCAACTCACAATTTCTAAGTGGTAAATCAACTCAAGAGACTATCAGCCCATGAATGGATTAATAAACTGTGGTAGACATATATGATAGAATACTATTTAGCCATAAAAAGATAGAAACTTTACATCTTTTGTATTAACTTGGATGGAGTTAGAGAACATTCTCCTTAATAAAGTATCACACGAATGGAAAAACAAGTATCCAATGTACTCAACACTAATATGAAACTAGTAGAAGGACAAATATATTCCCACACAAGAGAAAAACACAATTAAACACAAATCAAGGGAGGGATGAGGGAGAAAGGAGGAGGGAGGAGGATTGGTGTGCTCTTACCTAACTGGTACAGTGTAAGGGTATATGGCACATCTCCTGGGGGAGAGGCACAACTCCAACTTGGACCATACCTAACAAGTGCAAACAATGTAACCTAATCATCTGTACCCTCATATTAAATTTAAATAAATAAAAAATGCTACCATCTGTAAAATATTTTCTGGGCCAACAATTCTGAGACTGCAAGTAAAGCACTCACAGTATCTTCCATCTTAAGACACATGACAATGAACGAGCTAATCAGTCCATTTCAGTATTTTAAAACCTGCTGCCTAATCTCATTTTTCAAGTTCCATGTTATCTGAACCTTGCAGTCAAGGATAGTATGTTGGTTTCCTAGAAACACCAAACATGGTATTGGATCCTCAAGACATGAGCAGTACTAACCAGGAGATCTTTGCAGACACCTGCAAGAGAAAATGACATCCTGTGTGACATCTTGTCCGAAGGTAGGTTTTGGTATCACCTTTATGCTGGGATTACCCCTCTCACCACTCACAAAAATTGACTCAAGATTGAGAAAACATTTAAACCTAAGGCAGGTTTGTCCTATAGGAAAGTATAAGAATCCTGGAAGAAAATTTTGGAAAAACTCTTATATATTAGCCTATGCAAAGAATTCATGAAGAAGACTCCAAAAGGAGTCATAGCAACAACCAAAATAAATAAATGGGACCTAATCAAATTAAAAAGCTTCTTCACACAGAAAAGGGCTTTTCCTATGAATTGCACATGTAGGACAACTCAACTGCTCTTTGTGTAGAATTGACATCAAGATATTTTGGAAGCATAATTTTTTGTTACCTGGACAACTGATGATCATTGGTCCTTGAAAAACAGCAGCTGCACAGCCAAGGACACAATCAAAACAGCAAATAGACAATGCACAGAATGGTAGAAAATATTCATATCCTATACTTCTGACTGATAACCAGAATACGCAAAGAACCCAAGCAAATCAGCAAAAAACAATCAAACCCCCATTAAAAAGTATGTTACACACTTAACATGTTACCTTGTTTAATACTCATGGCTCCATCCCTACAAAGTGGATACTGTTATCTATTTTTGTCAAAGTAGATAATGTTATACTATTATCCCTATTTTTGTAGATAAATAATGAAAGTTTTGTTAGTAACAGACAGACATGTATAGTTTGTTAGGTTTGGAGGAAATTTAGCTGTGGTGCAGCTAAATCATGTCACCTTAAACCTGATTATGGAAAAGATGTGCTGCATCTTTAAAGAAAACCAAAGGAAAGGGAACCAACATTAATTAAAAACCTTAACTAAGTCAAAAAATAAGTGGGCAAAAGACCTGAACAGACACTTTTCAAATGAAAGTGTACTAAGGGCCAACAAAACTCATGAAAAAAATGCTCTAATCATTAGGAGAATGCAAATAAAAATAACAATGAAATATCACCTGACTCTAATGAGAAAAATTCATATTAAAAAGTTCCAAAACAACAGATGCTGGCATGGATATGGAGAGAAAGGAACTCTTATGCACTGTTGGTGGGACTGCAAACTAGTGCAACCATTATGCAAGATTGTGTGGAGATACCTCAAAGAACTTAAAGTAGACCTAACATTTGATCTAGCAATCCCATTGCTGGACATATACATAAAGGAAGAAAAGGTCATTTTATAAAAAGGATACCTGCACTTGAATGTTTATAGCAGCACGATTCACAGTTGCAAAGATTGGGAAATACCCGTGTCCATGAACACATGAATGGATTAATAAAATGTAGTACATGCACACCATGGAGTACTATGCAGTCATAAAAAATGATGATCTAATATCTTTTGTGGCAACCTGGAGGGAACTGGAAACCATTCTTCTAAGTGAAACATCACCAGAATGGAGAAACAAACACATGTGCTCAATACTAAATTGTAACTAATCATTTAACACTGAAAAGTGCACATGTGGAAGTAAATCTAAATAAAAATCAAGCTGGGTGGAGGAGAAGGAGAGAATGGGTAAATTCACACATATTTGGTACAGGGAACACTATCTGGATGAAGGGCACACTTATAACTTTGACTCAATCTCTACAAAAACAAAGTATGTAAACAAAACATGTATACTCTCTAATATTCTGAAATTTGAAAAAAAAGATTCTCATTTAAAATAATCTTGATGCAAAACATTCTACATATTTTCCTATACATGCCTTCACACACACTTTTTTTAATAGGAGCATAACTATGTGCTGATTTGATGCCTAGTGTTTTCAATGTATAATATATCCATATCTTTGACTACCAATAAATATAAATATATACCTTTGTTTTTTAATGACCCTATAGTATTCCACCTCATGGAAATAAACAAAAAAATTAATTATGCTTGTTGTTAGCCTCATGTGTGCCTTTCAATTTTTTTGCTTTAGTAAATTATGCCTCCATGAACACCCATTTGTAGTTAAATCTTTGCATTTGTTTTCTTTTAGATTAGTAAAAAAAAAAAAAAAGTTGATCACTGCATTAATGAATATGCACCTTTTAAGGATTTTGCTCCAAACTTCCAAATCGTCTTATCCCCTATTTTGTACAAAGTGTACAGGACTTCTGTTGGGGGTGTAACTGGGTGAAGAAAAAGATCAAAACCAGAAGCATTTTGAGAAGTGTCCATATGAAGTATGTGTTCATGTGAATGGATGAAATTCTAATAGAATCTAATTCTTCTGTATCAAATCAGAAGAGCCTTTATTGTGCCTCCCATGGATGCATGGCTGGGTACTTGAATGATGATCTTGAGAGACTATGTTGTTATCAAGTCTGTGCTAAAAGAGAGATTATATACAGCAAGAGCTCTCAGGTTGAGTGATCAAGGTGCTCATCAAACTGAAATCATGTTCATTCAGACTGAAGTCATGAGTGCCTTGTGAGGAGACTATCAACTACGGCCAATATCCTGTGGGAGAATCTGGGATTTGAGACAAGAGAGAAGTGTGAAGGTAAGGCCAAGGCATCAAAGTGAGATCAAAGAGGACTCTGAGAAAGACTTCTCATGCCACACACCTTGCATCCCTTCACCTTCAGAAAAGTCTGGGCTATTGGCCAGTGCTGGGCTCCCCATATATGGCAACTGAATAGTAATACAAGGTCTAAGGAGGTTGTATGTGCATATAGTTGCAATCTCCACTCAATTTGTAAATCACTATTCTTTGTTGGAGATTTTATTTAAGTCCAGAAGCCCTCTGAGAAAGGGTGCATTGGCTCTGACTTTTCATTTGACAGCAGGATAACCTGTGTGATAAATTGCTAAACCCATGGAACTATAATTGAGTCAAATTGTGTGGTGGCGAGATTTTGTTCTTGCTGTAGTCCTCACTCCATTGTAAATCAAGGGAATGTGAGTTTATAAATGGGAGTGGGACTAGGGCACCATTAAGTTCTCCTCTAGCCTCAAGGTTCTATGAGTCTGTGGACATATTTGTATATGATTTGATCATAAATGAAGAACACTTGGCAAGTTCAAGTGTCATGGAGAACAAGGGCTTCTCCATGCCAGTCAAGAAAATTTAGTTTGTGCATGTGGATGTTAGTTCAATTTATTGGAGGGAAAAGACTTACCCTTGAGGCTGGAAATAACTCTTTTCCTAACAGAAAAGCAAAAGAAAAAAAAAAGGTGGAAAAGGAAAAAAAAAAAAAAGAAAGAAGTTAAGAGGCAGAGAAATACTTGAGAGTTGGGGGTGGGGTCAGTGGGGAAAGAGCCTTTTCCTCCCAGCAAAACAGGCTTGTTATGGGGAGTTTGGGAGTTCGTGAAATGGGCTGACTCATGGCTGAAGCAACAGGTGATCTTAATGTGGCCCCCAGATCCCACATAGAAATTGTCAGTTGACAAATTGAAGTGGGAAAGTCAAAAGGGCATGCAGCAGAGACAATAAAGCCAGAGTTAAAAAACTCTTGGTTCGTGGGATTTGGCAGCATAAGGGGAAGGGAAGCTTGCCAGCTTCATATACCAACCACTGAACAAATGTTGTTAAATATTGCTTGCTGTGAATTAAACTCTTCAATATAACTCTGTGTCAAGACTATACAACAAGACATGGTGCATAGGTAAAGGATACCACTTGATTTAGTGTAATAGGTGTGTCCAGGTATAACACACACTAAAAAAGTAGAATATTTAGTGCCTTTTGGTAGTCAAGGATGTGCGTGCATGCATGTATGCGTGTGCGTGCGTGTGTGTATGTGGGAGGCTTCTCAAGAGTATGAGAGGCATATGTTGGGGAAGTCTATGAACCCAAAGTCTGAGGCTACAATTGAGAAAGAGAAGTTGGAAGTCTTTCCCAGCATCATTAATTCAAGTAACATTTATTATATATTTACTGTACACCAAGCATTGCTTGAGCCCCATATTTATATAAGTAAGACCTGGTTTTTGGCCCCAGTTGGACCCAGTTAGTGGAGTGAGACAATGAGAGTACAGTGTTGTAAATACTGATCGAAGTTAGCTCAGGTGCTACGGGGATTTAATCCACCCTTCAGATAACTGAGGAAGGGAGGAATTCTCCGTGATGGTGGGGACAAATGAAAAGTTTAATAAAGAGGTGGTTCAACACAGTGGTGGTATTAACTGAGACAACCACTAGGGGGCATGTGAGTCAGGAACTGCAACGGAGAATTGAGGAAAAGTTCTTGTCGATGGCAAGTGGGGTAGCAGGAGGGTGATTGTTCCCCTTAATAGGAAAGGGAGGAAAAGAAGGAAATGGAGAGGGTTTTTTTTTGCCCTTGTTTTTCCATTAGAGCTAATGGTTATTTCATAGGCAAATTGACAAGTGTTTTATAACACTTTGGCTGTGAAGCAAAAATCTGAAGGGGAAATGCCAAGGATGTTGCAGAGGCAGGGGCTCTCACCAGTGTGGTTCCCAGTGGAGTAGGGTTAGGGATATGTGACTGGAGACCAGGGCAAGCTGGGAGAGCTGGAAGCATGTACCTTGGTAGGGGCCACAGAGAGGCCAGCAGAAGAAGACTCCTGGTTCCTTAGTAACCAGAGGACATGTGAGGAGTCAGGGTGATGAGAAGGGTTTCAGTTTTCCCATGCAATGTGATTTGCTTTAAAGTCACCCCATTTTACATACTGGTTCACCTTTGATTTCTTCTGATGTTGTTCTGCTTCAGGCTCTAGCTGGGCCTTCCATTAAGCTCATATTCAGAGTGTTCTCAAGAAAAGAGGATATTTTCATTTAGTTTTGTATGTATGATAAAGGTACTGTGATTTTGTTTAAGAATAAATCCATATCCTGAAATATTTATGGATGAAGTTACATGATGTATAGGATTTTCTTCAAAATAATATGTGAGATATAGAGAAAACAAGATTTTCCAGTTAATAAAAGTTAAAGGTGAGTGATAGGTACATATGGGTTGATTATACCAGTCTATGTAATTTTAAATATATTGAAAATCTTAGTAAAGAGGAGACCATTATACTGAGTTGCTCAGATCTTCCTCAGAAAAGAAAAAACCCACTCCCATAGAGTTTATTAAAAAACTGCCCAAATGTTATCTCCCCTGACAGCTGATGTCAATGGCAAGGGAAATTTTAGTGATCTAGTACAATGTTAAAGGCTGGAGTACAGAACACCACTGTGATAACAGAATATAGCATAATGGCTGATTACAATCTTATTTTTTATTTATTTTTATTATTTATTTATTT
>NW_003852512.1:276735-310102 GCF_000181295.1 Otolemur garnettii
GAGCCTACAATTTTATTTGATGTGTGTGCTGACCAGAAGCTACTCCGTGTAAACCTAAAGACTCTGTTGAAGTCATGCATTTAATTCTCACCACTAGAATACTGGTGACCAGATGCAGCCCTCGATGCAACCATCTTCAAAAGCTGCTTGCTCTAGCACAAGTGGTGGTACCTCTTTCAGTATCTTAGATTAGGGTGGGGATGCCCCAGGCCCAATATCAAGAGATTACTTGAAAATGTTTTTATGCCCGATGTTCACATCATTAGTGTGATGTGCTTGTCCCAGTACTAATCTCAGTTCCCAGGAACAGCTGCGTAGGGTTAGCATGGTGAAGGTGTGGCTGGATTCCGAAGCAATGTTTGTGATGAGAAAAAAAAAAATGTCTAAAAATGCCGAATGGTTAGCAGAAACCATCCTTGTTTCTTTGGACCTGTGATGAGCGATACCTTGATTCTCCCCTCTTCTTTCTCCATTGCTGACCTGCTTTTGCTCCCATGGCATTTGGAACGTCTTAAGGGTAGTTTCCTGCATGTTTAGTGGTTGGTGAACAAACAAGTTTTGGCAGGAAGTTCTGAGGTAAACCAAAATTTACAAAGTTACTTGTTACAAATCAGGACTTTGGAAAGAGAAGTGGCCCTCTAAACTGCCTGATCATATAGACATCTTTCTCCCTGCTCAAGTTCCTTACCATGGCTGTGAAGCAAAAATCTATTTGATATTTCAGGCAAGTCCCATCTGCATATCAGAATACAGTTTCACCTTATGCAAAGTTGCCTCACAGAGGAAATATTCCAGATCATAACACATCATTCAAAACAGTAGCCAGTAAAATTTAAAACAGAAGATCATCAAGGAAGAATAATTTGGCAGAAGGCCCCAGTTGTAAGATCCTTTTCGGTGACTACCTGATTTCCTGCCTATCCTGCTCTCTAAAACAAGGTTGTGAAACAGTCATGCCCTCAGCAGGCAGCTGGGCAGACCAGGGGGAGGAGGGAAGCACCCACAAATTGCTGCTAGGAAGGAAGTTGGGACACCCCTACAACAACAAAGAATGCTGAAAAGAGGAAACTGTTTCTCTTGATTTCCTTCACCCACTTTGAAGTCTCATAAGCGTGTAACAAAATTGTTGGAGGTGATCTTATGCAGCTGCAATCAATTTGATATAGGATTCTTTCCTAGGATTTCTCATACTAACACCAGAGACCCACGTATACTCACCTTCCTTGGATTCTCCCTGAATGCTGGTGTGGTGATGATTTATTTGTTTCTGTCTATTCCCCAGCTAGACTGTGCCTTCTGGAGCAGATACATTATCTAATTAATCTCTGTATCTTCAGCACGTAACACGGTGGGAGGAATAGAGTAACAATTCATTCAATGTTTTTCCATGAATGGATGGAAAGATGGATGGATGGATGAATGGAATGAAATAAAATGTCATTTTCTCCATTCAGAGGCTGGAGCTAGGAGCGGGTAGATGGATTATTTCTGTTCCAGATCTAAACTTCTATGCCACGAAAACCTCATAAATGTTCAGTTGAACCCAATAAGCATGTGAACACTTATTATGTGTTAGAACCGTTCTAGGAACAGTGCAGGGGACTCTGAAGAAGTATATGTACTTCTCCCCAAAACAACGTACAAAGTCATTGGGCATATAAAGTGATAAACCTATGGAATAAGCAGCAGAGAAAGATAGTGTTATAAACAAGGACTAACATGTTCTATGGGAGTTAAGAGAAATGAGAGGAGAATAGACTTTGGCCAACATAGAAAATCACCAAAAGCAGATATGAGGGGAAGGAACAGGAGCAAATACAAAGTAATGTGTGTTTATGGCATATCCACACAGCAGCACTCCCTAGCCACATAACTCCAGCAAGTTTCTCACCTTAGCTGGTCAGATTGGATTCTTCCCCAGGCCATTCAAAATTAAAATTGCTAGAGTCAGTGTCTGTCTGTGGGTGAACGTAGTAATAGGTAAAACCCAGTGGGTGCACTGGCCAGAAGGTATTGTTGGTCACACTTTCTCACCACGTGAAGGATGCTGACATGCAGTGAAAGAGAAGTAAGCAGAAGCAAAGACAGAAGGTACAGTGACAGACAGGACAGCAGTGGAGGTGGCAGAAAGAGAGTGTTTCCTTGGGTTTGGCTGTTCTGAAGAGCCAGCTGTATCCCCGCCCCTCCCTTCGCTTTATCCTAGTATCTTTCAGTAATTTCCTTATTTCGTCGAAACTAGTTCAAGTCAATTTTCGGTTATGAATATACACCCAAAGAGTACAAATTAAGAGATGTACCGCCCACTCAGGACCGCTGCATTTTCAGCATGGCTTATATCTGGGTGTGTCTAGAAGCTAGAGTGTGGGCGTAGATGGTGGTGTCATTGAAACGGTTAAACAGAGACCTGTGGTCAGATTTGTCCCTGAGAGACCACTGATGGACTGGATGGAGAAAAAGACTGGAAATAGGGAGATCAGGAAGAGTCACCTCGTGAACCTCCAGTTTCTCTTCACCCAGTGGGAGTCAACTCTCAGAGAATAAAACCTTAGGTTATTAAGAAAAAAAAGAACGTTAGGAAACAAATGAAGCAAAATAAAATTGATGACTTTATACACACCCAGAAAATAATGTCACATGAGACCTTTACAAGAACATCCTCACACTATGCTCCTGCTTGTCCTGGGTCATTTTTTTTTTTTTGGGTCATTTTTTTAAAAAAAAAAATTCTTTGCAAAGGTTACTCTTAAAGTAAAATTGAGGTCTGTTTCCTCTTCTTCCACTTTGTCTTCCCTCTTCTGCATCCCATATTCCTTCTCTCTTCCAACCGTGACTAACCCTGAAGTAGGGTTACTAATTTAGGGAAAAACAGACTCAAGGCACAAGAAAGAGAACTCCCTTCTCAATCACTCAGATTTGTATGGAAATGTCAGTGTGGATTTTTATGGCACAAAGCCCAGATCACCTACTATCTAACATCTAGAGTTGAATCACAGATATGGAAAGAGATCCAAGATTACTAATGAGCTGCCTTAGTCTGCCAAGAAGCTAACTCAATATCAGAAAAAATTTCTATTGCGTGGCATCTGTCTGTAATGCTAGCCAAAGAGTTGTATAATGGGCAGTCACAATTGAAAATGACCTTCATTATGCGGAATTCATTTCTCTAATGTGTCCATTTTTCCTCATCTTACATCCGACAGTAATAATAGACATGGAAATAAATTCAAATTGTAATTCAAATTTCAGAGTGTGAGATTCACAGGTGTGGTGGCTTTTCTCAGCCGAATGTGGGGGGTAGATGAGTAAGAGATCTAGGAGAATGTAACAAAGTGAGGAGCATTGTTCAGAAAATCAGACACCAACCCAGCATGGGCAGGACTGTCTGTCTTACTGAAACAAGAATCTTTACATAATGCACCAAGAATTTTAGTGAGTGATCTGCAGTTCAGCAGGAAAAAGTTAACTCTTAGAGACAAAAGCCTGGCTTTACAAGACAGTCCCCTAAGCACCTGTTTCTACTTTCTCAGTGTTGTACCTGTGATGCCACTGGGACCACAGAACTAACTGGCTGTTGTTTGTTTAGACTGGCTGTGTAGTAAGCCGAGAAAATGCTGGACTCAGAGTCAGGAGACCTGGAATGGAGCCCTGGCTCTGCTACGTACTGTCTGTGCCTTGTCAAAGAGTCACTTAACCCTGGAGCTTTTGTTTCTACAACCTGCAAAAGGAGACTACGATCAGTGCACATCCTACCTGGCAGGGTTGTTAGGCTCAGATGACATAATGAATGTGGAAATGCTTTGTCAATTGTAAAAGATATTATTATTGTTGTTGTCAGAGTGATTTGTCTCTCCTATTTCAGAGAATATTGAAATAGCAGAAAATCAGAGTCAATGCCTACTCTATTAAAATTTCTACTTGCCTGTAGCTTTATATTTTGTGCAGAACAAGTCTCTCCCTCTCCCCTCTCAGGCTGGGTTATACCAGCTCTCTCTTGCTGCTGAAGTGTGCGTGATCTGTGATTTGACAAAAGAGGCTTGTGGTTGATTGGGAAACCCAGGCTGGGTCCCAGCACTCTGAGAGGCCAAGGTGGGTGATTGCTTGAGCTCACGAGTTTGAGACCAGCCTGAGCAAAAACAAGACCCTGTGTCTAGTAAAAATAGAAAAACTGAGGCAAGAGGATTGCTTGAGCCCGAGTTGGAGGTTGCTATGTGACTGCCCACATTACCAAATGCGGATGAATTCAGTGCATGAAATTATCAAATCACTTGATTGGTCTTTATATACGTATAGTTTCAATCTCCTAGCTTAAAAGATGGTGGCAAGCTTGTGACCTTTTGCTTAATTCAATCTCCGGTAGCTCTCTACCTCTCTGGGTATCCAAGGAAGTTGGCAAATAGACCCGAAGAAGTAATTTCTTAATGAGATTTCTCAAAATGTGGATGTGTGAATAGTGCTGCCATTTTCATGAAATACAGAAATAATAACAGGAAATCTATTTCCTTTACCTAATGACTCACCCATTTGCTAGTGGGAGGTTTTATTTATTCTTGTGTGTGTGCTTTTTGGAGAATAGCCCTTGCTTAACAGAATAATGACTGTCCTGTGCATTTTATGCTTTCCAGCACCTCCCCAGGCTGTCCTTTCACCAAGCTACCTTAGAATATTTTGTCATCGCTGTATCTTTGTAATTCTTTCCCTGTCACTTTTCGGGTTCTCTCTCCATGGCCTGAAATTGTCTTGACCTGGCCATGACCAAATACTATTTAACTGTTAACTCCAGTGCTCTTTTATTTTCTTCGTTCTCATACAATGCAAACTCCTGAGTTTTTTTTTTTTTTTTTTTTTGAACTGTCCTCCACTTCATAAAACTCTTATCTCCGGAATGTTCTTACCCATCACTCTATGCCAGTCTCCTTTGTGCATTCTTCCTCCTCTGGCCCTTGGAAACTCTTGTCCCTGAGGCTCACTCATGAGACTCTTTTTCTGTGTTCTTCCAATAAGCTGCCTCATCCTCTATTGTGCCTCCAGTCATCATCTTTATGTGCCTATGATTAAATCCAATCCAGACCTCTTGTTCCCTTTCTTTTAAAACTGTCCACCTCTACTACTACTTCTTCTTCTTCTTCTTTTTTTTTTTTTGAGGCAGAGTCTTACTCTGTCACCCTGGGTAGAGTGCCATGGCATCAGCATAGCTCACAACAAACTCAAACTCTTGGGCTCAAGAGATCCTTTTGCCTCAGCCTTCCAAATAGCTGAGACTACAGGTACCTGCCACAATGCCCTGCTAGTTTTTCTGTCTTTAGTAGAGTAGGGGTCTTGCTCTTGCTCTTGTAATAAGACCACATGTTATATGATGTCCCAAGCAGGCAAGATAGAAAGTAAATTAATGGTTGTTTAGGGCTAAGGAATTGTGGAGTGATAGCTAAAGAGTATGGGATTCATTTTTGAAGTGACGGAAATATAGCAAAATTAATTGTGATGGTTGCCTTTCAACTCTGTGAATATACCAATACACTTAGTGGTTTTAAACTCCTGAGCTCAAGGGATTCACCTGCCTCGGCTTCCCGCCTCTACTTATAAAGATTTACTAGGTTTTACTCCATGTGTGGACTGTAGGTACCTCAAACTCAGCATGCTCCAGACAAAATCAAGTTCTCTCACACCTCTTGTATATACATTCCTGCTTTTGTTAATGATTCCAAAATTGGCCCAATAGTCTAAGCTAGAACCCTTTATTCTCCTCCTACTTTCCCCAACATTGAATCAAACACGGAGTCCTCCCTCTTCCTTTTAAGTATCGTCCATATGTGTCTTTTCTCCACAATAACTGCCATTGTCTTAGGTCTGTGTGACACCAACAAATAGCCTCTTACTTGTTTTTGGCTGGTTTTTTGTTGTTGTTGTTGTTGTTGTTTTGTCTCTCCTTCCTCCGGCTCCTTCTCCACAGCACTGTGAGGATGAACTTTCTAAATACACAGATGGGAGTTCTAGCCTTCTGCTCAGAACTTTTCAATGGCTTCTCGTCTTGATGGGTTACTATCTAAGCACCTTGCCGTGGCCTGCCCTCCAAGCTCTTGATCTGCCTCTATATTGGAGCCTCATTTCTCATCCTCTTCATTCATGCTTTTCATCAACTATCGTAAATGACTCACTTTTTCCTAAATGCTACATACTCTCTAATTTAGGTTTTACATTTTGCAGCCTGAGCAGAGATGGAAACCATAGGAAAATGGGTGTGGGGGGGGCTATGGAGGGGAGAGAGAGAGAGAGAGAGAGAGAATGAATGAGTGAATCCTATGGATTTTTGTGATCTCTGTCTCTCTCTGTGTCAGTCTTTCTATCTCTCATGCTTATTACACTGTATAAACCATTCATCTGTTTTCTCCACTACACAATTTAATTTGTTATCTTCATTCCCATTTTAAAGATATGAAGACTGAGTCACAGAGAATTACCAGTAGGTAGGACTGAGCTAACACTGAACCAGGACTGGGATCTAGGACTAAACACTGCTGATTCTGGTTTCTTTCCTGTCTCCCAGAAGATGATTACAAGGTTAAAGTAACAAGCCAACAGTCAAACATCTCCCATAAGACAGTGTTCCAAATGCCCTCAATCAAGTCTGCTGTTTCAGCCTTACTGTTGCCGTGACCTAGAATAGTGGATTCCTCCTTTTGACTGGAGCAAGTGGCTAAAGTCCTAGAAACATCAGGACAATAGGTTTTGTGTGTAAAACACATTAATTGGAAAAGGACATCAATTATGAATTAAATTAAAAACTAGGGCTATGGTAATTAGTATAGATACAATCTTCTGGCTGACTTATAATCACGGGACCCTCCATGCTGCTTGTGCCAATAGATATGGGGGTTCACTCCCCTAAAGCTGAACATGACCTGGGGACTTGGTTTGGGTTTGCTGTTATGTGATGCTGTTTTTTTCCCCTTCAATAAAGCTGTCAAAATAACCAGATGTTATCGGGCAGATAACTCTGGAAAGAGGTCAATCAATGACATGGAAAACAAGAGAAAGTGTTAGGACTTAGATGAAAAATTAGAATCTTTAGGTGTCTTGGAGCTGATGAAAAACTTAACCAAAGTGCGAAAGTTGTAAGGCTGGCTATTCCTAGAGTGGAAACACCATGTGGCCAGGAGGGGCTGGCAGGGTAATAGTCAGATGTTTGCTTGCATTTACATTTTACCACTTTCATTTGGGGACTAGTTTGGGAAAACTGATAATATTTGAGGTTCTGTTGTTGATATTCTGTTGTGTTTTATCAGAACATAAATAAGTCTGTTTAGAAGATCTGCAGAATTCTGAAGTGTGCTTTTTTTTTTTTTTTACATTCAGTTAAAATTCCCCCCCTGGAGATCCGGCTCTAATTATATGAGAGGAGTTATCAAAAAACTGGTTATCAAGAAACTGGATGATCATTTTAAAAGAAACTTTGCTGGAGCATGTCTGTTAGCTTTTATAAGGAACATCTGAAAATTTAAATCATCTTTTTGGAATTCCCTCTTTAAAGATGCTTGATGGCCAATATTTGCAAATCATGAATCTGATAAGGGAATTATATCTAGCACATCTAAAGAATTCTTACAACTCACAAATCAAAAGATAAACAACTCCATTTAGAAATGCACAGGGAATTTGAAAAGACATTTTCCTGGAGAAAATATGCAAATGCCTAACAAGCCCACGGACTGATTCTGAACATCATTAGTCATGAGGGAAAAGAAAATCAAAACCACCATGAGATCTCACTTCTCACCCATCAGGATGGCTATAAGCAAAAAATCAGATAATGACAATCTCAGCAAGGGTGTGGAGAAATTGAAGGCCTCATACATTTCTGGTGAGAATGCAAAATGGTACAACTACTATAGAAAACAGGCTAGCAGTTCCTCAGATGGTTAAGCACAGAGTTATAAGATGATCCCGTAATTCTGCTTCTGGGAGTATACCCAAAAGAATGGAAAGCAAAGACTCAGATAGATATTTGTACACCTCTGTTTATAGCAGCGTTATTCACAATGGCCAAAAGGTGGAAACAACCCACATTTCCATCAGCTGATAAGTGGATAAAATAATGTGGTGTCTCCATATGATGGAATGTTATTTGGCCATAAAATGAAACGAAGAACTGATCCGTGTTACCGCATGGGTGAACCTTGAAAAATTATGCAGGGTGAAAAAAGCAGACACAGACACAAAAGATCACGTATTATATGATTCCATTCACATGAAATGTCTGAAACGGGCAAGATCAAAAGTAAATTAATGGTTGTTTAGGGCTAAGGGAGAAGATGAGGAATTGTGGAGTGATAGCTAAAGAGCATGCGATTCATTTTTGAAGTGATGGAAATATAGCAAAATTGATTGTGGTAATTGTTTTATAAGTCTCTCACTATACCCAGTACACTTAATGGGAGCGTTGTACAGGGTGTGAATTATATCACGCGTTTGTTAGCCATTTGTATATCTTCTCTGGGAAAACGTCTTTTCAAATTCTTTATGCCTTTTTCCGTTGAGTTGTTTATTGGGTTGCTGGGTACAGGAACACGGAAATAACTTCGAGTCAGAAGCCCTCGAAGAGGTTAGGATTTGAGGAGGCAGACAGGAAAACAAGCAGCTATCAAGACAGAGTAAGATAAGTGCTGCAACAGAGCTGGAGGCTTCTGGCAGAAACAATGAACAGATATGATTGATGCATTCAAAAAATGTTTCGGCTGGGAGGCAGAATTTAATCTGGATCCTGAAGTGTGAATGTAAATTCAATTTGATCAAGGAAGCTTCAGGGTGCTGTTGGGACCAGACCGGGAAAGGAAGGTCATTCCAAGTTGAGGGATCAACACGTGCGAGTGGGGGCCAGCACCTATCTGGCATAATCGAGGAGCAACCAAGAACTGGATGGTGCATAAGGAATGCGGAGGCGCGTTGGGAAAGAGGAAGCTGGAAAGGTAGTCGGGGCTTTGCATTACCTGGAGCTGGGAATATTCCCTGAGGTAGGATCGCATCGCACGCAGCAGTGGTGCGGTAGAGCTCTTAGTAGGAATCATAAAGTGGGAACTATGACTGTGCCACCTCCTGGATGTGACATTGAGAGGGTCGCCTAACCTCTCTGGACTTTAATTTCCTTATCCTGAAAATGAAGACGAATGTCCTACTCATAAAGTTGTAGTACCCATCAAATGAAAAGGGAATACAGCAGACTCTGTGGGCTGGATAGCCCCGCGTCGGTTCCCTGTCCTTTCTCCCTTGCCTGCATCTACCGCAGAGGCTTGAAAAGCCAAATACTTGCTCAATTTCCCTTGAAGCTCAAAATGGCCAGATGACGGCAACACACTTATGGCTAATGATACATAAACAAAAGACCGCTGAGGGGCTTTTAGCTGAGTTTTTCTGTCCTGAAGGAAAGAGACAGACATCATTAATGTTGTCTGCTTCTCCCTGGTTCCTTGAATGCAGACATGATACCTGGGGCTTTAATAACCATCTTGCAGCTAAATTACTAGCAACGGTGAAGATGTAAAGCCACCGTGTTAAGGATGGGTGGCGGTGCAGGGAGACAGGAATAAGCTCTGGACTCCCGATAGCACTGACAAATGAATGCCAGCAACCACCTACCTCTGGACTTATGTGAGCAGAAGAGGCTTTTACTTGTATGAGTCGTGGTTAGTTGGAGTTTGTTACCTGCAGCCAAAAAGCATTCTTCACTGATACGGTGTCTGAAAAAACGTCAGAAACCAACAAGTGATTTACACAGATCAAGAGTTTGTTCTGGAGAAGGAGAAACTTATGAGTTGATTTACATTATGATTGCAGCACAAATAAATTAGATTGATGAATTTATAGGGAATGTTACTGAGAAGAGTGCAAGGAGTCCACAGTGGAGTAAGCCCAGTGACGGTGAGGACGGGGACCAGGAGACAGAAGCTAGACAGAACAAGGAGGGGCATCCGATAGGACCCGACAACCGACGGGACTTTGGCGAGGGTGCAGGAGAGGGAGGGTTTGAAGATGCTTTGGAATGTTTTAGCCCTGGTGGCCAAAGGAATGATGAGACTGATGTGTATGTTTATAACACAGGAATGAGTGTGACTTTAAGGAGAAAGACAATGAGCTCCATTTGGGACATATTGCCCTTTAATTTCCTACACACTTAGGAGAGGTCTCTTAGGCAGTTGAAAAGCTGGAGCTTCGAGGAAAGATGGGGAAGACAGCCAGAGATGGCAACTTGCCGGCGGGGGTGGGGCTATCCACCTTTAAGTACTGGGTGGACAGTAGAGTCTGTAGAGAAGAGACTAAGAAGAATCATTCAATGATTCAAAAATATTTATTGAGTGCCTACTATGTGCCAGACACTAGGTTCAAGGCTGAGCAGTGGATAGGCAGGGAGAGACCCAGAAGCATGCAGGGCAGGGGACGGTGGAGAGTGGCTGGTCAACAGCGTCAAATGCTGAAGAAAAGGCGAGTGGGATGAGAAATGAAGAACTGCTTTCCTCAGCTACATTCATCTAAATTCCTTTAACGGGAGTTTATTGTTAGCTGTAATAGCCTGTCTGGAAGATAAATGCTAAATTAATTTGGGAACTGACTTCTAAAACTCTCAAGTGGCCTAAATCATTTAAAAGAAGTTCAAATTCTATTATGTGAGATTGAATTGGTTTCTGCAGGTGGTTGTGCAACATTCTCCCCTAGAGATCGGTTTGTCAAATATGGTTTCTGTCCAGCGCCTCTTAGGAGGAAGAATAGTAGCGGCGTGAAAGCAGGGCAGCTCCGTCAAGACCCTCTGATGCCTTGTTCTGTAATGTGAATCGGAGCTCCTGCTTGGAGCTCTAATGGACCTTGGCACCTCTGCTGTGCAATATAGACTTGATTCATGGGGTCTTCCTTTTTTTCCATTACTTGTGTCATGGGTATTAGTCTTGTCTCCCTAAATAAACTGAAAGTTCCTCAAGGGTAGACACTACGTCTTTTAGTTCTTTCCTATTTCCTGTAAGGCTACACAAACAGTAGACATTCAATAAATATTTGATTATGTCACAGGAGTGTGGTGAAAGCAGTTTTATAAAATGGCAATGCGCATTTAACAAAATAGACATTAAAAAATAACGTTATTTTAAATCCCAATATCAAGAATCTAACCATCTAATTCCACTGGCAAAGGGTATAGTTGGGAAGGGTGTAAAGAAAGTGTATGAGTGACCTGGCTCGTGTGGATTGTATCTTGGGCTGCAGAAGTAAGGAGGGGAAAAAGAGATTCGGCTTGAATGAAGCCCAGTGCCACTTGGCAGCAATCTCCTGGCAATCTGTGGGGAAGGCTGGATTAGTGCCAACTAGATGAAATATATTTCAGGAATCCACTGCAATGTTTAAAGATCCGTGCTCGGGATCTCTGTGGATCCATTCCACAACAACAGGTGCATCAGAACCCTTTTCATAAGGTACTTCACTAAATGTTTATTGAGCTTCTATCACAAGCAGATACATATATATTAAATATTAAATATTGCAGCTGCTCAGTCCGTGATCCTAGGATATTCATCTCTTCTCCCTCTACACCTGAGGTGATTTCATTTTCAGGCTCTGCTTCACTTCCTACCCATGGGCAGATGACTCACATGTTTGTATCTTCAGATCAGAACTTTGCTCTGAGATCTGGACCTATACATCTAGCTGCCAGCTTGACACTCCTGACACTTTCTGGATGGCTCCCAGAAATCTTAAAAGAAACAGGTCTTAAAAAGAACTCATGCTCTTATCTCTCTCTACCATATCCTTCAACCAAACCTGGCCTTTTCCCAGTGTTCTCTGTCTCAGCTGATGACACTTTCATCTACCTTGTTCCATACGCCAGAAACCTAGCAGTCATCATTGACACATTGCACTCCTTCACCCTCATATCCAGTCCCTCAGGAAGTCCAAACCACCACTTTCACCTGCAAAATATGGCCATATCTGCCCACTTCTCTCTATCGTCACTGCCACAACCTTAGTGCCAGGCACAATCTGCTCTCACCTGGCTTGACCATTATAGGTTTCTTAATTGGTCTTCCTACTTCCATTTCTTCTCCCTATAGTGTGATCCCCACTGGCAGGCAGAGTGATAGTATTGATAGTCACGTCTGATCATGGCACTCCAATGCATGAAAACTTCTGATGCGGACTCTTAGAATAAAGAACAAAATCACTTACTTTAGCTTACAAATCCTGGAATAATTCCCCAAGTTTCTAGCTTGGCTTTCATTTAAGGCATATTTTTTGTGAGTGAACACAAACAGAATTTTGAAGCTAACTTCCAAATCTTTATAACCACAACACGTTTGCAGAATAGAGTGTTAGATAAGACTTAATTGTCCAGATAATTTAAACTTGCTCCTTCAAGCCCTGTATTCCATATTAATGTCTTCACTATACTGACCATGAGTTAACCTTTTCATGACGATTTGGTGCTTCAGGCATCTCTCTTCCTGCTAACTTCACTTAGCAGCCTACCAGCTACAAGCATCCTCTTTCTTGGCTCCCCTTTAATGTACTTTTGAGTGGGATATATATTATATACATATGAAATGGCTTACATGATTGTGGAGGTTGACTAGGAAAGTCTGAAATTTGTGGGGGAAGCCATGAAGAAAGGTAAGCTGGAAATTCTTGGGAAGAAGCTGCCATTGCCGTCCATAGGTAGAATTTCTTCTTCCTTAGGGAAACCCATTTTGCTCTTAAGGTTTTTCAATTGATTGGATGCAGCCCATTCAGGTGATGGAAGACAATCTCCTTTACTTAAAGTCAACTGACTAGAGATGTTACAGGCAGTCCCTGAGTTACAAACATCTGACTGCAAAGTGATGTACAACTTGCACTTGTGAATGAAGGCCATTACAGGAAATTTGGAGATGTACCTGTTCCAACTTACATACAAACTCACCTTAAGAACAAACCTGCAGGATCGATCTCATTTGTAACCTGGGGACTGCCTGTAATCACATTTACAAAAGATCTTCACAGCAACACATGGATTAGTGTTTTTATGGAACAACTGGGGATGGTCGCCTAGCCACGTTGACACATGAAACTAACCATCACACTTGTGAAGCCAATAGAATGAGACACATTCTAATCCATAGTTTGGAGGGAGAACTGTGGTTGTTGCCCTTGATGCTCAGAGGCTTTCTTTCTGGATTACACAGCCATGTTCCAGACGTTTGGAAGCTGTTGGAGTCTCAAACTCCAAATTAAATATTAATTTTGAAATAAAAACAATGAATTATTTGACAAATGCATTTATTAATATGTAGGCAACATATAGAGGGCTATGGATCCCCAAAGTTAGATGAGGTCTTTAAGTGTACAACAAAGATTGATTAGGACACAAGGGACACCCAGAAGGGAGGAGAAAACTCTGAAATTGAACCAATGAAAACATTAATACCATGATTGGGCTAAATTATTTACAGGAAATCCTATCAGAAGTAACCTGTCTTTTGAGGTTTAGGTATTTATAAATATTATCGGGAAGAAAATAGCATATAAGAATCTATGAACTTAACTAGGCATGGTGAAATGATATTAAAGAAATAATAATAATAATAATGAAGCACTATGCTAAATGATTGGATAATGATTATCTCTTATTTCTCAGGCAGGATTTTATAAAGATAAAAGTAAAGAATCTTATCATGATCCTGAGGCCATAAGCCCTTGTAAAGCCATATTGTGTAGATGGAAAGGAGACCTCAATTGAGTAGACAAAAGTAACAAAAGCAGCATTAAGTTGAAGATATGTCAATATTTGTTTGGATGGAGGGTTGCTAGGAATGTGGAGTAAATGTGGGGTTCAGATCTAAAGCCCCTTGCTTCAGATATGCACCTCACAATGCCCAAGGGAACTGGCGTTGGACTTTAACTGGAAGCAAGGAAGTGAAATTAGGGGAGATCACTTTGAGTCAAATCTGAAATTTACATAGATTACATATAGTTAGTGCTTTAGGATTTTCTCAGATGGTACAGCCTCAATTGACAAATTCCCAAATTATGAAGATCCCTTATACTTTCCCTTCGGATGCTACGACCTGCGGGTCCCCTTTCCTTCCTATGTCATCTGACACTCCTTTTTTTCCTCAACCATCACCAGTGGCATAGATGATTGCCCTGTGTGCTCATCCCCTGACCCCATAAACATTGTCCTTTTGTATCCCTCCCTGTAGTAGCAGCAGCAGCATTGGTCTCCTGGTTTTCCCTTCCTGTACATTTCCCCCCTTGAAGACAGCATCTCCTTGGTTTCAGCTCTTTCCTAGGTATGGTAGAAACAGCACTCAACCTTGACTCAGACTCTCTTGGGTTTCTGTCCTTGTTCCACCTCTCTGAGTTTTGGTCCCCTTATCTATAAAATGCGAATAGTAATTACCTCCCTTGCTCACCTCAAAGAGTTTTTGAGAGCAGCAAAATCCAACTGAGTTAATGGGGATGAAAGGACTTTGTCAACTCTAAACACAATATATGCCCATAGCCTAAGCAGACACAGAAAAATACAGAGCCCAGGACAAAGACACACTGAGACACCCAGAAACTAGGAGAAAGAGAGTAAACAAAATGGATTATGAAATTTTGCTTTGAGGCTTGGGGCAATTTTTTTTTTTTTTCTGAGTGAAAGCAATGTTCTTTTGTAAGCTAAAAACAATCCTGATCAAGGCTGGGTAAGAGCAGTGCTAGTGCTGCATCCGTATCCATAAGCTTTGAAGTAAAATTAGACATTAAAAAAACCCCAACAGTGCCCTCAGTCTCTAAAGGCCTGCAAAATAACCTAAAGTCACCTTCGCTTCTCCACGGAAGTCTCTCTCTACCTGCTTATTTTTCTTATTAAATCTCATTTACCTTAAGCACCAGTCTTCAAGATAAACAAACACTACTTACGCAAGCAGGCATTTCGTTTTCTGGTATTAGAACATGATAGAGAACAGATGCATATATCTTTTTTTTTTTTTTTTTTTTTTTGCAGTTTTTGGCTGGGGCTGGGTTTGAACCCACCACCTCTAGCATATGGGGCTGGCGCCCCACTCCTTGAGCCACAGGTGCCACTCAAGATGTGTACATCTTTAAAAAGTTAGCATATCATTTTGAAACACATTTTTTTGATGTTTAAATTAAAAAATAGGTTCACCGTCACTTTTGCTTTTCCAAACTTGTTTTTCAAAACTTGCCAATATATGATATTTTGCTTATCTCATGAGTTGAATAGGGTTTTGTGGGTTACCTTTTGGACTCTAGCCAGGGAGGCAGCAGATCAATAATGGAGCATGAAATTGGGAGTCAGAACATGGGTTGGGTCACAGCTCTGCCACTTACTCACTGTGTGACCTTCATTTTTGTAAGGTTCAGTATTGTCTTCGATAAGATGGAAATGATACTTACTTTTATAGGTTGTGGAAATGACTAGAAATTATATATATTTAGTTTCTTATATTTGCCATAACGAATTGCCTCCATCTTAGTGTTGTGTTAGTCTTAAAACAGCACAAATGTATTATCTTACAACTCTGTAGAAGTCCAGCACGGGTCTCACTGGGCTACAATCAAGGGGTTGACAAGGCTGTGTTCCCTTTGCGGGGCTCCAGGGAAGAATCAGTTTCCTTTCATTTTTTCAGCTTCTAAAGACTTCCTGTATTCCTCCTCTCCATCCATCCTCTTTAAAGCCAGCAATGTTGCATGTCCTTGGCCATTCTTTCATAGTCACATTTCCTTATGACTTCTTTCTGCTGCCTTCTTCCACTATTAAGGAGCCTGTGTTTGTGTGGGATCAACCTTCATAATTCAGGGAACTCTCCTCATTTAAAATTCAGCTTATTATCAACCTTAATTTCATCTGCAACCTAATTCCTCTTTTCCATGTAGTCTAACATATTCACAGGTTCTGAGGATGAGGAGGTAGATATCCTGGGAGGGCCCTAAATTTTCTCCCCATTTATGTACCCTAAACTTAGAAAAACTCTTAAATAATTTTGAATGCGTAGAAAATTTATAAAGATAATACAGAGTTCCTATATACCAGTGGTTCTCAACCTTCCTGATGCCCACAACCCTTTAATACAGTTCCTGTGGGTCACAACCCACAGGTTGAGAACCCCTGCTAATACCCATTACCCATTTTCTCTCAATGTTAGTATCTTACATTGCCATGATACATTTGACACAATTAAGAAACAAACACTGCTATATTACCAGTAACTAAACTGCAGACCTTATTAGGATTTTGCCAGTTTTTCTATCAATGTCCTTTCTGTGTTCCAGGATTCAGTCCAGGATACCAATTGCTTTTACCCATTACATTTAAAAGCAATCATTATCTCTATGAAAAAAATATCCCTAATTCCAAGCAACTGATTTCATTCACATTTTCAAATTTCCCCACAGAGACAAAATAGGCAGAACTTTAAACTTTAAACATTCTTTAAGCATTATTTGTTACCTCCTTTATTCCCTTAAATATATTATTAAGCACCTACAGTGATCCAGTTGTTCTCCTAGGCCCTGAGGATACAGAAGTGAATGAAACAGACAAAACCCCTGCTCCCAATTAGGTTACGTGTGTGTGTGTGTGTGTGTGTGTGTGTGTGTGTATCTTGGGGTGGAGGGTTGTGCAGGGAAAAGATACAAGTAGGTAGAATATATAGTTTGTATCATGGTGATAAATGAAGTAAAGAAAAATAAAGCAGTTAAATAAAATAAGGAAAAATAAAGCAGGGAAGTATACTGAGAATGCTAGGTGTATATTAAAATGTCAAGTTAAAATAGTGTGGTCATGGATGCAAAGTCTGGAAGAGGTGAGGGACTGAGCCACAAGGCTATCAAGGCGAAGATCACTCTAGGCAGAGAATCCAGCTGACACAAAGTCCCCAAGGTTGTCTGATAGACTGGTGAAAAAGCGGACAGGTCAGGGCTGCTAGAACAAAGTGAATGAGGTCGCAGAGGTAACAAAAGGTAGTGCCCAATTATCAGCTATTGCAAGGACTCTGGCTTTGACTTTGAGGGAGATGGGAAGCTATTGTAGAGTTTTGAGTGAAGGTGTGACATGGTCTGATGTTTCATCTTAACAAAATCAATTCTGGATGCTATGTTCAAAATAAACTGTAATGGGACAAGTGTTTTAGGGAAACCTAACAGAAGGAGGCTATTGTAATAAGCCATACAAGATATGGTGGTGGTTTGTACTAGGGTGATAATAGGGAAGGTGATGGGAAAGGGTTAGATTCTAGTTATATCTTGGAGGAGAGCTGACAGAATTTCTGGATAAATTGGATGTGGAGTATGTGAGAAAGAAAAAAATCAAAAGTGATGCCAAGGATTTGGGCCCGAGTAATCAGAAGGAAGGAGATGCCATTACTGACATGGTGAGTCTACAGGAGAAGCAGTAGACTTTATCAAAATATTAATTTTTCTTTTTCATTAAATTTCAGATTAATGGGAGGGTACAAGCAATTAGGTTACAATATTTGCATTGGTTAGGAAGAGTCCCTGTAGTAGTTGCATCCCGCACTTAGGAGGTGTGCCATATACCCTTACATTGTGCCCATTAAGTGGGAGCTCACCAATCTCCCACCTCCTCCCCCATCCCCTCTCATTCATTCCCATTTCCCCTAGCTTGAATTGAATTGAGTTTTTCTCTTATGAAGGTGTGTATTAGATCATCTATTGACTTCATATTAGTATTGAGTACATTGAATACTTGCTTTTCCATTCTTGTGATACTTTACTAAGAATAATGTGTTTCACCTCCATCCAGGTTAATACAAAAGATGTAAAGTCTCCATCTTTTTATGGCTGAATAGTAGTATTCCATGGTACACATATACCACAGTTTATTAATCCATTCCTGGGTTCTTTAGGTTGTTTCCACATCTTGATGATGGTACATTGAGCTGTGGTAAACAACTTAGTGAAAACATCCTTATGATTAAATAATATTTTTTTCTTCTGGGTAGATGCCTAGTAATGGAATTGTGGGATCAAATGGAAGGTCTATTTTGAGTTCTTTGAGGAGTCTCCATATTTTGTTCCAAAGAGACTGTATTAATTTGCAGTTCCACCAGCAGTGTTAAAGTGTTTCCTTCTCTTCACATTCATGCCAGCATCTGCAGCTTTGGGACTTTGTGATTGAGCTATTCTCACTGTGGATTGGTGATATCTCAGAGTGGTTTTTATTTACATTTCTCTGATGATTAGGGGTGATGAGCATTTTTTCCATATGTTTGTTAGCCATTTGTCTGTCTTCTTCAGAGAAGGTTCTGGTTATGTTTCTTGCCCAGTGGCAGCTGGGATTGTTTGCTTTTTTGTTGATTATGTTGAGTTCTCTGTAGATTCTATTTATCAACCCTTTTTCAGATTCATAACATGCAAATATCTTTTCCCATTCTGAAGGTTCTCTATTTGCTTTATTTGTTGTGCCCTGAGCTGTGCAGAAGTTTTTCAGGTTAATTAAGTCCCATTTGTTTATTTTTGTTATTGTGAGAAGCAGGTTTTAATAGTGGGCATGCCAAGAGATGTGTCTTATACATGTTAATCTTAGGATGTCCAATATATGCCCCAGTGGACCTCTGAAGTAAGCAGATGGATACACACAAATGAAATTCAGTGAAAAGATCTGGGCTGGAGTTATAACTTGAGAGTTGTCTGTGTGTAGATGGTATTTAAAGCCATGAGCTTGGACGAGATCACTAAGCAGATGAGTGTAGAGAAAAATAAAGGACTAAGCAATGAGCCCCAGGGAATCCTAATGTATTGAAAGATGAGGGACTGAGGGTAAAGGAACAGTGGAGATTGAGAAGGAGGGGCCAGTGAGGTGGAAGAGGTCCAGAAAAGAAGGGAGTCTTGAGAGGCCAACTCAAGTAAATGTTTCCAGGAGAAAAAAATGATATAAAGTGTCAAATGCTGGTGATAAGTCAAGTGCAATGAGGATTGAGAAGTGACTGTTGGCGTCAGCATTGGTGATCTTGGCAAGGGCAGTTTCAGGGAAGTGGTGGAGGGGAAAGCCTGAATAGAATAACCTTAAGAGAGAATTGGTGGAGAGGAATCCAAGATGATGAGTGTGGGGAATACTTCTGTGGAGTCCCTCTGTAAAAAGGAAAAGAGAAATGGATAGTAAAAGGAAGTTGAGAAATTAAAAGCATGTTTTAAGATGAGAGAAACAAACAACATATTTGAATATTGATAGAATTATCTAGTAAAGATGGAAAAATTAGTAATGTAGGAGGGAGAGAAGAGATTTGCTGGAAGATCATCTTGTAGTAGGTGAAATGAGATGGGTTGAGTGCACAGCCCCATCTCATTTTGGGGGGGGAGGGTTGGCCTTAGCTAGGGGCACAGACCATTTATCAAGGGTAACAGGAGGGATAGCACTGTGTGTTCACAGATGGAGGCCAGCTGCTGATGGGAGTATGGGCAATGACTGCTCAGTTGGTCGCTTCTACTTTCTAGAGAATTCAGCAAGGCCGTCCACTGAGAATGAGGATGAGAGATGAGCTGGGGTATGAGGAAGAAGGTAGGGTATTATTTGTTTAGAAGACTGAGATAATAAATGAATTAGTGAATGTAATAAAATGACTAAGTATCACTAAGTGTCCACTTGAGAATAGCGGTCATGAATTTGAAGTGAGACCATTAGGTATGTGATGCATTTTCTTTCCCCAGGCACGTTTATCTGCACAGGTGCAGGTTCAGAGGAGGCAGAAAATTTGATTAAAATAGAGTGGAGACTTTTCCAGATGGGTATGATGAAGCAAGATGAGGGGCAAGGGAGTCATTGGTATATTCAAGAGAGAAATTGTAGCTATAGGCCTTGGAATCAAAGCTGTGTAATGAAGGAAGTAAAGATGATGAGGGGATAAGAAATAGTGAAAAGGTGAGAAGCTCAATGACTCATCGGTCCTGATGGGATTGCTGAAGACAGGGCATTAGAGGGAGCAAGTTGACAAATAAGTGGTGGCAGGATAGTGGGATGCCCAAAATTAAGATCATGGAGGGAGGTGCGGTCACTGGTAATGATCAGGTCTAGGGTACGGTCATAGGAATGAGCATCTGAAGTAGAGGGAGGGATGGACAAGATCACTCGAGGAAAGGATGTCAAGGAATTGAGACTCCAGGGTGCAGGTAGGATTCTCTATATGCATTATTAATGTGGCCAGGAATTAAGGCAGATGCAGTGTTGGAGAAAGTGAAAGTGTGCCAAGAGTTATAGTACTCAAGAAATTGGGGGTCTGTGGATGACTGAAATAAGGAAGTTGTAGTAAGTGGTCTGGTCTGATAGCATGGGATCATAATGAGGGTGTTTTGGTAAAGGGAAGAAGAATGGTCTAGAAATGGCAATGGAAAACAGAAGGCCACCTTCTGCACTTCCAAATCCAATAGTACTGGGGTGGGGAGGTAAAAGAACAAGAAAACAGCATCATGTTAGAAGGCAACAGGGGAAGAATACTCTTCTTGAGGGAGACCTGAGTTTCAGTTAGAGCATGAAGGAGAAGGAAATTTTCAGAGATTAGACAAAGATTTTAGGACAAACAGCTCAGGGAAAGGGAAATGGACATTGGCATAAAAATATTTGCTACATTTGATGGGGGGAGCAGAATATTACCTCTCTGTGCTCTAGGCTATATTTTATTTCACCCAGTTTTCTTAAAGACTTGGGAAAGGAAAGCTGCAGAGCAAGACATAGTGTGTGTCTAGCAGTGGCCATGAGAGAGGGGTCCTTGATCGTTCAACAGAAGTCCTGAGTTGTGCTAGGAAGGTGTGTAACTACAGCAGAGAAGTAGAACTCATTAGATTGCCATAGCTTGGTGACTATCCTTTGAAACCATCTAACAACTCTTGCCTTTATTTCCATATTCTTCAAACAAACTTTGGACTTTAATTTGGTTTTACAAGTCATCTTTTCGTTTGGCAGAGAATGCGCTGGCTGTCTGGCAGTTTCATTTCTCAGGATAAATCAATCAATTGGCTTCCCATTTAATCAGTTAGTTTTCTGTAAATTTGGTTAGCATGAGTCAGTCCCCTGAAGCCTGATCGCCTCTGTGTGAATGCCATAAAAATCAACTTTCTGAATTTATTAAGCTGAAGACCAGACACTGGCACTCATCATGACCCCAGTAATGTGGCCCAGCCTAAAGCAACTGCGTCTGCTTTCCCCACAGATTTACCTTAATCCTGTTCTCCTAAGAATGTGTCAGAAAGAGAATGAGACTCAACTCTTTACAAATGGCCTGTCATTTAAACAATAAAATCCTGTTGGCATCAGATTATTTATTCTAATGCAAATACGACATGTGGTACAAAAGAACAATGTGTTTTGGCAAATATTTTGGTGAAGTTTACACATCTCATTTCCTCAAAAACACTTGATAGGGCAGCAAGGTATGTTGGCTGGCTTTATTTCAGAAAAGTAAAGCCCAGGGGGCTCAGAGAATTAGTGTGGTGATAGGTTAGAATTCTCAGTCCACAAATACCTGGACCCATGTTCCTAAAATAAATGTTTCTGGTTTGGAGCATAACGTGAGAACTAGCTTGAGTCCCACAAAATGTCAGAATCTGCGTGAATAGATACTGGGATGTTTTTAGATTTTAAAATCTACAGTGCTGTGATTAGGACCTATTGCCTTCCTCCCTTATAAAGGGCCTTTGTTCTTTGTCTGAGAGTCAAAATTTAAAAAGTTAGCAGACCTAGCCATCTCCGTTTCTTGTAGTAACAGGGAAAACTGATTATCTCAATCTCTGTCTCTTAACCTCCTTTGTATGTGAGCATGCGCGCACATGCAAATGTGTGTGTGTGTTTGCGCATGTGTAGCAGCATGGATTAAGGATGAAATTATGAGGAAAAACAGAAGCAAAGTAAAGCAATAATGCTGGGGCCAACATAAGACTGAGTAGTGAGGAAAAAACAGAAAGGAAACATTTATGATTCTTTCCCAAATGTTCATCAGTTAGTGATGAAATTCAGGTGAAAGAAGAGCTATAAAAAATGCTACTGGGTTTGGGTTTGTTTAAGCAAAATAAGCATTAAAGGTAATAGCTAGAAAAGAGGTTATCAAACTATGGCCTGCAGGGCACATTCAGCTCATTGCTAGATTTTGAATGCAACAAACTAGAATGATTTTGACATTTTTAAATGGTAGAAATAAATAAAAGGAAGAATTAGATTTCATGACACTTGAAAATTATATTAAATTTAAATATTAGTGTCCATATGCAAAATTTTATTGGAACATAGCCACATCCTTTCATTTACATTTTGTCTATAGCTGCTTTCAATCCACAAGAGCAGAGTAATTGCAACAGAGGCCATATGGCCCATAAAACCATAAATATTTAATATCTGGCACTTTATAGAAAAAAATGACAATTCCTCAGCTAGAACAATGAATTAATATTTGGTTTTTATTAAATGGCAACTGTTTATCAGCTCACATTAAGCCCAAACCTCAAGTGATTTGGAGAAGGATAAATTGATATTTAAATATCTTTTCTACTAATGTATTCCTCAATAAAAATCTTCACCAGTAGATTTAACAACAAATATTTACTCAGAAACTCTTATTGTCTCTATTTCCGAGGAACTCAGCAGTGAATGCCAGATAGTACTTTAGAAGTCAAAATCTAGAACTCAATATATCATTTGGTGCTCTAGTTTTTTGCTCTATCTATTGATGTGATTATTAAATATCCATCTGGGGCACAGCTGAGCAAGAGGAAGAGTAATAGCCTATTATGATATCGAATCCACAATCAGAGAATAGGGAAATGTTTTGGGATATTAAAATATGACTGTCAAAATTAAAAATTTAGCAGAATGGCTAAATGATGAAATGGGTGCAGTTTTAAAAGAAAGCAGTTATTGGTAAGTTAGGTGGAGGAAATCTCCTAAAGTATAAAACCAAAAGACAGATGAAAGGGATACGATAAAAAATGAAGAAGATAAACCTAGCTCCATGAGGATTGCAGTGATCAGGCTCTTTTTATCTTTTTGGTGCCACTATTCTCCAGGTATGACTTCTAGCCACAATTTACCTAGGAACCCAAGGTAGCTGCTGGGGCTCCAGCTATCTTGTCGATGTTCCAAGTAGCCAAATGAAGAAAGTAGGTAGAAGAGTAGAGTGGAAAACTTTTCCAGTTCTCTCTAAGGAAGTCGTGCATTTTTAAAAATTCCATTGATTATGTGGCCACATTTGCATAAAGATTGAAAATTTTGTAGTTACTCCAGACAGCAGTTTATTCTGTTAAAAATTGAGGTTTAGTTACTGAGGAAAAAAGGAAACTGGATATGGGATAGGTAATTAGCAGTCTCTTCAATAAATCTTATTCTAAGGCAAACTGACATTCAAACAGGAGGGAAAATACATAGTAGTAAGTTTTATCATTCACGGACCCTTGCTGAAATACTCATGGGTATACTAAAATTAGAGAGTAATATAATAAAGAGAAAGGCATGGCACACATGAAATCAGTGGTATGTTGGTAAATGTTTAACAGTTGACTTGGGAGGAAAAGACCTTGATTTGCATTGCAGAAATCACTCCTACCATGACTAATATCAACCTACCAACATGATGTCACTGAACAGAGTTAGAAATAGTTGCTGAGCCATTGTTAGTTGGCTCCAGCATACTACTGTGGGAAACAATGACAGACAGTAAAAGAAAAAGGTAAAAACTTCCCTTAGCTGTGTGTAATTGCCAATGCTTAAGGCAAAAAGTAATTGATAAGAGTCTAGAATTGAAATCTTAGTTGATCACCTTGAGAGAGGAGGTGAAGGGACAGTGAGGCCAGAAGGGCTAGTGATAACATGCTAAAGATCTTTTCTTGTTTGAAGAAGAGAGACAGAGGTCTACTAAGTCTAGGTTTTTAAAGAATAACATAAGGTTAGGTGGTAAAAATTTTAAAGTGACTACTAGAAAAATAGAAATATTATGCCTAACTTCCAAATCCAGAGGCAGAGAAAAGGAACAAGGAAAACCAATCAATGCAGCTGTAGAACACACTCATCATTCTTTTTGGATGCCTATGGGAAATTACCTCACCTAAAGAGTCTGAACCTTTTTGATGTAGAAGCCAGAAATTTGCTTTCCCAGCCTCTCTTGCAGCTAGGGCACAGGTACACAACCTACATCCAATCAGATGCATCCACATGACATTTTGATTTGTAAGAAGGAGGCCCCATGCAGACATTCTTGCAAGTGTGGTGGTTTATGCACTGGTTTTGTCAAAGGGAATAGTAAGTAGTAGATGGTGTGTACCCAGCACTCAGCAGGAGCAGAAGGTCCTCTACTAAATGAGTTCAGTAATGACATTTAAATGTCATTACTGACTACGTAGATGCCAAGCTTGTTTCCCTGATCTTTTTAGAGATTATGTGATCGATATGACATACTTAAATAATTTCATTCATTATTGTTGTTTTAAACTAGCTAAAATGATCTTTTCTTTTTTTGTAACCCAAAGTCCTGATTGATACAGCAATAAAAAGGCTGCAAAGGAGAACAAAAAAAGAAATAAAAGGAATTATAAAGAGATCATAAGATGGGAGGGATAAGTCTAAATATATCAATAATTCCAATAAATGTGAGCAAATTAAATTCCACTAATATTTGCAGATTGTGTTAAAATATTAGCATATGCAGTTTATAAATGACACATACCTAAAAGGAAAGGATGAAGTTTGATGATTAAGACTTGGGGAAAAACAAGACAAATTCTACTTGGAATTGAATGCAAATAAAGGAACTTCATAGTAAATCTTTGGTAGGTGGCTAAAACAGTACAGAATAAAATTAACGTTCTTTATGCCTATTAAAAAATCCTGAAAATTAATGGACTAAGTATCCAACTCAAGATACTAGGAGAAAATGGTAAAATGCACTCAAGGAAAGTAGATGGAAGGAATTAATAATAATGAATGCTAGGATTATTAAAATGGAAAATAAATGAAATTAGACCTGTCCCCCAAAACCAAAGGGTAATTATTTATTTATTTATTTATTTTGAGACAGAGTCTCGTATGTCACCCTCAGTAGAGTGCCATGTTGTCACAGCTCACAGTAACCTCAAACTCCTGGGCTTAAGTGATTCTCTTGCCTCAGCCTCCCAAGTAGCTGGGACTATAGGCATCCACCACAACGCCTGGCTATTTCTTTTTTGTTGTAGTTGTCATTGTTGTTTGGCAGGCCTGGGCTGGGTTTGAACCCTCCATCTCTGGTGTATGTGGCTGGTGCCCTAACAGCTGAGCTACAGGGGCCGAGCTACCAAAGGGTAATTTTTTTTTTTTTAGGACACATTAAAATTTGCTTTAATACTTATTTGGGGGGGGGGAAATCACACTTTTAGTGAATGAACAAAAAACATTTTTACAGTAGCAGTAGGCTATTATTCTTATCCATCATGCCGTGAATTCATAGGGAAGAGGTTCCAGTAGCTCAGGGAGGCACTTTGCCATTGAATGTGACAAAGCATTGATTGACTTTTGAATTCATGGGAAATACGTTCCAGCATCTTGTATCATCACTGTTACATGGGGTCTATTGGTTATCCTGTGTGCTATGGTGTACACCTATTATGCCATGAGCTCATGGGGAATAAATAGGTTCTTGCACCTAAAAACATGGGTCCACTGATACGCCTATGTACTATGTTATATCCTTATTATGCCATGAATTCATAGGGAATGGGTTCTAGGAGCTCAGGCTCCTTTCCGTTGGTTCTCACAAAGTGGGCTTCTCTGGGTGGAGCAGGCTGGCGCTTCAGTTGAACCCAGGTACCTTTCTCTTTGGCTTCCTTCTTTTTCTGATCATTTTCCTTCACATGTTTCAGGAAGCTGTCTCGGCTCTTAGAGTGTTTAATATGCTCAATACAAACATTAATCCTCTTGGCAAGAATCTTGCCCTTAACTTGTTTGTTTACAACAATGCCAACAGCATGCTGGGTAACATTATAGACTCTTCCAGTTTTGCCAGGGTAACATTTGTGTGGCATGCCTTTTGGAACAGTACCCATTCCGTTGATGTCTACAATATCACCTTTCTTTATTATTATTACTGTTATTATTATTTTTTTAATTAAATGATAGCTGTGTACATTAATGCAATCATGGGGTACAGTGTGGTGTTTTCATATACAATTTGAAATATTTTCATCAAACTGCTTAACATAGCCTTCATGTCATTTTCTTAGTTATTAAGACATTCATACCCTGCTTTTAGAAAGATTCACTTGTACCCTTATAAGATAAACCATAGAAGTGACCCCAACAATCACCCTCTCTCCACCCATCCACTCACCTCTCCTCCCCTCTCCCTCCCCCCTGCCCGTATTTTAAGGCTATAATTAGGTTATGACATTCCTATGAAAGCTATAAATTAGTTTAAAAATAGGGCTGTGTACATTGGATACTTTTTCTTCCATTCTTGAGATACTTTAATAAGAACATTTTCTAGCTCCATCCATGTAAACATGAAGGAGAAGTCTCCATCTTTCTTTAGGGCTGTATAGTATTCCATGGCGTACATATACCATAGTTTATTGATCCATTCGTGGATTGATGGGCACTTGGGCTTCTTCCATGACCTAGCAATTATGAATTGGGCTGCAATAAACATTCTGATACAAATATCTTTGTTGTAATTCAATTTTTGGTCTTCTGGATATATACCTAGTAGAGGAATTATGGGATCAAATGGCAGGTCTATTTTTAGTTCTCTGAGTGTTCTCCAGATGTCTTTCCAAAAGGAACGAATTAGTCTGCATTCCCACCAGCAGTGTAGAAGTGAACCTTTTTCTCCACATCCACGCCCACATGTCTGGTTTGGGGATTTTGTGATATGGGCTAATCTTACTGGAGTTAGGTGATATCTCAAAGTAGTTTTGATTTGCATTTCTCTGACGATTAAGGATGGTGAACGTTTTTTCATATGTCTCCAGGCTATGTGCCTATTTTCTTTAGAGAAGTTTCTTTTCAAGTCCCTTGCCCACCCGGAGATGGGATCACTTGTTTTTTTCTTGCTAGTACATTTGAGTTCTCTATGGATTCTAGTTATTAAACCTTTGTTGGAGACATAACCTGAAAATGTCTTTTCCCATTCTGAGGGCTGTCTACTTGCTTTACTTAACTCTGTTCTTGGCTTTGCAGAAGCTTTTTAGTTTGATCAGGTCCCAATAGTGTATTTTTGACATTGCTTCAATTGCCCAAGGGGTCCTCCTCATAAAATTTTCGCACAGGCTGATTTCTTCAAGCGTTTTCCCTACACTTTCTTCTAGTATTTTTATAGTTTCATGTCTTTAGTTTAAATCTTTAATCCAGTGAGAATCTGTCTTAGTTAATGGTGAAAGGTATTGGTCTAATTTCAGTCTTCTACAGGTCACCAACCAGTTAGCCCAGCACCATTTGTTAAATAGGGACTCTTTTCCCCACTCAAGGTTTTTAATTGGCTTGTCAAAGATCAGGTAATGGTAGGTAGCTGGATTCATCTCTTGGCTCTCTATTCTGTTCCATACATCTACCTCTCTGTTTTTGCGCCAGTACCATGCTGTTTTGATCACTATGGATTTATAGTATAATATCACCTTTCTTGTAGATTTGCATATATGTGGCCAAAGGAACAACAACATGTTTTCTAAAAGGCCTAGAGAACATGTATCGGGTGCTTCTGCTTTTTCCCTTTGTGTTTGTCATTTTGGTGAATTACTGGAAGATGGCATCTCCGTGGTAATTCTTTTAAGAAGAGGAACAAAATAAAAATTGAGAAGGCTTTTGCAAATCTAATTAAGAATAAAAAGAGATTCACATAAACATCCTTTGGAAGGAGGGCACAGTGGATATAGTAGTAGTGTTGAAGCATTTTTAGAGACCTGAGAATACTTTTTTTTTGTTTTTTTTTGAAATAGAATCTCAAGCTGTCACCCTGGGTAGAGTGCCATGGCACCATAGCTCACAGCAACCTCCAACTCTTGGGCTCAAGCAATCCTCTTGCCTCAGATTTTCTATTTGTAGTAGAGATGGGGGTCTTGATTTTGCTCAGGCTGGTCTCAAACTCATGAGCTCAAGCTATCCACCCACCTCGGCCTCCCAGAATGTTAGGATTACAGGCATGAGCCACCTCACCTGGCCTGAGAATACTTTTTTGCATAGTTTGGAGTTTTGAAATCATGTTAATGTTTTCCATATTTCAAAAGTGAAGTCAAGTCCATAAAGATGAGCAAATCAGTAAAACTGAATACCAGTGGAGACAGATGGGCCTCGTTATATACCAAATTAGTAGTATCACCAACTCAGAGAAAAAAAAAATAATCCAGGTAAATTTTAGGTAAATGTACACCCTGAAAACTAAAGCTAAGAAGAACTGTAAACAAATCTCAAACTTTTCTTAGCAGGTTTTTCTTGGTAGAGGTGTCAGCTTAGCAATTCTGAAACTGTGTTGTGTGTATTTGTAGGCTAGTGCAGATGAGTGATTATATTACTATTGTTAGAAGCCAGTGTTATCACTGTGGGAGAAGAAAGGTTTTGCAATGAGACAATAGGAAGAACCCTGTGGTGTTGGATTGGAATTAGAGATATCAATACAAACTCGTCACTAACTCTGTTCACTGAAAGGGCCCGGAAGTAGTAATCTTCCAGTAGCAATGAGCATAGTTAGTGCCAAAATCTTTTGTTTTCTTTTTTTTTAATTCATAAAGAAAAAAGGTTTATTTGGCTCATACTTCTGGAGGCTGGGAAATTCACAAGCATCTGGTGAAGGCCTGTCTTGCTGCGTCATAACATGGCCGAGGGTATTACATGGTGAAAGGGCGAGAGCATGCATAGCCAAGATCTTGTGTTTCTAAACATCATTCTCCAATAAAAGGAACCAAGGCTTTTTGTAGGAACAGCTAGTGCTAGAGTGAGGGAAGGTAAGTATAAGACAAACTGGGAGCACCTCACTGTGCCCAAAAAGTAAGGCAGTGAGCAAAAACCAGATGGGACATCTCAAAAGGACATAAGAGCAAGCTTGAAGGATTTCTATAACTGAACTAGGGGCAAATTTACCATCAAAATGAAATCATGAAAGTAATACATGTAGGACATCACATAAAATAGAATTCTCAAGCCCAAATTGACACTAAAAACTCAAATCAGAAAAAATAATTTATCAATACATTAAAAAAAGGAATGATAAGCAGAACGCCTTTGCAAGAGATTTCCCAGGCTCAGCACCTGTAGCTCAAGCATCTAGGGTGCCAGCCACATACACCAGAGCTGGTGGGTTCGAATTCAGCCTGGGCCCGCCAAACAACAATGACAACTACAACCAAAAAATAGCCGGGCATTGTGGTGGGCACCTGTAGTCCCAGCTACTTGGGAGGCTGAGGCAAGAGAATCACTAAAGTCCAAGAGTTGGAGGTTGCTGTGAGTGTGATGCCACAGCACTCTACCCAGGGGGACAGCTTGAGACTCTGTCTCGAGAGAGAGAGAGAGAGAGAGAGAGAGAGAGAGAGAGAGATTGCCCAGTAATAAATGGAGTGGGAATGAGAGGTTGAAACCAATATTTTGCAATTAATGTAGTGACAATGCATTTAGGTAAGGTGCCAAAACCACTGGGTGCAGGTTTGTTGAAAAGAATCAAAGTTATTTCCCCACAGATCACGTATAAATTTTAAAGAGGAAAAGGTACATTATGGTGAAGACTCCTGGTAGACACCACCCTAAACAGGTGATTAAAAAACATCTATAAAAATCAGGACAAACTGCCATCGCGTACCTTCTGCTGTGCCACGTTGTGCAAGGCATAGTGTTGCTTCTGTGTTATTGCTGCCCCAAATGCAGAAACAGAATACAGTCATTAAAAAAGCATCAGACAAAGACAAACTGATGGCCATTGTATAATAGAGCTGATTTGTCCTCTTCAAACAAATGGCAAGATCATGAGAAATAAAAGCTGAGGAACCGTTGCTGGAGGTTAAAAAGGTAGGACAGCTATATTCAGCGCATAGTCCCAGATTGGACCCTGGGTTTGGAAAAAAAAAAATGTTAGAAAGGACTTAATTGGAATAATTGCTGAAAATTGAATTTGGAATGTACATCAGGTAATAGCATTTTATTGATGTTAAAGGTTCTGAATTTCATCGTCTTATTGTGGCTATGTGAGACAAATCCTTATTTTTAGTGGACGTATGCTGAGGTATTCAGTGGTGAAGGTTCATGAATCAGTGTGACTCACTCCTACATGGTTCAGGACAAACATAATATAGGTCTATATTTACGAAGAAATAAAGCAAATGGGAAAAATGTTACCCAATTATGTTTTCAAGACTGCTGGTTACCACCTAATGCCTATAAATTTGCCGATGTAGAGACAAGCTTCTAGGAAAGAATATTTTCAAAGTTTACTCCAGGAAGGCTTTACAATGGTAGTAGATCTATTACCACAGCAGAAATTTAGAAACCACATAATTCCTTTCTTATAGAAACCTTTGCAGAGCATAGAGAAGAAAAGGAAGTATAAATGCAGGTCTCGCCTCAGTGTAAGGAACCTCCAGAGGGATCTGCTTCATGTACAATGAAAAGACATCTCAAAGTCCCCAAAGACCACATGCTGGTGTGGATGTGGCCAGAAGGGACCACTTCCACCCTGCTGGTGGGACTGCAAACTAAGACAGCCTTGGAGAGAAGCATGGAATATCTTCAAAGATCTAAAAGTAGCCCTTCCATTTGCTCCTGCAATCCCATTACTAGGTATCTACCCAGAAGAACAAAATTCATTTTACCACAGACATTTGCACCAGAATGTTTATTGTGGCTCAATTCATAATTGCCAAGTTGTGCCCATCCAAATGCCCATCAACCCATGAAGGGATCAATAAACTGTGGTATATGTGTACCACGGAATACTACTATTCAGCTATAAAATTTGAATGGAAACTTTACATCTTTTACATTTACTTGGATGGAGTTGAAACACATTCTTCTTAGTAAAATACAGCAGGAATGGAAAAATAAATATCCAATGTACTCCATACAAATAAGAAATCAATATATAAACAATTACATGTTCATATGAAGAATAAAACACAAATATAGTCTAGTACAGGAGATGGGAGGGAGAAGGGGAGATGGAGGGGGACGTCTGGCAGCAGAAGGGAGGGCATGAGGCGGGATCTCACTTAATATGCACATTGTGAGGGTGTATAACACGCCCCCTGGGTAAGGGGCTCTTTTAAAAAACAGCAGCTTTACCCTGGAAGTGAGAACAATGTAACCTAAAAAAATCCATGCCCTCATATAAATTTGAATTAAAAAAAAAATGAAAAAGAAAACAATAAAAATGCTAAATAAAACATTTTAGAAAAAAGAAAAGACATCAGCATAATAGACTGGGAGTCAGTGGACCAGGTTGTGGCACTAACTCTGCCTCAGGGCAGTGGGGATTGGAGCAAGTCCCGAGTCTCCATTTCATCCTGTAAAATGCTAGCGCTTATAAATGGGGCTGGCGATGTTTGCCTTTCCCAGCTCACAGATCTGGAGTGAGAGGTGAATAAGCTAACACTGTGGGAAATGCAAAGCCCTGACGCATATAGGGGGCCCTAGGTGAGCACGCAGGGGAGTCCGTGTGTGTCTTAGAATTTGAACTGTGATTGTAATTCCTTTTTTTCTTTTGAATACCATATATTTCTTTTTAACAATTTACCCCTTACAACAAATGTTTTCTGTTAAAAATTGTGACATATTTGTCTAGTCTGTGAATTTGAAAAAGGCCAGTGGTGGCATATCCTAAATTTTTGTGTGTTCAACATTCACTCTGCCTTGAAAAAGTTTATGTAACCAAGAAATTGTCTCTTGAGGCAATTGGTGACTCGCGTGGATGTGTAAGTATATAATTACTCCTTAGCTTTAATGACAATTCCAAAAGCCTCTCCTGACTCGCCGGGACCAGGACAGGGCCCCCCTCAGAGCATTTTGGATTTATTTGTCTCATTGTCCATCTCCTCCCCACCAGACCAGACCTAAGTTAGAAGAGGGCAGCCACTAGATCTGCCCGGCTCTGCATTGCAGCCTCAGTGCTTACACAGTAGGCACTCAATACAGATTTGTTGAAAGACAGCTCTTAATGGAGAAAGATAAATGAATAAAAATCCTTGCTGGCAGGAGAGTTACCTTTTTCAACAAATATTTTTGAGCACGTACGATGTGCAGTGCCCTTTGTTGAACAACGTGGGGGCTGTAGAGAAATCATCTTTCGTTTCCAATAAACTATCCAGCTCCGGGGCTGAGTCATTGTGTCCTCTCGATGCTGGGAAGTGACTGTTTGCAGAGTCACTCTGCCACCTTTTGGCTATACCTAGGAATTGCACCTTTTCTGGCCTTTCCCCTTGCCCTGAGAGGCTGCGCAACTCAATTTGCTCTTGGGCAACTACAGATCCCACTATATGCCAGGCACAGTTCACTCTTTATATCAATCTCCAATGGAGTAGATACTTACATAATCGCCACCTTATAGATGACAAAAATGGAGGTACTCAGGTAGCAGCATTATTCGTTCATCCATTCCACAAACACTCATTGAGTGCACACCTCGTGCCAGGCTCTGTGCCAGGAGCTGGAGCTGTAGTGGTGGAAAAGTACACATAGCTCTTGCTCTCAAGGAGTTTACAGTCTGCTGTAGGGGAGAGAGAGGACAACAAACATGTAATTACACAAATAATTGACTACAAATGTTTCTAGCACTCTGGAGGAGAAATACAAGGTGCTGTATGACTGTCCCATGTCCTTCCACTCCAGCGTCTCCTTGAAGAAAAAGCTGGCATCGCTACACTCTGATACTTCACTCTAAGCTCATGAAATGGGAGTACAGCACATTTTGCCACACTAACCAGAACAGCCAGAAAATAAATGCTCTGGCTTTAATGGGAGCCCAGAACCATGATCGAATTGGCTATGGAAATGCGTGGGGGCTTGATTCGTCTAACCCTGGATTGCTAGTCAAACGAATCCATCCAAGGTGACTCATTGCCAATTAAACACTCGAGCTTTCCTTAGTAGTAATGATAGCTGACATTTATCAAGAACTTAGTCTGTGCCAGGTACTGGTGGACATTTTAAATGTAGCCACTGTAACCTTCCTAACTACCCTGTGATGTAGGAACTGTTAGTGTCCCTGTAATGACAGCAATGGTGAGAAGCACAGGGTCTGGAACAGGATTTCCCACCTTTGAACCTGATGGTGCCAACTACCAGTTGTGTGATTCTGAGAAATTTACCTAAGTACTTCCATTTTGTCATCTATAAGGTGGAGATTATGAAGTATCTACTGGGGATTGATATGAAGAGTGAACTGTGCCTGGCATATAGTGGGGTCCTATATAT
>NW_003852512.1:310122-336319 GCF_000181295.1 Otolemur garnettii
AGAATTTGGGCTTCAGCATCTTGCTCAGTCTCCCATGGCTACTGAGTGGAGCAGATGATGAAAATCCAGGCAGTCTGACTCCTGAGCTTAGCTTATATGCTTGTCCACTGTGCTATTCTGAATATGCTGTTCCTGGGTACCTTCTGTTCTCTGGCAAAAGAAATCTCAATTGACTCTGCACAGTAATATTCTGGAATCATTTTGCTGAGCCTTGGTCTTAGCTGAACCTTGGCAAAGTAGCTTTTCAATAGGTACTTGCTATTTCTTTCCCCAGAAAAGGATCATGGAGGTACATTGTGGAAATAATCTCTCCTTTTGATATTGATGGAAGCACTGGAACAGGGCAGCGTTCAACAACATTGTTGTCTGCATGGGCTGTTTTAGGGAACAAGATGTAGTCATTATGCAAGGAACAAGAGCTTTAATAGCCACTAGACCCGAATCTAAATCCCACCTTTACCTTTTGACCTCAGATTAGGCTCTTCTTTCTTCTGACCTTCAGTTTCCTCATGTTGGAAATAAAAGGGGATACCAACCACTTCATGGAGTTAGTAAAAGAGTAGAAAAGATTTTAAACATGGGTACATGTATACGTATATACAGGGGGTGCCCAAAATATACACACATTTTAAGAGATCTTGTTGGAAGTAAAATTGATTATTCCCCCAAAGTGTATGAATTGCAGGGAAAATGGATGTGGGAAGCATGTCTAGGTACACTTGGCCAGTAACCATACCTCCAATTCAACTTGGAAAAGTAGAGTATATATAACACCTCTTAAAATGTGCATACATCTTTTGGCACTCTCTGGTATGTACATATACAGGGTGGACAAATTCATGTGAAATTTAAATAGTAAACTAATTTAAATGGGTGGGCATAAAGTTTGTGTGCAATTTAATAATTTGACATGTATTACACTTAATAATTTAATAAAGTAACATTCATTAATAATAACGAACTTTATATCCATCTTGTATATGGACCTGTGTCTGTAATACATCTCAAGGGACTGGCACAGTACCTGAGTTTAGACTTAACAAATGCCAACTTTCTCCCCCATCATGGGGTTAGTTGTTGTATTTACCAAAAAATGAACGGGTGGGGGAAAATCCAAATAGTAGGAAAGCACAGAAAGCCAACATAAAGGAAGAATAGAAGGAAAGGGGAAGAAAGGCAGAGAAGGGATGCAAATCACTTCATTCTGGTCTCAAGGCCAAACTCTAGAGTGAGGAATGTCTTCTCAGCAAAGAATCAACCCTGATCTGTGGTTGCCAGGGTGGCCCACAGTCCCACACTGACAGCACCACCTGGGATAAAGGCACTTGTTTAGAGCTGCTGCTACTCTGAGAGGAAGGTTAATGGTAGGATTCAAGGAAAAGGCAGATGGAACTTGTCTCACTAGCCCATGCCTCCTCTGTCTTAATGAATACCATCTCTAAAGGCTCTCTGTTTCTAGAGCTGAGGACCACTTGATCTTCAAGGCACATCAGGATAAATGGATACCTTTCAGATGCTTTTTGATCACTTAGTTCTAAATAACAGTATCAGGGTAGGGCTGAATCTAGACAAGCCTTGCACTTCTCTCTGAGCCAGGCTTCTTCTGTTCAAAGTCCGATTATGGGCCATGGCCAAGACCTCCGAGTGCATTAGGAAGAGACTGGGTTTGCAGCAAACTGAGTTGGAGAAAAACTCCCAACTCCATTTGCCCAATCTGGTTGACTCAAATGGGAATTCAAATAAGACAAAAGTTATCAGAAAGGGGCTGGTACTATATCAGAGGCAGAGCTGGGAGCCAAGACAACCAGGTTTTAAGATGTCACAGATATGGGGTTCTGTAATATGTATTTTCTGGGGTGTGTTGTGAATGAGCTGGAGGCTTCAGTTGTCATGGAAATGGCAGAAGCTCCATTTTGAAGCTTCTAAGGAGAGCTAATCAAGTAAATAGAAGCCTGCTCCTCTCAGAATGCCAATGCTATGGTAGGAACATTTGCTGTGGCTTCTCACTTCTGTATGCAAACCACACAGTCACAGAAACCTGGCTTGGTGGCTTTCAAAATAGCTACCTGTACACCCACCAGTGGAGCATGTGAGATATCCTCTCAAATGAGCTCAATGTTGGCAATCAAGCATTTGTTAATAACTTTCTTTGTGCTGAATATTCTGTTAGGCTTTGTGAAGGATCCCAAAGAAGCAAGGGTCTGGCTTCTCCAGCCATCACTAAGCAGGTCTGCAAAGCCAAGAAACTACCTTGTGTGAAACAATCTATGGAGAATGGAGTGAAAACCCAAGGATCCCAGTGGGATTCAGTGGGAGTGTGTGGGGGTGCTGAGAGGTTTGTAGGGTTGGCTAAGTTGGAAGACACGAGATGACGAGAAGACCACCTGACAGCAGCACAAGGTCCAGATCAGGGGAGGTAAGGGTGAGGTAGGTAGTGTGGGGGTGACCAGGTAGGCCTCAGAGTTGGGGCTGAGGAGTCTGCACCATAGGGAAGAAGGCAGATGGTGCAAAGGTTGTTTTAGCAAGACACGGCCCTGTCCTTGTCTCTGGCATCCTCTTGTACCATACTCCTGGTATTAAGTCAAATAATACTAGCTGCTGAAACAATCCGTCCCAAATTCTCAATTGCTGACCCCATATCTGCTTGCTGAGGGCCCAGATGCCTTATATTGTGTGACTCATAGATCTTCAAGGGGCTTGGGGTGATCTGTTTGTAGCCAGCAAGTAGGTGAAGGAAGAGAGAGAACCATCTGTTGGAGGGTCTTACATGCCAGTCCTGGAAACTGTTTTCCGTCTCTGCTCACATTCCATTGGCTATAATTCAGCCACACAGCTACGTGTGATGGCAAGAAAGGCTGGGAAATGGTTGGCTGAACACCCAGTAAGAGGAGGAAATGGGTACCATGTTTCCCTGAAAATAAGACCTACCCCCAAAATAAGCCCTAGCAGGATTTCTATGCATTTGTTAAATATAAGCCCTACTCCAATAATAAGACCTAGTGATGGGCGTGGCTATGCAGATTGTGGGCGTGGCCACGCAGATACGCGACATAGCCACGCATTTCAGCATAGAGCAGTAAGGAAGACTGGAATACCTTGTATCTACCACTGCTCCTTTCTCTGAGCCATTCACACTTGCACGGGTGCGTGTGGTAACCGCACTCACAGGCATCCTGTTGCACATGTGCAAATGACTAGGGGAAAGGAATTCACGCATCACTAGTGCCAGCCCCACCAACAAGGTGGGCTCCCCCTGTCAGGTTCCAGAAGAAGATGACTTAACTGTGTTTGAATAAATGTAGATTGTTGTATTATACTTAATACAAATGAGACATCCCCTGAAAATAAGCCCTAATGTGTCTTCTTGACAAAAAATAAACATAAGATAGTGTCTTATTTTTGGGGAAACACGGTAGTGGTGAGCACCCACAGTTTCTGCCACATGCCCCTATGACCATTACGATTCAGTCTCAGTCTTCTGACAGTTCTTTCAACAAGTTTAGGTCCTTTCCTTCCACTCCAGGGTCTTTGCAATTGCTGTCCCACCCCCAACTGCTTGAGAAAATGTTGACGCCTCAGAAAGGCTTTCCCTGATCACTCACAAGAGGAGTCTCACTCCCTTGCATTTTAGCTCTGTATCTTCTGCACAGCGCTGCAAACGCCAGTACCGTGCTGCCTGCCATTATCTTGTTTATTGTCTGTTTCCTCCTGCTTGAGTGTAGCTCCAGGGGATCAGGACCTTGTGCATCTTGTCGACTGCGCAGCCCCCAGAACAGGGCCTGGCTCATGAGAGTCGATCAAAAAATAATCAGTTAAAGGAATGAGAAAAAAGGAAAAAAATTTCCCAGCAGCACAATGCAGTTGAGGGAAGGCACAATAAGGCTGGAGGCAGGTAAGCTGGCCTGCTGGTCAGCTGCAGTGATAACAGTTAATGCCTCCACAGCATTTACTATGAACCAGATAGGTTTCTAAGCACTTTATGTGACATACTTAGTACCATTTAATCCTTACAACAACTCTACGAAGCCTACACAATTATGATGCCCATTTTACAAGTAAAGAAATTAAGGCACAAAGAAGTTAAACGACTTGGCCAGGGTTACACAGCTTCTAAGTGGCACAGGTGAGGGATGCCTGGCTTAGGATGCAGGCTCTTAAGCTGGTGCACTACACTCCCTTTTACCTTTGGGGACTAGTAGGGGCCTGGCTTAGGGTAGAGGTGGTGGAAATGCAGATTACACTGGAGAAATGGGAAAGATGTGGGGAATCTGGCATGTTTGAGAATTCTTTTCCTATTTTGGTTAGGAAAGGAAAGAATTCCTTGATCATCAGTATATCTGTAGATATGCTCCAGGTCCTTTTCAGATAGGTATGGAAGCCACTCTCGTGGTCCTCTACTCTCTACCCCTAGAAAAGCATACTACTCTGTCTCTTCAGAAAGATATTCCAGGACCCAGGGAGGGAAGTGAGGACAGAGGTAGAAGTGATTCCTCAGTTGTAGCCTCAGAAAAAGGCTACATAACAAGTCAACCCCCATCACCCCCAGAGAATTTATTTAATAAAAGTTGAATCACCTTCACTTGCCTCCCCAAAGCAGTTATAAACAAAATTAATGTAAAAATAGAAATTACTCTGCTTGTCAGTGGAATATCATGAGTAGTGAGGAAGCATGAGATGCAAGTCTTAGAATCTTAACCTCTGCTGGCTCCTTCTCTGTTCAACCTCTCACTTCTGATGTCTTGGGACTCAGTTTTGTCCTTTTCTTCTTCGTGCTCACTCTCGCTTTCTCCCTGGGTTATTCCATCCAAACCCTGGACTTCAATTACCACCCATGCTGTTCCCCTAAGAAAGGGAGAGGCAGGGCATATTTCTCAGGGTTCTGGGTACAAGGTTGTTCAGGCCAGTTCACTTGGGTTGGATTGGAAGGTTGTCAAGACTACTAGGAAATTGTTCTAAATCTTGGTTGTATCTCACGGTTGCCTGGAGTGTTGCCAGAATAAACAACTTTGGGAATTGGAGTATAGACCTACATACAGTGTATGGGGCCAGTGAATTTTTAATTTACTTAAATATGCAGTATAGTAAGTTTTATGGAAATGCTTCTCAAACTGTGCTCCTCAGTTCTCCTACATCACAGACACAACAGTGTGTTGTTGTTGTTGTTGTTGTTGGTGTTTAGGATGCAGTTTTCAAAAGACTAAATAAACAAAATCTGGTTCCCCAGGTCCTAATCCTAACCTAACAGTGCGGACTAAAATTTACGAATCACTGTTTTTCAATGTGGAGCTAAGAACCTTTTCTTCTGTTGAGGACCACTAATGTTCAGAAAAATGTTAACCAAAGGCCATATTAGGCACCAAAATAAAATAGTAATTTTTTTTTGGAATTAGTAATGATATTCCATTTTTAAAACAGTACGAAATCTAAAACTGCCTGGTATATATAACAGAAAATGAAAACTACACACTAAGTGGGAGCACACCCGTCCCCTCCCTTTTCCCTTCTCCCCCCCCATTCACCCCTCCTCCGAACTTGAATTGAACTGAGTTTTTCTCCTATGAGGGTGTGTATTAGATCATCTACTGGCTTCATATTAGTATGGAGGACATTGGATACTTGCTTTTCCATTCAGAGAGTCACACTCTTATCTTCTGGTCTTCCAATATATTGTCACTGCAGACGAAAGGAGTCCCTGCACTGGGAGTCCTGAGAAATCCCGACCTCTGCTACCTCTCCGAGTCTTGGATGTTGATGGATGGGCACTTCACAGGTCTATTCTGGCATGGATGATGGGCTGCCTTAGAATTAGCCTGTGAGCACATTGACTTCCTCCTCTGAAGGGAGGCATCTTTCTTCTCATTGGCTCCCAGATGCCTTCACAGTGTCTGGCATATAGTAGGCCCTCAGTGAAACTTGGGCTCAAACAAAAATTTGGTAAAAAGAATAGAGTGCTCTAAGTTGCTTAACATTGCACATGAACTGCCTGATGAACTTTGGCTGTTGTTACAGCTGCTTTTGCAAAATAAAGGTTGTCTATTTCTTTTTTGTAATAATTTTAAAGCAGCTTTTAAACAGAAATAGAAATGAGTTTTCTCACAGTGACAATGGTTTTGCTTTAGTCCTTGAGCAGTAAAACCTTTTTGGTAATGGCCGTGAATGCTTACGTGAAATCGTGATCACCTGATTGCTGATGATAAAGAGAGCGCAGTGAAGTGGCACACCAAATGCTATTTCAAGAATAATGAGTAATTACATTCGGAGAGCCTGCCTTACTTTCCTAATGGGATTAGCCATACACGTGCACTAAAGACACGTGGCGAGAGGATCCGTTTGTGTAGCAGTTATGCTCTTCAGAGAAGTTTTACATATGGGACTTCATTGTAGCCTCCCAGCAAGCACCCTTCTGAGTTATGCAGAGGAGTTGTTATTTCCACATGCCAATTAGGACGCTGCCACAGAGAACCTAGTGACACCACCAAGGTGAGCCTACGAATTAGTGCCAGAGCCAGGACAGAGCTGTACAGCTCCCTCTTGTCGAGGATACACGAGCATTGGTGTTTCCTGCCCAGGCCCTGCCAGAGCTTTATACGCACGTGAAGCCTCTGTCCAAATGGGGCTGCTTTTAATGGGGGAAGGGGAATCTTAGGCCCACGGAGCCCAGTTTTCAGGGCCGATTATTTTGCTGCTGTCCTTTGGACTTCGGATGGTCCTGAGACTGCTCTTCCTGCCAGAACTGGTTTACGGAAGAAATGGCAGCCCAAGGTCTGTTGTCAACACTGTCCTGCCTGCTGCTTTCATAGACTGTCCCTGCCTTTGTTAAAAAGGCTTGAAGAATGCCGCGTGGGCTGCTTTGCTGCGGGAGACGAGTGGATGCGACCCTCCTTGGCAGTCTCTGGAGCTTCCGAAGAGGGAGGGGAGCTGAGGATCTTTTCTTTGTGTGGCTGTTTGTTTTTATAGACTCTAGGAGTTTCAAAAGACCTCCCCTGTTATTATATTTGGTCCAGATTTTCTCTTTTAGCTCTGGGGAAACTGAGTCCTCAAGAGGATGAAGTGGCTCACTCAAGGTCACACAGACAGTGGCAGTCACTATAGGCTCAGCAGCTGGAAGTATGGTGAGGACCACAATGAGAACCCCATACTGGCAGCGCAGTGCTCATTTCTTTGGTTGCAGCTGGAGTCAGAGTCAGCTCTGTTCATATTTTGTTAGAGTTAGTGCTACTGATGCAAATCGCTAACAGCTACTGAGCACACGCCATGTTTCAAGCCCTGTGCCCGGTGCTTTGGATGTGTCGTCCTTGTGTTTAAACCTGCTTCTTTTTCAAAACAAACAAGCTAGTAAGAATTCTCTCTCCCTCTCCCTCCCTCCCTCTTTCTCTCGCTCTCTCCCTTTCTTGTCTTTCTCTTTTCACCTGCCAAGAGGAAAATACAAAAACCTTTACTGAACATCACTTTTTACAGCTTCTCTTGAGGTCTGGCTTTGTGGAGTGCTTCGCTTCCCACCCTGCTCAGTTTTCTGTTACCAGCCGACCTCCATGGTTGGGATTAAGTCTTATCAATAAGGGAACAAGATCCTAACCTTTAAAATATATCCCAGTTGCCCTTTGAGCTGAGCTTTTAATCTGTAGGTAAAACGCAGTCAAATGACCAAATTGACTCATTTAGTTTTTCTTCTCATAGAGTCCCTTCATTTCATTTGGCGAATATTATTTCCTTTAATAAATGTCATCCGTCCTATTGCCTGTAATTTCCATCTCTTGCTTCTGAACAGCTTGCGAGAGGCGCTCCCCCCACCCCCAGCTAGTTTGTATTCATTCATTTGCCTCTGCCCACTTGGCTGGTTTGCATCTTTATCCTTTGTCATCGCCTGAAGGCTGAGAGTAAAAAATCACCAGATTCTTCAGTGTACTTCCAATCGCTGGGCCTCTGGCAATTGTCTGTCTGGATGTATCTTCTCTTGGACCAAATGCAAGTAAGCCTGGGGTCTCAAGAACAGAGGAAATCCAGAATGTAAACATCAACTTTCAATTATGCTTGCACACATGTCTCTCTCTTACAAGCACCACACTTCATTTTCTTCCTCTGTGAATGCATGATTTTGTGTAACTGAGAGATAATTTCTGTTCTGAATACATTGTTGCAACTCAGTTTAGTTGAAGAGGACTCCTTCATTTATTCATTCATAGAACTTTTGGTATGTTCTAGGCCAGGGGTCCTCAAACTTTTTAAACAGGGGGCCAGCTCACGGTCCCTCAGACCGTTGGAGGGCCAGACTGCGGGCCCCAGGACGAGTCGGCTGCTAAGGAGGACAGGCAGTGGCAGTAAAAACACCTGGCAGGTGGGATAAATGTCCTAGATGGGCCGTATGTGGCCCGTGGGGCCGTAGTTTGAGGACGCCTGTTCTAGGCACTATGCAAGGCCCTTAGGTAGTCAAAGATGAATCAAGCAGCCTCTGCCCTTGAGAAGCTGTAGTTTCACTGGGATAACAGATATCAAATCAGGTTTTGATACAATCTGGCAAGTGCAGTGATAAAAGATGCAAAGGTGAGAACTGGCTGAGCTACTGTAGTTCAGTAAATTGGGAGTGTGTGTGTATGTGCATGATTTATAAAAGCTAAATGAAAATTGCTGAGAGTGCTGAGAATGTTTAAGTGATTTCTTGCCTCCTCTCCTTCCTTCTGGCCCTGCTCCCTTCAGACTGTTTTAGAACAACCATATTTTGTAGGAGAGATTATCTATCCCAAGATAACCTTGTTAAGACATTGAAAAATCAATCCTTTATTAGGAAAATTTTGTCACTATTTTGGAAAATGTTTAACATTTCCAAACATTCCAAAATGGTGGAGCCATACTTTCCCGGGGCATTGGACAACATTTATAGTTTAGAGAAATACAGGATGAGGGCTGTTACGAATTCCCATGTTATTAAAATTTGCATTGTTGGCATCCAGATGTCATTCAGGCCTGGCAGAAGGCCTTCCGGAACCTGGAAGGGGTACATGCTACATGTTTTGGAGTGTTGAATTGGGTAGAGGAGAGGCTGCTTTGAGAGAGTCTATCTAATCTCAATGTCTAATCTCAAAATTGGGTCATAGGCATAAAGTAATCCCACATGAAAACAAGGTAGGCAATAAAAATAGAAAATGATGTCCAAACTTTACTAATGTCAGAAACATGTGGAACTTCCAGGCCATCTACTGATGTTTAGTCCTGTGAAATTGTCAGCATTATTCTGCAATGTTTACTGGGTTTTAATTAAATAATAATAAACGATACATGCATATGGTGTGTCAGCCACTTTAGCACCCTTTTTTTAAGGCAAGTGCCATGATCAACACACTGAATACCATAATGGCATAAATGTATTCATGATCTATGTACAAATGACTTAATGAAAAAAAGGCAAGTGCCATGATATCTATCTATCAATCTATCTATCTATCTATATACAGGTACATATGATGAAAATATGGTAATTACTTTTCCTATGCCTACCCATTGTCCAAATTCCTTTTAGTAAAGAATTATCATCTCCATGCCTATAACTCAGTGGCTAGGCTGCCAGCCACATAACCATACACCAGGGCTGGAGGGTTCGAACCAGGCCCGGGCCTGCCAAACAACAATGATAACAACAATATCAACAACAACAACAACAAAAATCCTGGCATTTTGGCAGGCACCTGTAGTCACAACTACTTGGGAGGCCGAGGTAAGAGAATCACTGAAGCCCAAGAGTTTGAGGTTGCTGTGAGCTATGACGCCACAGCACTCTACTGAGGGTGACATACTGAGACTCACTGATATGAAATGATAACTTTACCAAACATAAGATTCTCATATGTATTTGCTTGCATTTCCATATTCTATTGCATTTCATTGACATCACTGTCAATACATGTGCCAGTATCACCCTGTCTTAATTACTGTGTGCATTTTAATATGATTCATTTTTTTGAGACAGAGTCTTACTTTGTTGCCAAGCCTAGTGTGCTATGTCATAAGCCTAGCTCACAGCAACCCAAACTTCTGGGCTCAAGAGAACCTCCTGCCTGAGCCTCCCGAGTAGCTGGGACTATGGGCACCCACCACAACACCCATGTAATTTTTCTATTTTTAGTAGAGATGAGGTCTCACTCTTGCTCAGGCTGGCCTCAAATTCCTGAGCTCAAGGGATCCTCCCACCTCCGCCCCCCAGAGTGCTAGCATTATAGGCATGAGCCACTGGGCCCAGCCACAATTCTTTTTAATATGCTTTGAGAATAATCCCCCTTCATTGTTTTTTTTTTTTTTTTTTTGTCCCATATGTTTCAAGGCTATATTCTGAGGGGTTATTTCATCAATGTAGTTTTAAGCAATTCTTTTCCAGATTTGTAGAAATCAATGAAGAATATTACTATATACCCTTGATTCCCCTGCTGCTATGGGTTTGTAGGAGCCAGGCATTTAGTAAATGTGATCCACTTCAGATTTGAAGTGAATTAAGTATATAGAAAGGAAATGTGTCAGGATAATGTTTTTAGTTCACATGAATGTGTATGAATCAAAGGTTAGCAGGCCTTTATTGTACTTTGAGCTATGCCAGTTATTACCTGGGAGACCTGGGTTAAGTTACTTCACCTCTTTAGATCTGTCTCATTATTTGTAGAAAAAGCAATTCTAAAAATCCTATGATGTAGCAATCAAGTAAGTAGTCAAAGGAGATAACAAAAAAACAGTTCCCAGGGAAAAGGAATATACACATTTTTATCAGTACATGTATTAGTTCCCATAATTGAGTGTTCCATGTCTCTTTCAATCCTGATAAGAAGGAAGTTTCAGTTAGGTGCTCCCATCTAGTCAGTACCTCTGTCTTTCTAACACTTGCTCATCTTTCTTTTTAGCAAAAAGAGAGCAGGTTTCTGCTCAGTGCCTCTACCCAGATATTGTCTCTAGCTAAAATTTAATGTTGTTTTGTGGGTGTATTTCTTTTTATGGCTACATTCTATTTATGAGAAAAAAACACTGCTTTTCCAGTTATCCTACTGAGTTTCCTTTTAAATATTATTTAAATATAAAACAGCGAGTCAACTTCTAGAAACATACTAATTTAATAATACAGCTGATTATTACATATAGCATACATCACAAAGGTGATTTGGGAATGATCGAAGTTTGAGAAATAATGGATTATGTGATGGAGGCAGATACCTAGTGGGTGTTCATCAAATCCACTTCCTTTTATTGGACACACAGGAAGATTACACTTTCCATCCTCCCTTGAAGTAAAGTTGGGGCTAGGTGACTAAGTTCTGGTCCATGGAGTACGGGTCGAAGGGTAGTGTGTCACTTCCAGGCTTGGCTTCTGAAAAATCTTACCATTTCCTTTCTTTGTCCTCCTGTTGCTAAGTAGTTATAGATGCAAGAAGGCTAAATCCCTGAGTCCCCAGTTGGACAAGAGCTGCCTAAAAGAGCTGCCAGTAACACTTGAATTGGACTTTTCACGAAGAACAAATCAACTTTTACTGTGTTAGGTCATCGAGATTTGGGATTACTTATAACATCTACAGCACTTAGGCTACCCTGATTAACACAGTGATCTAGGAGAATGACACTATTTGGCACAGTGACTTGTGAGTAGTGGGTATTTAGCAAATGATCATCGAATAAGTTAATTTTGTTCTCATTTTAATCTGTTTTTACTCACAATTGGCAGTTGATAATATTAGGTATACAACTGAGATTTCGGCGCAAGTCACAACCATTGCTTTATAACACATGAGACAACTCCAGTAACCCTAAGTAACTTTAGCATTTTCAAAATGAAATTGGTTTTATGTTCTAAAAATGTGCCCTATAGTACCTTTAGGACGAAGGGTGGGAAGAAAAATGGAATATACTATTGCTCATAAGATTAGAAATCTGCCTTAGAATATGGTTATGTGTTCAATATTCTCACAAAGTTTTGAAGACGTCTAATGACTTAGCGTCTACTCTAAACTAAGCTGTCGCTCTGTCTCCAGAGAGAACTGTTTTCCACCCTTGCAGATATGATAGCTGTTTTTACCTTATAAAGTAGCAACAGCAAGCCTCCCAAGGTGGGGCTTTCCTTAGGTATTGTATTCTAGGGTCTTAGAACTTTCATATTCAGGAAACTCTTCTTTGGGGAGGATCAAATAAAATAGTATATGTTAAAGTCCTTTGTAAAACATTAAAGTACTATACAACTATAACATTATTGTCAGCTATTGTTCTACCATTAAAGCCCATTTCCTCCCCCTTTGCTCTCTTAATCGGGTAAAATAATTTTCTTTACTCAACAGCCACTTAACTTAAAGAACACTACTTGAAAGGCAAATTAGAAATATCTACATTGCAGATGTAATATCTAAGTACTTGAAGTAGATGAGTGTTATGTTCCTAAAATAAGTGCTATAAATTAAAAAGGAAAAGTCAAGAGTAATTTTTCTATAGAAAACATGTTTATTGGAGGTAGTGGTATCATGGAATCATTTCCTAATTTGGAGCTTCATTTTCCTCATCTGTGAAGTAGGGGAAATAATCAGTAGTCGCTATCTGGTGGTGCTGTTGTCATGGCTGAATGAGATAACGTATGTGGCCCACACAGCGCATGTGTGGCAGATCCCAGTGCTTGGTAATGCTCTAACATTATTATGATGGTCATCAGCACGGGCTCTGGAGCCAGAACGCCCCGAGGTCAAGTCCTAGCTTTGCCATGCACTAGTTGGTAATCCTAGAAAAGCTATTTAATCTCGCTGTACTTCATTTCTCTCATTTGTAAATCTGAGGGAGATAATACTAGGGCTTTCCTCATAAGGTTGTTGTGAGGATCAAATAAGATGATTCATGTAAAATGCTTAGAAAAGAGTGCCTGGCACATAGGGAGAGATCAAGAAATATTAGCTATTATTCTTATCTATGCTATAGCTATTCTGGAGGAAGGCGAGAAAGGTGTTGCTTTATTTCACTGCCTGATGTTCACAACCTCCTCCTCCTCCCCTTCATTCCGTGGAAACTTTGAAGTCTGGATTAGAGATTTTTCAATCCTAAATCCTACCACCCTTCTGCAGGGGATGCCATCAATGATGTAGACAACTGAACCACTATGACCTCCCAGTTCTTTGACCTCCTAAACAGCAGAGGTCTTTACTTTCACCCTTCTTCAGCCACCTACTCCTGAGGCCATGTAATGGATATCATCACCCAGAACTGCTCAACTGAAGTACTAAACTCAAAAGTCATATTTTCCAGACTTCTCACTACATTTGATTCTTCACCACTGCTCTCTGAATCTTCTCTCCCTTCCTCTTGCTTTTCAGTATCTCTTATTTATTCTCTTTCTATCCAGCTCACTTTATCAGTTCTCTTGCCAACATCTTTAACTCTTCAGACCATTGGTTCCTCTCTCCCACCCACCTGGAAAAGTTGAAACTCTAGTCTAGAGCAAGGCAACTACTCAGCAGCCTTCCTTTTATAGTCTGGCTTTTACCCTCACCTAGATCCTTGATGAAGTTTTAGAATTTTTTTGTTTGTAGTTTTGGCTGGGGTGGGGCTTGAACCTACCACCCCTGGTATAAGGGGCCAGTGCCCCACTCCTTGAGCCACAGGCACCACCCAGTTTTAGAATTTTTTTATGCCATTTTTTAAGTTCTTATATTTGTCACAGCTATTTTAAAAATTCTCTACTCTTCTTAATCCTTCTACCTGTTTTTTTCTCCTCTCCCTCTTGGCAGATGACCCTACTTCATAGAAAAATGGAAATTATCATATTAAAACTCCAAGTTCCTGCTTTTAGCCTACAAATTTGCCTTGTGCTAATTATAGGGCTCAGAATGTGCTACCCCCAAATATGGTATGTTGGCATTTGAGAAAACCACAAAAGCAAGGTTACTCTTACCTTCCCCTACCCTAGAAACGAGTTATAAAACTTAAGAAAAATTTTCTGACCTTCCCCTGCAACAGGTCTTAAGATTCCCATGCAAGAGATGCCCTACCTATACCAGAAAAAAGAAATATTCTTAACTCTGAAAATGAGGGATCACAGTGAAGAATCTGAACCAAGAGGCCTTGCAAGGTCTTTCCCAATTTATTGCCAACAAATCATACCCTCTTTCTGTTTTTCTATGACTTTCCACTTCTTTATTAAATCTAGCATAAAAATACAGATAAATTTAACTGTTTCTTCATTTCCTTAGCAAGGCTCCCAGGTTATATGACATTTATATTAAATAAATTTTTATGCTTTTCTTTTGTTAATCTATTTTTTGTTATAGGACCTCAGCCATTAACCTAGTATATATGCAGAAATGAAAGCATAATCCTCAATGTAATGGTACTTGGAGGTGAGGCCTTTGGCAGGTAATTAGGTTTAGATGAGGTCATGAGGATGGAGCCCCCATGATGAGATTAGTGCCCTTATTAAAAAAGAAAGTGACATGAGATCTTTCTCTTTATGTGCCTACACCAAGGAAAGGCCATGTAACAACGTAAATGAGAAGATAGCCATTTGCAAGCCAAGGAATGATTCTCTCACTAGGCACTAAATCTGCCAGCCTAGATCTTGGATTTCTCAGCTTCCAGAACTGTGAAAAATGAGTGTTTTGGCCAAGATATCTGTATTTTCCCCATCATCTATTCCTTTCCTCCTGTGATGGTAGAGCATTATCTCACCTCCCTTCTAAAGTTAATTCCTTTGCTAATCTGATTCCCATTTTCTTCACCTTCTCATTCACTCACCTGTTATAAGTGCTTTCTACCTTTCTGTTTCTACTGCCTCCTATCAGCAGCATCAACACATGTTCATGACATTGAAGTCTATAAAAGCAAACAAATGAACAAGCAAAATTTTCTGGCCCCTGAGTTTCCCTTCTACCTATTGCCTATGTCTTTCTCTCCATGTACAACCAAAGCTCCTGACAGTTGTCTCACCATTAATCTCCTTTTCTTAACCGCAGAGCTCTCCATTGGAGATGCTCTCATCAAGGTCATGGATAGCCTCAGTGCTGGTAAACCCTGTGGACATTTTTTATCTGCATCTAACTTGACTTCTCTGTAGCATCAATGAACTTTGACTGCTTACTTCTGGAAATTTTCTTTCCCTTGTCTTCCATGATAACACTCTCTCTGGGTTTCTTCCTTCGTCTCTCTTCTTTCTTGTCTTCGTATAACCTTTTTCCTTTGTCTGCTCCCTAAATGTCTGTTCCCTTGGGAATCTGTTTAGGTCTTTTCTCATTCTACACAATCTCTTAGAGTAATCTTTCTTGCTCCCAAGACTGATAATTCTCCAAATCTGTGTCTTCATCAAGTATATTGAGTCCCAGGGCCATAAATTCAACTATCTGTTGTTAATTTACACTGAAAATCTGATAGATGTCCAACTGAAAATTCACAGAGGAAATTATTTTTTGAGATGAGGACTCCCTTTATGGCCCAGGGGGCTGGTAGTCACAAACTTGAGGGATCAAGCAATCCTCCTCACTTTAGCCTCTTAAATATATAGGACTATAGGCAACAGCCACTCTGCCCAGGTAATTTTCCAATTTTTATTAATTTTTTAAAGATGGAGTTTTTCTGTGTTGCTCAGGCTTGTCTCAAATTCTTTTCTTGACATGAACCTCCTGCCTCAGTCTAACAAGTACAAAATTGAATGTCTTCTCAACTTTCTCCCAGACTTCTGTGTTCCAGTTGTCCACCCCAATGAGGCTTTTACCTTCATGAATGGGATTAAGGTCATAAAAGAGGCCTGAGAGAGATCCTTCATCATTTATATCATATGAGGACACAGTGAGAAGGTGTCACCTAAGAGCCAGAAAACAGGCCCTCCCCAGACACCAAATTTGTTGCTACCTTGATCTTGAACTTTCCAGCCTCCGTAATCTATTTTCTCTGCCAGTCAGTTTATGGTATTTTTGTTAGAGCAGCCTAAATAGACTAAGACGTCTCTCTAGTCCAGGCATCCTCAAACTACGGCTCGCGGGCCACATGTAGCCCACCTAGGACATTTGTCCAGCCCGCCAGATGTTTTTGCTGCCACTGCCGGTCCTGCTTAGCAGCCGACTCATCCTCGGGCCCACAGTCCAGCCCTCCAACGGTCTGAGGGACAATGAACTGGCCCCCTGTTTAAAGGGGTCCTGTTTGAGGACCCCTGCTCTAGTCTATACATGTCTCTTTATCTTCCATTGCGACTCCTCTAGTTTAGGTCACCTTCATTTTTTACCTACACTATGGCTGGCAATAGACCTCTTGCTGCTGAGCACACTACCAATCTATTTTCTACACGGTAGCCAGAAGAAATTTCTGAAATGTAAGTTAGATGATATATTTTCTGTGCTGAAAGCCATTCAATGACTTGCCACTGCCCTCAGAACAGAATCCAAACTCCTTAATTTCTCCAGTTTCATTCCTGGATACACCATCTCTCTGTCCTATCAGGATCTTTTCACATCTTTTGAGTAAATTGTCTTTCCCCACTCTTGCTCTTCTCTTTGCCTGGTGACTCTGAGTAATCTTTCAAATCTAAGTTTAGCTGTCCATTCTTCCCTTCCTGGTCACTTGAGACATATAGGCACCTTCCTATTCTCCCATAGTACCCCTTGGTCACTCACTCCTGTGTCCACCTATAGCACTGAATTAGCATGGCCTGTTTCTACACCCAGACCTCTAAAATTCAAAGTCCTTGAAGGCAGGGAGTGTGTCTTACTCACCACAGTATTCTCAGTGCTTAGCCCAGATCCTTAAACATCATAAATGTTCAATAAATATTTGCGGGATGAATAAAATATTATCTAACAGCCAGTAGCTAAATTTTATCTAGAAATAATGTCATATACCATAATTTCTTGTTCAACTATAAATCACATATATGTTTATTTTATAGTCTTTGAAAGCATATATCAACCAATGCAAGAAGGCAGTGTTAAAAAGATATTCCTTCCTCTTCGACAGAAGTTTTCCTCTTGGCTACCAGTTGTCACTTTTTTGCCCCACTACACACCCTTTGTTCTGGTTGGAAATATCAGATACTTAATGTCATAAATTCAGTACACCTAGCACAGTACCCAGGAAAAACTCATTGGGGTCCTAGAGCCAGAGAGAGCCTATTCTTCCAGAGTACAGGAAATTATCATAATGGCACAATTTATGCACTTCCTGCTATTGAATTGCTGTAAGAAATGTCATGAGTGTAGTTAGCTGACCCCTCAAAGAGAAATCAGAGTATAGTGAACTCCCTCCAGGAGGAAGAAGAGGCTAATTGGTTCCCTATCTAAGCTTGGGTCATTGCAATTTGCTTGGCGGGATATACATTAGGTTGACTTTTTTCTGTCTTTTCACTGTCCCTTTAGAAATGTTTTCTTACCACCTCAGGAGTGGAAAAATACACTTAACAGCCAAGATTTTATAAGCAATGCTGTAAAATTAGACATGTTGGGGATGTTTCCTACTTAGAATATTCCTTAGAATATAAAGTTTCGCAATCTCGTGTCATATTTTTTCCTGTTGTGACTTTACTTTGTATTTTACTATTCTTAAGAAATAATGTATGAGACACAAGCTGTACCCAAGAACTAGAAAAATCTTGGCCACATTCCAGAAAAGGGCCACTCAGAAGTATTGTAGAACTTGAGATCTGAACTGGACAGCTGGGATGTATGCATCCCCAAGGTCCAGGCCGGTTGGCACTTAAAGGCTGATCTGTAACTATAGCTGGCTGAGAAGTGTGTGTATGTGTGTGTGTATGAGAAGGAAAATATATGCTGATAAAGAGATGCATAGTCAGCTCTCCTGTCTCCTCAAATAGTCCAGCCCTAATTTCTTTCAATAAACAGTGTATGATTTCTGGGTACTATGCTAGTATTGAATTTCTTTATTAGTGATCTGATATTTATAGTCAGAAAAATAATAATTATGAATCTGTGCGTGAATCTCCTTCTTCCTTCCTTCTCTTGAAGGGCAATAAAATACAGGCAGAGAGAATGCCGCTCTCGCTTTCAATCTCATATGTAAGTTGGAATTCATGTTGTGAACTCCTCACATTCCTTTCTGGATGCGAAGTCACAGGAAGGAACCTTGTTCTCAGAGAAGGTGGTGTGGTGGAAAATGTGCTCCATCCTGGCGATCCACTTTTCAGCCTTAGGAAAAGAATTGTATTTTCTTCTAAAAAAAAAAGTTAAGAGCTCAACACTATTGAAAATCTGAGTTACAGATGGCTTTTAAAATCTGATTCATAGTGGGACTTTTAGAGCATTTAAGAAAATGTGGAACCATGATTCTTCTGAACATTTTTTTCCATAATTCTGTTGTAGATTTGAAATTCTGATGAAGAAGGTCTTGTATGTCTTTGCTTGACCTCTGTTTAGCAGACTCGAAAAAGACCCCCAGAACATGAGGCATTTGTACAACTTGGATGAATATTTATTGGCAGAGTTTCCTGACCCAGGATGGAGCCAGGGTGTGTGGTACCTAACGTGTTTACAATTCAGTGGGAGAGAAGGGGCTCTCTAATAAAAGTAATGAAAAAATACCTTACTTTTCCAAATTTTACCATAACAGCATGAACATGGAAACACATTGCTAGGGCCCCTCCCAGCACTGGGTTCTGAAACTTAAAACTATATCAAAACTATTCCTGGTAGGGCGGTGCCTGTGGCTCAAAGGAGTAGGGCCTGGCCCCATATGCTAGAGGTGGCAGGTTCAAACCCAGCCCAGCCCAAAAACTACAAAACAACAACAACACAACAAAAGCTATTCCTGGTAAATCTGCCTGTTTCCAGCATTCAGAAAGATTCTCATATGTTGAATGGGAAGGCTGTGAGAAGGGTGGAGAGAGGAATATTGGTGATGATGGAGGTTAGTGCACAAAAACCAAACATACCTTTAAGTGATAGAAACAGATTTCCATCATCAAACTTGATACCTACTCAGAACTTAAATTGACTCCTAGGGGGACCTGCACAAGATTGATGATGGCTTCCATAGACACTGGGTACTGATAGGACTACCTCTATCAAAATAAGCACAAAGTTGGGGAAGCCATCAGGGAGAAGATAGCAGAAGAAAAGGTACAGAGGGAGGACATCTCTAGTCTGGACAGCCAGGAGATGAAATCTATCCTAGAGGCTCAGCGGCTAGGGTGCCGGCCACATACATTGGGGCTGGGGGGTTCAAACTCAGCCCCGGGCCTTGTGAACAACAATGACAACTACAACCAAACAATAGCTGGGTGTTGTGGTGGATGCCTGTAGTCCCAACTACTCGGGAGGCTGAGGCAAGAGAATCGCTTAAGCCCAAGAGTTTGAGGTTGCTGAGAGCTGTGATGCCACAGCACTCTACCAAGGGCGACAGAGTGAGACTCTGTCTCAAAAAAAAAAAAAAAGAAAAGAAAAAAGAAATCTATCCTAGAGATGAGAATGGCAAATAGTTATATTACAAATCAAATCTGTGTGCCACTTGGAAGTAGAAACTTAGGACTCATGTTCAGGTATCTTTAAGAATCAAATTATAGCAGCACTGAAGTCTTACACTTCTGAGATGATGAGAAAATAAAAGTTACTAACTGACCTCTGGCAGTTGTTTCTTTCCTATATCATTCCAAAAGCCAATAGCTGGAAAATTAAACTCTGACTTTGGAAGTCTGCAAAGATGCTGGCTTGATGACATCCCTCGGGGCATCCAATTTTAACTGCAGGCAGCTGGAGCTCACCCTGGACAAGCCAGGGCTCAAAGACATGCCAGTCAGCAACCAGGTTGAATGCCACCCATATTTCACCCAGCGAAAAGTCTTGAAATTTTGCCAGTGATATTACAATGTCATTACTGATTATAATTCTCTGGGGACCTCTAGAATCCAACATGGGTGAATATATCTCCTCGACCTTTGCTAAAGGATGAACTTATAAACGCATTGGGGAAAAAGTATAAGACAGCAGCTCAAGTTGTCTGGTGTTTCAATACCTGGTGTCATTCCTAAAAACCTTAATCCTGGAATGATCAGAGAAAATGTTCAGATCTTTGACTTTTCTCTCCCTGAAGAAGAAATGAAGGACATTGGAGCATTAAATAAAAATGTCCACTTTGCGGAAATGCTTGTGTGGTGTGATCAGCCCCAATGCCCATGCCATGATGAACAATGACTTCAGAGAGATCCTGGACAGATTTTTCCCTCCTGTGTGTGCCAGGAGCTTGGGGTGGGTAGTCTCTCAGGATGTGGAAATCGAAGGCATTTTACTGTCCTCAGACAAAGTGGTGATGGAAGCATATTTAACTTTTTGTATAGCGTAAGTGAATCTGATTCAGCCACATTGAAGAAAAAATGCTTAAATCTGTTGAAATAATTCTAAAATATTTTATTAGATTAATATCTTCTAGATTCTAGACCAAAAATCATTAGACTTTAGGAAATACTTGAAAAGTAACATATGAAGACAGCTCATGAATCCGGTAGTATGAGTTCTTTAGCAGTTAACAGGATGACAAAGAGGGTGTCGAGCCAGCCTGTGCCAGTGTGTTGTGATACAGACACAGCCAAGATAATAAGGTCCACACTTGCTTCATTAACGAAGAGGTAATAAAGATCTCACTACTGTGAGTAATGAGAGAGGGCTAAGTGTAGAAAAGTCTTAAAATAGAGGTAAACACCACAGCAGTCTGCAAAGCCGTAAGATTTCATTGTTGTTGTTGGTTTCCATCCAATGTGTGTGTGTTTGGCTTTTACTCAGCTTGGAGAAGCGTTACTTACTCGTTCTCTCTTGTATCCTTAAAAGGCCTGGGTTTTGACATGAAGGATGTCTCCCATACTTGCCCTGTCTTATCACCACTCTCACCCACATTAATCAAAGAACCAACATTATGTGAAGTGGCTTGGACCAGTCAACATACACAAGTAAAACTCTGCATCTTAAAATAGTCCAAACAGGGCTATTTTAAAGGAAGGTATTTTATTTTGTTTTATTTTATTATGTCTCACTTTGTTACCGTGGGTAGAGTGGCATCATAGCTCACAGCAAACTCAAACTCCTGGGCTCAAGCAATCCTCTTACCTCAGCGTCTTGATTAGCTGGGACTACAGGGACCTGCCACAACACCCAGCTATTTTTTAAGAGATGGGGATCTCACTCTTGCTCACGCTGGTCTCGAACTCTTGAGCTCAAGCAATCCACCCTCCTCAGCCTCCCAGAGTGCTGGGATTATAGGCGTGAGCCGCCACCCCCAGCCTGAAAAGAAGGTATTTTAAAAGGAGACTTTAGAAGACATTGAAAGAACAGGCTTTATAAAGTTCTTATAGTTAAGACTTTAAGAGTATTATTGGGAGAGTTATGCAAAGTTTGAGAAGGTAGCCAGTTCAAAAGAACACTGGTAATTTTACTATATGTAAATGATTATTAGAATTCAGCAATAGAGATGTATTTTTAATTGATCTGAGAAATATTTTTATTCATTTGAATTAAGTCACTCTCATAGGGCTAGAGAGTTCATCAAAAATTATGTTTTCCCAAGACCAATGGCTTACAGATAATCTTCAATTACATGAAGACATTACTGAGAAATTATCACTTAAAAAATTTCAATCTATATTCATAGTTTCCACTGATTCCAATATTGGTACTTGTAATGCTGCCTTCTGGAAAATATTTTCTTCATAAGAAATAATAAAATATGATGATTTATTCCGCACACACAAAAAGAAAAAAACAACAAACCTCAAAGTGTTTAAACCAGTGGTTCTCAACCTTACTAATGCTGTGACCCTTTAATACAGTTCCTCATGTTGTGGTCACCCCCAACCATAAAATGATTCTCTTTGCTATTTTGTTTTATGGTTGGGGGTCACCACAACATGAGGAACTGTATTAGGAAGGTTGAGAACCACTGGTTTAAAGAAATGAGAAACCTCCAAGAATGGAAAAACAAACATTGCACGCACTCTCTAATAATTGGGAGCTAATCAAAGTGCACACATAGGAACAAAGAGATATAAAGGTCATAGGAAGTCAAGAATGGGGGGAGAAGGATAAGAACAGACCCATTAGGTGCAATGAACACTATTTGGGTGATGGGCACACTAACAGCCCTGATGTAAGCATTTTAAAAAGTATTCATGTAAAGAAAACATTTGTATCTCCTTAATTTTCTGAAATTAAAAAAAAAAAGAGAGAAATAGTGCATGAAAAAGGCCTACATTTCTGAAAATGTTACAAGGCAAGTTGGGCTCTACCATGGGCAGTTATGATTTGACCTATTTTATGATTTTGTTCTCCTGGTCTAGTCTTGAAAATGTTTTTCTGTTTCTTTGTGATGCTCTATGGAGAAAACTGGTGCAACCCAGGGTGGCCATATAAGAAAATCGCCATCATTAAGAGGGAATACGTACACGCTCCTTCTAACCTCAGAGTCTACCTTTGACTGTTATTTGATTACCTAAAGGAAGGAAAATAGCTTATTCCATAAAACTTATTATTAACTGGCATTTTTAAAGGGTTAGAGAATTTAATGGTGTTACATGAATTCCGATTCATGAAGGTATTAAAATGGTGCCCTTTTAAAGTTTAGATGTAACCCATGAGGTGGCTATATACACATACATATATAGGTTTTTAAAGGTCAATATTCCACAAATCATAACACAGTAAGTAGCTAATTATTTTGGAAAACTGGGGGAAAATTTAAAATACATTTACTGAATGTGTAATCTGTGCACTGCTGGCGCCACCATTTTTCATGAATAAGAGTTGTGTCGGGTTATTTAATCATGTAGCTTCAGAGGGAGGGAACAATTTCTGGGGACAATTTTCTTCTTGAAAGGCATCTAAAATATAAATGGCTGTTTCTTAGAAAAAGCCTGCTGTATAAAAACCCAAACTTTACAGAATGGGGAGCTTAGGAAGTGATCAATGACAAAATAAGTTATTCTTTCTTTAAGAAGAGTAGTCCTGGGGTTTTTTAAAGTAGCTCTTTTGTCAGTTGGTCAAATGCGGTCCAAAGAGGCTTCTACAACTGGGGTTCCCGGCTGCCTGTTGCCCTAGGAAAGCCTCTTCTTCGCCTCTCATAGCCTCAGCTGTCTCTGGTAAAATAAGGATCACCGTCTTTAGGAAGGGTTGTTTTGAGGATTTAATGAGATGATGTGTGGAAAAGTGACCACCAGAGTGTCTGTCATGTTACAGTTACTTCATCAATGCTTTTTGAATGTGCTGATTTGAAATATTTCTTGTCCGGACAACAGGACCCCTTCCGTTGAGTCCTTCTGTTTATTATGGACATTGATGCATTTGTGTTGTACTTTTAGGTTTACTTGTGGCAGTTATGATGGTAACAATGAAAACGCCACATGCATTTTCATTGCGTGAAAGTATTTTTAAGGATTTAATAGCATTTTATGAATCCACTTATGAAAAATCATTGCCAAATGTGACACTTTCAAATGACTAGATGTAATACACTCTTGTTTGAGAATTTCTATGAATAATTTTAAAGATTCCTTTCTGCAGAATTAATTATGCTCCCATGTGTCCTTAACACCTACTTCTTAGCACATTTGATGTGTTCTCAGATTATTCACATAATTTTCCTGGACTAGATGTTGAATTCCTCAAAGGCAAAGGAAGTGTTTTATTCACCATTATAAACCCAGGATCTAGCACATAATAGGTTCTCAATAAATGTGTGTCAAATTTTCCATGAGTTCCTCTACTTTGCTAAGGGTGGAAAATTCTATTTTTTCTATTTTTGTGTTACTGTTTTTTACTCTCTAGGCCATTCCCCCACCCACCTAGCTGTGATTATTGGCTATACCTATATATACACATAGAAGAGTATAGGGAATACCCATGTATCGATCACTAAATTTATCCATTCTTAATTTTTCAATGGTGATGCTTCTCAAATTTGTATCTGTAGCTCAGACTTCTCCTCTGACCTAAAGGGCGGACATGCCTGCTTGCATCTCAAAGTACTTTGAGCTCAGTGGGTTCTCAACTGGGCTCATCTTCAATCTCATACCAATGCCTGCCTCTGTCTTCTAGCATCTCAATGAAAGATGGCACTGTCCATTCAATCACCTAGCCAGGAACCTGGGGCAGGGAGATGGTCCTTGACGTCATCATGTCTCTTACCACCCACATCCAGTTAAATTACCAAATTCTGCTCATTTTCTTCACCCATTCAGTCACTTGAATGTATCCACTTCTTTCTATCCCCACTGCTACCCTAGCCCCAACCAGCTACTTCTTTATTTTTCCCATTTAGGGCAAATCTCCCGTTTAATATTTTCTTTCATGACACAGAAAGATGGTGTCATGAATACCCATGTATCTGTTACTAGATGTAATAATCATTCTCATTCTTTTGAATATTTACTTCAACTTATCTGTATTTTAAAGTTACCAACATAAATAGCTCAATGTGAGATTCTAAAAAGTAAAGGTATTTTTGTACATAATCATAACAGCATTGTCACTTTTAACAAATGACTAGCAATTTCATAATAACATTGAATAGTCAGTTCATACTCAAGTTTCTTCACTTGTTCCCAAAACATTATTGACATGTGATCTAATGAGGAAGACGTCATCAGGGACCATTATTTCATTTATAATTTATTTTAGTCTAGAACTTTAGCCCCCTCAACTACCCCTACTGCTTTTATTTTTTTCTCTTAACAATTTTTTATTAAATCATAGCTGTGTACATTAATGCATTTGTGGGGGACAATGTGCTGATTTTATATACAATTTGGAAGGCTTACATCAAACTGGTTAACATAGCCTTCACCTCACTTACTTAATTATTGTGTTAAGACATTTATACTCTACTCTTATTAGATTTGACATGTACCTTTGCAATATGCAACATAGGTGAGGTCCCACTGATTACTGCTTTTAAACATTGAGTTTTTGAGAAGATCTAGCCAGTTTTCCTATAAAATATCTCATTTTTTCTGGACTTTCTGATTGCTGAACTTCTGGTGCTTTTAAACTTGATTCTCTAGCCTTGGTATTTCCTGTAAATTGGAAACTAGATTGAAGAAGATCAAGTGGATTAAGGTTAAATCTTTCAGGCAAGAATCTTTATTATGAACTGAATTGTATTCCTCCAAAATTTGTATATGAATTCCTAATCCCCAGTACCTTGGAATGTGACTGTATTTGCAGATATCACCTTTAAAAAGATGATTAAGTTAAAATGAGGCCTTTAAGTTGGGCCCTAATCCAATCTGATTGACTTTTGTCCTTATAAAAAATGGCGATTAGGACATACAGAAAGGGATGCATACACAGAGAGAAAAGGCCATCTGAGGACATAGTGAAAAACTGGCCATCTGCAAGCCAGAGTGAAGTCTCCAAAGCTGTCAATCAGCCCGACCAATGCCTGATCTCAGACTTCTAGTTTACAGAACTGAGAGATAATAATTTTGGTTGTTAAAAAAAATCCCACCTGTAGTATTTTGTTATTGCAGCCCTACCAAATTCAGACAATCCTCACAGGCAAAGTTGTATGTATGCTCATATTGCATCACATCAGGAGGCACATATTTTCTGATTGTCTGACCATCGAGATGCTGACACTGATGGGTAACTGAGGTCATGTGGGAATATCCTGATCTCTCCATTATAAAGTAACACTCCTGTGTTGCAAGCAGGAATTTGTTGGGTAATACTTTGACATCTTGAAAATATTCAGATCTTGTATGCTGTGGAGTAATTATGCAGCCATAAAAAGGTGGAGACTTTATTTTTTATTCCTGGGGATTCATTGAAGGTACAAAACAGACCCAGATTCCTGATTGCATTTGTTAGCTAAAGTCCATCTTATAATTGTTTCCCACCCCCAAAAAATGTGTCACACACTATGACCTCCAACTCCCTTCCCTCCTTCCCCCCCTCCTCTCCATTTCCCCTACCCCCCATTATGTACTAGGTAATTAATTGTCCTCATATCAGAATTGAGTACATACAATTATTGCTTCTCCATTCTTTTTTTTAATTATTAAATCATAGCTGTGTACATTAATACTATCATGGGGGTACAGTGTGCTGTGTCTATATACAATTTGAAATACTTTCATCCAACTGGTTAACATAGCCTTCATGTCATTTTCTTAGTTATTGTGTTAAGACATTCATATTCTACATTTAGAGAGATTCACATGTACCCTTATAGGATGAACCATAGGCATGATCCCACCAATCACCCTCCCCTCCCCTCCCCT
>NW_003852512.1:338715-410168 GCF_000181295.1 Otolemur garnettii
ACTAGTTCCTCTTTAAAGGTTTGGTAGAATTCTGACGTGAAGCCATCTGGTCCTGGACTTTTCTTTTTAGGGAGATTTTGTATAGTTGATGCTATTTCAGAACTTGATATAGGTCTTTTCAACATTTCAACTTCATTCTGGTTAAGTATTGAAAGGTGGTGTGCTTTCAAGTATTGGTCGATTTCCTTCAGATTTTCATATTTCTGAGAATAAAGTTTCTTGTAATATTCTTTAAGGATGTTTTGAATTTCTGAGGGGTCTGTTGTTATTTCGTCTTTACCGTTTCTGATTGATGAAATTAGAGATTTTAATCTTTTTTTCTTGGTTAGGTTGGCCAAAGGTTTATCTATTTTATTGGCCTTTTCAAACAACCAACTTTTTCATGTATTGATCTGTTGTATGATCCTTTTGTTTTCAATTTCATTTAATTTTGCTCTAATTTTGGTTATTTCTTTTCTTCTGCTTGGTTTCAGATTGGAGTGTTCTTTCTTTTCCAGTTGCTTGAGATGTCCCATTAAGTTGTTAACTTCCTCTCTTTCTGTTTTCTTAAGGAAGGCTTGCAGTGCTATAAATTTCCCTCTTAGGACTGCCTTTGCAGTATCCCAGAGGTTCTGATACCTCGTATCTTCATTATCATTTTGCTCCAAAAGTTTGGTAATTTTATTCTTGATCTCATCTCTGACCCACCTATCATTCAGCATAAGGTTATTTAGCTTCCATGTTTTTGTATGAGTCTGCAGATTCCTGTTGTTACTGAGTTCAACTTTTATTCCATGATGGTCTAAGAAGATGCATGGAATAATTTCTATTCTTTTAAATTTGCTGAGGTTAGACTTGTGACCTAAGATGTGGTTGATTTTGGAATATGTTCTGTGGGCTGATGAGAAAAATGTGTATTCAATTTTGTTAGGATGAAATTTTCTGTAGATGTCCATTAAATCCAAATGCTGAATGGTTAAGTTTAAATCTAAAGTTTCTTTGCTAAGCTTCTTGTTGGAGGATTTATCCAACACTGCCAAAGGAGTGTTAAAATCTCTGACTATGATGGATCTGGGAGAAATCAAGTTGTTCATGCCTATTAGAGTATCTCTTATAGGTTGAGGTACATTCTGGTTGGGTGCATAAATACTGATAATTGAAATCTTGTAGTGTTAAGTATTATCCTTAACAAATATAAAGTGACCATCCTTGTCCTTGCTTACTTTTGTTGGTTTAAAGTCTACTGTATCTGTGAATAAAATTGCAACACTGATTTTTTTTTTGCTTTCCATTTGCCTGGAATATAGATGACCATCTCTTCACCCTGAGTCTTGCTTCTCCATTCTTGTGACGCTTTACTAAGAATAATGTGTTTCACTTCCATCCGGGTTAATACGAAAGATGTAAATAGTACATCTATTTACACAGATGAATAGTATTCCATGGTATACGTATACCACAGCTTGTTAATCCATTCCTGGGTTGGTGGGCATTTAGGCTGTTGGAACATATTCTTCTTAGTAAACTATCTCAAGAGTGGGGAAAAAAGTATCCAATGTGCTTAATACTATTATGAGACCAATATATAAACACTTACACATTAATATGAATGATAAAACACAAATATAGTCCAGGAAGAAAGAGGGGAGAGCAGGGAGAGAGGAGGGGATGGGAGTGAGCGAAGGGAGGGTATTTGGCGGGATCTCACCTAATGTGCACAATACAAAGGTACACTTCAAAATAACTAAGAGTATATTATAAATGTCTTACCACAAAAAAATGAGTAAGTGGGGTGATGGTTATGTTAATTGGTTTGATTTAAGCATCCTACATTTTATATCCAATCATGACATTGTATGCCACAAATGTATACAGTTATAATTTAATAAAAATTAAGTTAAAAATTTGAGGTTTTTAAACTGAAAACCAAATAAACACATGTACATGTACAGATAAAATTTTAAAAAAGAAATAAAATTTAAAGTTAAAGAAAGAAAATATAAAATTAAAAGATAGGAAAAAATTAAAAAAAAATTCAGGTCTTCAGGAATGTTTCAACTTAACGCTCTTAGCATAGCTCCCATTGATGATCTGGCCCAGAGTAATTGCTTTATTAATCAGGCTTTATTAATAGCCTTCTCATTCCCCTTCCTTTCATTCTTGCTCCTGGTGTCACCATTAGCCTATACTGTGCCTTTGTGTGAGTTAGAGAAAGCAACCTCCTTGAGTAGACAACCAGCAGATCCTGGGCTTAAAGCTCAACAAGAAGAGCTTAGGCTAGACTGCTGCCTCTAGTTCTCCCTCAGCAAGGACCCCTGGTGCATGAGCAGCCTGTACAACTGTATATAGCAGCCCTGCTCGCCCTGCTCCATTCCATTCTCCAAGCAGTAGAGTGAGCAGCAGTACTGCAATCATGTCACTCTACTGCTTCAAGCCCTTCCAAGTACTCACACTGAACTTAAAACAAACAAAATCTTTCAATGACCTGAACATTAGGCGTTGCATGATCAACTGCCACCTAGCTTATCTTGCAGCACTCTTGGCCCCACTGTTCCTGTTGTAGTTTCCCAAATGCACTGTGTTTCCATTCACACTTATCTTTCCTTCTCTTTAAGAGCTCTTATCACTCTTCCCATTTTGCCTCCTCCTTCTTCACTGTAGACCAGGGATGCAGCTCTACTTAGCTCTCCCAGGCCCCCACTCATCTCTGTAGTACTTAGCACAACTGTAACTAAATGATTATTCATGTCATCATTTGTTTAATATCTGTTTCCCTAACTAGATTATAAGCTCCAGGAGATAAAGATTATGTCTACTGTTATTGTTTTATCCTTAGCTGACTTATAGTGCCTGCAACATTTGTTTGTTGAATGAGTTAATGAAGGAAAGAAGCTTGGCATGGTATACTGCAAAATGGGCATATTGATGTGGGCCTCACAGTGCTACTGGGAGGATTAGATTGAAGAAGATGCACATGCATGCGTGGCACATAGTAGGTGCTTGGTAGGTGTTCTGGAAAGTACCTAAACTTAAATAGACTTACAGACTTAGTGAAGTATATTTCTGGGATGCACTAGAGGGGAGAAGTGTGAGAAAATCCCATGTTAGGCATCTAAGAATAATTCCGTATAGTCAACTGTGGCATCCTGATATTTGCTCTGAAGTACTGCCGTGTACATCAAAGTCCATTTCTTCTGACAAGAGAAGCTTCTACTCAAACATAACTCCTCTAGTCAATTTCCTAGTTCTGTGAGGGTCGTCTATCTGAGGATCCCAGGAGCCGGTATTATGTCCGCTAGCTGTTTCATGGTTGAAATATACTTTTGAAGAACAGGATTTAACTATGGAAACTGAAAGAAGTTCTAAAAAATCAAGATGGCTAACAGTAGTGGAGTAAGAATCTAATTCCTGTTTTAAGGTGTGGTAGAACCTCTGAGACGCACATCAAAACTTTATGTAAAAATGGGTGTTCTACTTAGACTGCTAATCATTAGTGTCTAATGGGGTCTGTAAGAGCACTTGGAGAGCAGGCCTGGGGCAGTCACAGCGGAATATGACTGATCTGAAAGCCTTTATGAGGAGCTCTGAATCAAACTTTGCAGTTGCCGGAGCTTTGAATCAATCCCTCCCTCCGGCTGTCCAGTGATGCCACGCTGGTGGCGTTGACCTCAGGGTCATTCTTTTTAAACAATTATGTTTAATTTGTGAATGCGATTTCCAAACGCAAAAGCTCCCCTGCCTTCCCCTGCTTTCCCTGGGTGGAAGAATGTGTGAATTCACATGCATCCTGTCCTAACTGCGCAGGGAAAAATTCTGATCAGGAGACGTTGCCCCACATCCTGGATATCCGAGAGAATAATGAACTGATAACATAAAAGTAGGTCTCAGAGCAATAGACTTTCTTTTCTGAGTGTGAAAATTGTCCAGAATGTCGTAGGTTATCATCTACTTTACTTCTGCGTTTTATTTCTCTGGCCAAATTGGGCTGAAAGTAAAACAGGAGGTGAAAGCCCTTACTTCTGTTTGTTAATCTTTCTTCTTCTATCTTTTTTTTTTTTTTAGGCAGTCCTCTTTCTTCCCCCCTCTCTTTTGCCTCAATAGAAAGAAAAAAAAAGTTTTGTCAGCACTCCTGTTTCTTTTGTTGTTTTCTTTTTCTCAGAAGTCTTTTTCTGCTTTTATCCTAATCCCAGTCATGCATGAGAGAACAGTTGTGCTCCGTTGTTTGGCTGTTCTGCTAGTTTTGAATCAGTAGGACTCCCTCTTTGTTCTCTTTATTTTCTGAACACAGAAAGGTAAAAGAGTAGAAATAGGGATTGGAACTCTTAAGAAGAGAAACCTATATTTATTTAGATTTAATTCATTTTTGGTGCCATGTCAGTAATAATTAAGGGGTTACAGCAAATAGAACCAAGATCTCAGTTTCCTTACCTAGAACATTTTGCTTAACTGCCATCTCCAGAAATAATGCATTTTAACCACATGCTTCCGATTGCCATGATTCTTGGGATTTTAATGATTTAATGTGCGGCGGTTTCTTTCCCACTTGAGCCTGGCACTTTGTAGCACTTCCCTCACGATCGAAACACCTCCTACCTGAGGTAGTGCCTGCATGGGGTTTAGAATGGACTTCTTGATAAAATCATTTTAAAATCACACGAGATGATTTGACTATATCTGCTTTTCTCTAGAGCACCAAAAAAGCCCAGGTAGCTTTTTCCATTTAGGTTTTTGTCCTTGTGATTTTTTAAGGCATTCAGAAGTGAGATTTGAACTTAGGATGAATATGTGAGGGCTTCATCCTTAAAAAACAGCCCCTTTCTGATGTGGTTATCCAACATGGGCTTGCTATGGGTTGTCATGGTGATAGTGTAGGCCCGAAAATTTTCACAGGCTCAAACTATGAAGTTTTTGAAAACTGTTTTGATTAATTTTTCTTCCCCTCCAACTTCTCTCTCACTTCAACTGTTTTCTCTTTTGTTTCACACTTGATTTATGGCAGGTCGCTGTCATTTAAATAGATGTGCATTTTGAAATTCCTCCTTTCTTTGCTAATGCAAAGAAAAAAATAACCCATGCAAGTCATGCTCAAAGAGTTGGTTATTGTTGCTTGCTGGATTTCGACTCTCTGTGGTTGTCGGGCCTAATTCAAAGTAATTCAAGCTCCACAGTGGGGGCAGTGCATAGCTCCACAGGAAATTATGATAGCAAAAGTCTTCCTGTCGAGCTCTGCACTTGGCACTACAAAGTGCCTCAGGCTGCAGCTACCTGAATAGGGTTGAATTAGACCAGACAACCGCATCATCCCACTTCTTAATCTATTAGAGCGATATACAAGTGGCAATTGTTGATTGCAAAAATGGGATTAAGAGGCTCTTCAAGTGAATTGATTTTCTTGTGAGAACAAAAAGAGGAAAGAGAAGCCTTCGTTTGAATCACACAGCCAGAAAGTTTCATGAATGGGTTCCACTCCAAATGTTAGAATTAAAGCAATCAGTGAGTCCCCATGGGGTGTGCAGGTGAGAGAAATAAACTGCTCTGAAATAGCAAATTACGCGCGCAAAATCCAACTTTAAGGCATCTATCTGCACGGCAAGACTCCCCAGAGTATGGTAGCCACTGGAAGGCAGTCTAATAAAGTGACAGAGACAAACGATTTGCAGTGGTTTGTTTTGGGCCTTGAACACTAGTGTTGGCTTCAGCTGGTCTTGGCTGGAGTCAGGTGAGTCTTAGACATTTTCGTGATTTGCTCTGATGACACATTTTTCCCCTCCCAGGTCAGCAGGTCCAGGCTCTCTGTCGAAAAGATCCCCCATGGGCCAGGTTTCTTTTTCAGAGTCACTTAATGCCTAGGATTTTTTTTTTTTCCCTTTGAAGTGTCATTAGATTTTTGACGTTGATTAGTTTGGAAAATGTAAATAGATTCTCTCCCAATCAGCTTAAAATTATTTTACCTTTTCCAAAGTACTGCTGTAGTTTGGAAGGACGTTCTTCATATTTATCTATTTTCTGGTGGCTGAATAGTACAATCAGGCCTCTGCTGCAGGGTGATTGTACAGGCCTTGAAAATATAAACTCTGACGGTTTAAACTCAGACGATGCACAAAGTGGTAATAAACAACCTCGAGTGGATGGAAAAACCATCAGGGTCTTAAAAGGAAACATGTACAGAGCACACGCATGACCTCCCATTTTCTTGTTTTTAAAATTTGAAACGTTAACAGGGTATAAGTGTTTTGGTTACATGGTTGAATTGTATAACGCTGAGGTCAGGGCTTTTCGCGTGCTCGTCACCAGAGTAATGTACATTGTACCTGGTAGGTAGGTTTTTATCCCTCAGCCTTCTGCCTTTTCTGATTTCTCAAATGATACTGAGGGATACTTTAATGGGGGCTGCTTTCTGTGTCATATCATGCATTACAAATGTATCTAGAATGATCATTTATCTGGCAGCTTTAGCTGTCAGAAACTCCAAGAGTGTGGAGAATAGAAATGACACCCTGATGCCAGCTGGGGAAAAGAAAGTGACCAGAGCAGATGGGGTAAGCCTCCTATTACCTCTGCCTTTAGGAACATGTCACATACTAACCAGCAGCAAATAATTTGGAAAGCCCCAGCCCTTTGACAACACAATTGGAGACAAGGAGTTGAAATGTATTAGGAGAGGCTCCTGTTTGGGGAGAGAAACATAACTCCAAGTGACAATGAACTCTTCACAGATCTGAGACTGCTCAGAAGAAAATCCTTGTCGATGACTGTAGGAAATGAAAGTGTCCGCCTTTCCCTCACCTATCAGCCTTAGGGGTTAGGGGAGGATGTGGCCATCTCTCTTCCATCTTCAAAGAGTGCTTCAAAGAACCTTTTGGAGAAAAAATGACACAATTTAGACATTTGACATTCCCCATGCATACTGATGTCGTGACTTCAAAAGCCCCTTTGACCAAGCTGCTTAGGGGATGTTATTTATTTATTTTTACCAGGAAATTTTTTTCTTCCCTCCTCGTGTTTTGTTTCCTTAACCTGTAGCAACAGTAGCCGAAGGACAAAGCAGAAACTGCTTGATGGAGTTGTTACGGTGCTGTGAGTCAGGAAAGGCTGCCGAATCTCAGGTCCTGACCCACAGGGAGCACTATTTTTGGCAGTAATTTCCGAGCCAAGTTTGAGGGAAAGGACAGGAACAAAAGGGGACTAGAGCCAGGGGACCCCGCACAGCCATTAGCCCCAAAGTTTAGGTCTGCTCTGCCAGATTCCAGCAGCTCCCTGTATGGTCTTTACCTTGGCAGGTGAACTTTTCTTTTGAAGAGAATCCCTTGTTTAGACAGAATTTGCACAAAGGCTTTGAATAGACCCGCAAATTGTAAACCTCTCCAAAGACGAAAGAAAATGTGCATTTACATGGAAATAGAATTGATAGGTTTCATGTCCTCCTTTCCCTGCATATTCAAGTCATTCTCTCTCTGGGCATATTTCACTCGCCACAGCCTTTATTTAAAGCTTAATTCAGAGGAATCACAGTTTGTTAGGCCTTTTCTTTCCCTCTGGATTTTCTCTAAACCCAGAAAGCAGAGGTATGGGCCTGCTGGTAACACGGCAAGTATGGGATACAGTAAGTAGTAATTGGATATTTATCATAATGTTGCTTTCCTGGAACACTATTCATTAACTGCCCCATATTTAATTATGCCAAAATTAGCACAGGGGCGTCTTTGGCTAGTGTATTTGCACATGCTATCAATTATGTCCTAATAAATTAATTTGCTTTTCAGGATTCACCAGAGGCACCGGTTGGGCCTCTGCGCTTCTGCTTGACTGTTCTGACTTTGAACAGGTTTATTCAGCTGCTGTCTGCTAAGCCCCACAGAAAAGCACAATGGGTGCTGATCGGCCTTTTATGGTTTATTGGAAACTGGTGGTCCGCACTGCAGCTCTGGTCAGTGATTAACCCGCGAGAAAACAAACTACACAAGGCTAAGTTGATGTTGGAGGAGGAATGAGCTCACTTCATTAAGGCTTGAAGAGGAAACCTTTTCTCCTTCAGTGCTTGTTCAAAACTTTTCAGGTCTCTATTTAATCACGTAATTCTCCCTAAGTAGCAGGAGAAGCCGGCTGCCCAGCAAGTGGTCTTTTGCCACATGACAACTTAGAAAGATAAATTATATATAAATATCTTCATGGTTTTGTACAGGGAGGAAACGCATTTTAGTATTACTCTGTGAAACTAATTTACTTGTTTCTTTGTTCCAAGAAGTAGCTGGGTACATTCCGTGCCATTTCGTGTGCGCACACAGTGGTCCTCATATTTCTCCTGGGCTTCTCTTTCTTTGCTAGGGTTATTAAAAATTTAAGTGGAAGGGCCCCCCCACCCCTCCCCATGATTCTAAACCACAGTTTGAAAGGGAAGGAGAATGAGAGCAAAGCCTCAAATTATACAGATTATTGCAAAATTGAAAGAAAATAAATCTCTTCCCAGCTAGAATGGAAGGTAGAACAGGATCTGCGTGGCCTGGTTCTGTTTCAGGAGGTATTGCATTTTTTACCATTATCTAATCTCTCAGCAACCTCAACCTTATAGATCATGAATAAAATCATAGCAGATTTAGATGCTTCATTTCAGGTTCGAGCAATTCCCCACTCCGGGAGGTGGGAATCTTCACTGTCTTGAACTGAAGTCAATAAAGACATGTGAGTGTCAAGGCATTTCAATGGCGCCTTCTAGGTTTACATGTAAGGAGGTAGCTATCCTTGTTGTAAATTGGGGAACATCTTGCCCACTTCAGTGGTCCGTTTTTCCTAGTAGATCCAGGGATAGGTATTTGATTGCCCCCCCCACCCCACAAGCACTTTTAAGAGATTGTTACGGGAAGAAGTTTAATGGATCAAAAAAATCTATAATGAATCTGTGGATTAGATATCAGTAATAAAAGTTTCACTAAGTCTCCATTCTCATCAGGTATGTGTAGATCTTCAGAAAACTCAATCCCTGGAGAGTAAATCAAGGGGAGGATTCTACTGTGCCAGAAACCAGAGTCTCTGAGCCATGTACTACCAGCTGTTCAGCTGGCTGATCTTAACTGAGATCTTATTCATAATCCTTCCATTATCACTGATTTTCACCCTGATTACATGAGTCTGCCAGCTGGATGGGCCCTCCGGTTTCTTGACATCTTCCATCCTTCACCATGTTATCTGTACGTATCTCTTCCTCTTCTCTTCTCATGCTTCTCCCCTCTCTTTTGTTGCAGTGAGAAGTGTTTTATAAATCACTCTAGCTTTTTTTTTTTGAGAACAAAATTAATTCTCAAAAAAACTACTTAGATGACACCCATCTAAGTGCCATCAGGGTGCCATCTAAGTAATCTTTCTTTACCACACTCACCCCTCTATCACTCTGTGCAATGACTCCACTCCACCATGACCTTTTCCACCCCCCAGTAACAAGAAATGTAATCAACATTGTCCACTGGCTGATTTGCTGGGATATTCCCATTTAATTATTTGATTCTCTCTTGTACAAATGTTATACTAGTGCCTCTCAAACTCTAATATGCACCGTGAGTCATCCGGGGGAATTTGGTTAAAATACAGATTCTGATTCAATAGGTCTGGAGTAGGGCCTGAGATTCTGCATTTCTAACAAAGTTCTTGGGGATGCTAATGCTGATGATCCTGGATCACAGTTGAAGACTGGGGCTTCCCAACCACGATTTGATACGTAAGCTGTTTCCTAGTAATACAGTGTTGTAAGAGAAGTTTCGTGCGAGGTGCATGAAATTTCAACAAAGTTCTTGAGGACATTTATAAAGTCTCCTAGCATCAGGGCATATGTTAAAGTCTCAATGTTAACTAAGTTCTTTTAACATTCAGTAGAAAAGCTTGCCAGTGAAAACATGCTTTTCTATATTTTTGAAAATTAAACTCCATGATAACTACAAGCAAAGGAAAGGAACAGATTGTGCTAATGTCCACAAATGGAGGAAAAATTGGAGCTCAACAAATGACCTATCATTACAGGATTTCTAAATGTTAAAGGAATTTAGTACCAAATCACATCTTGGTAGTGTTATTATGAAGAAAGCATTCTCAGCTGGATGAATATTTTAGCTCTATAATGGCATTTCAGAAAAGTCTTTTAATATTGACATAGTATTTATTCTAATTCATTTCAGCTTCTAAAATTTTCTGAGTGCTGAGGCCTGTCAGAATTCATGCTGGACCAGCAGTTTACTTTAATAAAGACTACTATTCCCCCTCTTTAATTCTTAAGACTTTTAGGGTAATATTTTCTACAACCTCTATAAACAATTTATTTTTCAAAATCAAAATTCAAATTTTATGTCTTTCAAATTGAACTGACACAATAATGGTATCTCTAAGCAATTTTTAAAGAACTTATTCCTACCACGGGATGTTCTTATTTAAGTCTTACCTTAGTAGCTTGTCTTGCAAGTCAGACCATTGTTGTCTTAGTTAGCCAACCACAAGATATTTGTAAGTTATTTGTTATCAATCTAAGATAGTGCTAGGTTCTACAGGAAAGGTAAAGCATTTTGGGACATGGAGTACAATGGAGTACAACCATTCGTATAAAAGAATGAGGCATAGTCTATAAACTAATATGCTATATTTTTCAGAATGTATTATTAAGTGAAAAGAGAAAACGGTAGGATACAGCCTGTGACTTTTTGTAGAAGAACTGAGAAAAGAAAATATATGAAGGCTGTCCAGAAAGTATCCAGCCATGTATGCCTCTATTTTTCACATACACCTACGCCAATTTGTGTATATGAATATTTTTTCTACAAAAACTGATGGGGAAAGGATAAGACAGACTCCATAGGGAGTTAGTGGAAACTAGGTGGACAGAACTAGAAGAATGGCTTCTCCAATGATAATTTTTAAATGATTTTGGCTTTTGAAACATATGTTTTATATATTTTTAGAAGTTCAATAAAAAGGGATTAAAAATCAAATATGAAAACTTAACGAAAATAGAAGCAGATGAACCTATCACATTTGTAACAGATCACAAAGAGTAAAGAAAATTCAAGTTTCTTTCAAAATTTTGAACACATTTCTCTGGCTATATACATCGTTAGTAGACTACAGAGGGACTTCAAAAAGTTCATGGTAAATGGAGTTAAAAGGTTGGTGAAGGCTATGTTAACCAGTTTGATGTGAGCATTCCAAACTGTATATAAAATCAGCACATTGTACCCCATAAATGCATTAATGCACACAGTTATGATTTAATAAAAAAATTAAGAGAAAAAATACAAAATATAAACTTTATTTTGTAACATAAGCTCCATCAAGTTCAAGATACTTTGGTAAGTGATGATAGCACCCATTTTAGTCCATCCCTAAAGAACTGATAATTCTGGGAATTTAACCATGTCAATGCAGTGGTTTTTGCATTATTAACTGAAGAAAAATAGATGCTGTTTATAGATTTTTTTTAAGATTAGGAAGTAAAAAGAAATCAGAAGGAGCCAAATCAGGACTGCAGGCACTAAGATAGGTGCCTAATGATTTCCCATTGAAACTTTCATAAAATGACCTTGTTTGATGGGGGGAATGAGGAGAGCATTGTCCTGAAGAAGACCCCTTGGTAAAGCTTTCCTGGGCATGTTTCTGCTAAAGCTTTGACTAACTTTCTCAAAACACTCTCATAATAAGAAGGTGTTATTATTCTTTGGCCTTCCAGAAAGTCAATAAGCAAAATGCCTTGAGCATCCCCCAAAACCGTGACCATGACCTTTGCTCTTGACTGGTCCACTTTTGCTTTGACTAGACCACTTCCACTTCTTGGCAGCCACTGCTTTGATTGTGCTTTATCTCCAGGATCTCACTAGTAAAGCCTTGTTTCGTCTCCTATTACAATTTTCTGAAGAAATGCTTCAGGTTCTTCATTCCGCCTACCTAAAACTTCCATTGAAAGCTCTGCTGTTGTCTATAGCTGATGTGGGCGCAATGGTTTTAGCACCCACTGAGTGGAAAGTTTATCCAACTTCAATTTTTTAATGAGAATTGTGTTCGCTGAACCAATTGAGATGTCTGTGGTATTTGCCATTGTTTCTACTATTAATTGTTGACCCTCTTCAATTAAGACATGAACAAGATGATTTTCTTCCTGACAAACTGATCTGGATGGTCTGCCATCATAAGCTGCATCTTCAACAGCATCTCTTCTCTTCTTAAAATTATTTATACATTTATAAACTGCTGATTTGGGGGGTATTGTCCTCATAAACTTCTCATAAAGCACCAGTAATTTTACCATTCTTCTACCAAAGTTTCACCATAAATTTCGTGTTTTAACAGATGTCATCTTGCTCTGATAGGCACTCATTTCAAGCTGTTGTCTTACCCTTCTTAGTGCCTCATTCAGGGCTGTCCAACCTGTAGCCCGCAGGCCACAAGCAAATTATTTGAGGACTGTTTTACTCATCTGTGATGTCAGATATTGGAAAAAGTATGCCCAGAACTTTTCTTTTGCTCATCAGCTTTTGTTGGTGTTTGTGTATTTGATGTGTGGTCCACGACAACTCTTATAATACTTCCACTATGTGGCAGAAAAGCAAAAATATTGGACATTCCTGATAGATATTGTTCAGATATGTTATAACAAGCTAGTATGAGTTTATTTTGGTACAAAAATTTTTGAAATCTATGTATAGTTTTTTCATAGTATACACTTTTCATAAACTTTCTGAAGACCTCTTGTATGTTCTAAGGACAAAAAATGCTGCAAAGTAATTGTAAACTGTACTCAGTACATTTATAGTTAATAGTGCATTATATTTGTGCACTGACGTACATGGTGGGATGGAGCAAATAAGTAAATAAATTAATTTTATTGGGAACTAAGATTTTCACAGCGTAAGAAAAGAGATGTAAGTATAAAGCAACAGAAAGTAAGGGAAAGCCCTGTGAAGTTCAATTTGCATCAGAAATATCAGCATAAATTTTTTATATATGTATGTTTTCCAAGTTCTATTCATTCAAAGAATGAATTAGAAGTAATGACAACCCAGTAGCAATGAACATACCTAGAATTTGGATATTGGTTTCTAAATGTTGTTTTTCAGTAAAAAGAACAAGGGCCCCTTGGAGAAATGAATGATTTCAGGGCTAGGGTGGGGATGGTACCAGGTGAGCCTGGAACATCTTATTATGTCACAAAGAAAGAAGGTGCTCAGACACTACTGGGGTCAAATCAGAGGACACAGGTGCCGTTTGAGGGGTTCCCACTGGTCAAATTCAAGACAATTTTAATATCAGAAACAATGATCTTGGTAATGGATTATAATTTAATTTAAGAAAACAATCTATGAATTTGAAGTGATGAGGCCTAAGAGGGTGGGTAAGGGTAGAAGAAAAGCTCGTGTTTTCTGAGTAGTACTAATATCAACTGTAGAACGAATGACAGAATTAGAAACTCACGGGCTGGGCTCAGTGGCTCCTACCTGTAATCCTGGCACTCTAGGAAGCCAAAGTAGTAAGGAGTTCAAGAACACCGGAGCAAGAGCAAGACCCTATTTCCACCACAAACAGAAAAAAAAAATTAGCTGGGTGTGGTGGTGCTTGCTTATAGTCCCAGCTATATGGGAAGCTGAGGCAATAGGATTCCTTGAGCCCAGGGGTCTGAGGGTGCTGTGAAATATGATGACATCACTGTACTCTAGCCAGGGTGACAGAGTACGATTATGTCTCAAAAAAAAAACCAAAAAACAAAAAACACCCACCAAACTCACTAGTTTCCAACCTCCAATGTAATTAATCTGGCAATGATTATCAGTGAGTACTAAAACTATTGAGTGAAAGGTAGTTGGTCAACCAGATATTTAAAGTATTCAAGGTATGATATCAAGATACTGTCCCATGTTACTTAACTACTTGCAAAGGGAATAATGTAATTTTACAGTGGAGAACTCTGATTATCATCACTTTAATTAAAAATGTAATCAGTCTTAGAATCACCAACATGACATTATGTGCTTGCTAATTTGATACAATAACAACCCCACAACAAGACATACAATGTAATTTTGCCAAGGGTGTAATATAAATCTAACCATGAGGGCATAATCAGAGACATCCAGAGTGTGACATATTGCGTTTTACAAGACAACTTGGGGGGAAAAGTCTCTATCAAGAAAAACAAAAGGGCGCAAAGATTGTGCTACATTAAGAGACATGACAATTAGATGACATCAAGGCAACAAACCTTAATTGGAACCTAATTGGGTAAAAGAATACACAAAAAGCATTTGGGGAACAACTGGGGAAACTTGAATATGTACTATAATTTGATGATTTTATAGAATGATTACTACATTTCTTAGGGCTGGATAATGATGTTGTAGTTACGTAGGGAATTGTCCTTTACCTTCAAAGATATGTACCAAAGTCTTTAGGGGTATAAATGCCTGTCTGTGTGACATATGACATAGCTGTACATATATATATGTATATATAAGAGAAAGAGAGAGAAAGCAAAGTTAAGATGTTAACAAATTAGTACATCTGGATGAAAAACGTACAAGAATTGAATTTGATAATCATCCTTCCTGAAGATTTGAAATTTTTAAAATAAATATAATGAACGGGGGAAGGATGTTACACTATCTATTGAATTACTGGAAAGGCAGTAGAAAACAGACTCAGCAAAATAGATAGGAGCCAGGGCGACTCTGCAGCCAGAGCCACAGCCATAAGCTTGTTACAAACCCTATACAACGAGGACACTTCTGCACTGTAGCTACCAAGCCCTGAACTCCAGATTTCTGGCCCTGGAGGCTGGGCAATTCTGTTGTCTGTCATACAATTTTACCTCATCTCTGCTTCTGTGTGTCACTAGGTCTCATGCTTCTGATATGCTGTGCCTGCAGTCACGTGCCCTCACCCTGGCCACAGAAAGTGTTACAAAAGGCCTTTTTATCTTCTGTGGTGAAAGGGACGTTCTGCCTTATTCAATCCCATTTGGTGAGAGATGCTCCCAACATAAAATTCACTCAAACATTAGAACAGGGCTCAGGAGCTGTCTTCCTAGAGTAGTCCTTAGTCTAGGTTATAAATCACTAAGGGTTAGATAAGTATTATGTTGCTCTCCTCATGCTTATTTATAATGGCTCTGTCCATTCTACTTCAAACCCTTAGCTGGGTTTTCTAGCCCTGATGATTATTTCAATGAAAACCCAGGTAGACTTTTGAAATTAGAGAAAGGATAAAAAGAAATGTTAGCCTTTTGTGAAATTAACAAGCATCCACACACAAGGTATTTGGAGTTAAATATGTAGCCCAGAGGGTGATATGCATGAGACTAAGGTATGTCCCTAGCTTTCATCAAGAAACAAACAACCTTCAATGAGCTAAAGGTTTAGAAGTCAGAGCATGTTATAAAAGCTGGATGCTGTATGTTCAAATAGCTAACTGGGAGCCTCAAAGAAGTACTGTGGAGGAAAAGAAGTACTGACTTTAGCGTAACCATGGGAGAAAAGTGCTCTGTCAGACTGTGAGTGCTTCCATTTCCTTGATAAGTCTCCCTCTACAGTGATAAGGGTGACTCACCAGACTGCCATAGTTTGATGACATTATTTTTCAATTCAATTTCTTGTCATCATCATCAACAACAGCGAGTTATTGAGCACTCTTATGTGCTCATTACTGCAAATACGAAGACGAATAATGCCTTTCAGGAGCTTATAATCCACTCGGAGAGAGGGAAGATATAGACTAAAGATAAATAACAATAAAAAGTGGCACATAAAGACCAAATGAGGACAGACAAGTGCTGAAGAAGGTCAGAGGAGGGACAGGATACTGTGGGGTAGGATGGTAATAGCAGGGTTCTTTGAGGAAATGAACATTAGAACATTGGAGGAAGAGTTAGATTTGCATAAAAATAGGGGAGTGGTTTGTGGTTACCCTTCTAGGTAGGCCTAAGAACGTGGGTCAAGGTGGGTCAAGATGTTTTAGGACTCTGGGGAGAAAGGTGGTAAGGAAGCCAGTCTCTCCAGAACAAAAACATGAAAAGGTTGTATATTACATGGCTGGATAAGCTTGCACCGTGAAGAGCCTTGTTACTAGGGCAGAAATTTGGAGAGGTTAGCTACCGGTCAGTTGAGCTCTTCAAAGGCCATCTCTCCATTTGTTCTCTTGAGTCCATAGTCAAACTGCTTAGAGACTTTGCTTTCGACTTTACATTCTCTTGCTCCAACATCTTATCTTCACTGACTCCTCCTCATGTCTTCAAATACCCACAGGTAGCTTTTTTCCCCATTTTCATTTTTTCCCTTTTTTTTTCTGTTGTTTTTGTACTTATTTTATTACATAATCTTCTTAGCCTTAACAAATCTTTATTTGACATGGATGGTTCTTTTACTTGCTTATTTCTCTCTTTTGCTATTATACTTCTGACTCTTCACCTACATGTTACTTGTTAATCTTATACCATGGATAGTTCATTACCACTGAAACATTACCTTCCAAGATTTCTAGTGGCTTCTTTGCCATCAGGCTACACAGTCTATTCTCAATATTCATTTCCTTTGACCCACTCCATTTTGGTGTTTGATATTACTTTGAAAATGTCACCTTCCTGTTAACAACCTTTGTTGGTTAACCATTGTTTTTAAAGCAAAGTTCAGTCTCTTAGACAAGGATCTAAGACCCTTCAACATTTGGCCTCAACAGTTCCAGTTTTATAATCATAGCTGTTTTTTATTGAATGCTTTTTATATGCCAGGCAAACATTTTTCGTATGTGGTCTCTTATAATATAAAACTCCATGAGGCCAGTCCCATTATCCTCCGTATTTTACACATTTAGAAGCCATTGGTTTGGATGCATGTTACTTATTTCAAACTTAAGATATTTATGTTTTTAATTTTTTAAATTAAAAAAAATTAAAAAAAATTTTATTGTGTATATTTGAGGTTTACAGTATAGTGTTATTAGATACACGTGGCAGTAAAATGATTACTTTAGTGAAGCAAGTTAACATAGCTGTTGTTTCACAGTTACTTTTTGTGATAAGAACAGTTAAAATCTACTTTTTAATGTTGTGCATTAGGTCTCTGAAGTTGTTCATTCTAAATATTTGCATCTTTGTATCCTTAAGCAAACATTTGCATTTCCTACCCTGCTGTCCCCACTCCTAGCAACCACTGTTTCATTCTCTATCTCTGTCTACTTGATTTTTTTTTAAAAATAGATTCTACATATAACTGAGATCATGCATGCGATATTTTTCTTTCTGTGTCTAGCTTATTTCACTTAGCATAAGGTCCTCTAGTTTAATCATCCATTCATCTGTCAACAGTCATTTAGGTTGCTTCCATATCTTGGCTATTTTGAATAATGGGGCAGTCAACATGGGAATGCAGATATCTCAACAAGGTGGTGATTTCATCTTCTGTGGATATATACCCAAAAGGGGTATTGCTGGGTCATACAGTGTTCTATTTTGAATTTATTTAGGAACATTTATACAGTTTTCCATAATGACTTTATCAATCTGCCCTTCCACCAATAGTGTACAAAGATTCCCTTTGGCTACACCCTTGTCAATGTTTATTACCTCTTGTCATTTTGATAATAACCATTCTAAGAGGTATCAGGTGACATCTCATAATGCTTTCAATTTGTATTTGCCTCCTGATTAGTGATGTTGAGCACCTCTTTATATACCTGTTGGCCATTTTTATGTCTTCTTGGAGAAATGTTTGTTCAGATTCCTTGTCCATTTGTAAACTGAGTTATTTGTTTTTCCATTAACTGATCTATTGGTTTTCCACATCTTTAAACCTGTCTCTCCTGTAGCCTTTCCCCATTTTAGGAGATGATAATTCTGCTTTTCAAGTTTTTGAGGCCAAAAAGCTTGGTGATATCTTTCTTTGTTCTATCTTTTTTAAACCACACATCCAATCTATTAGCAAAAGTCTGTTGACTCTACCATTAAATTATATTCAGAATATGGCCATTTTTCACCATCTTTACCACTATACCTCTGCTGTAATTTGCTCACCTGCCTCTCACCTAGATTATTGAAATAGTTTCCTACCTTATCTTCCCACTTACACCATTGCCCCCCACTATAGTTTCTCAATACAACAACCCTAGAGGGATCCTATTTAATATACCATATATATATTTTTTTGAGACAGAGTTTCACTTTGTCAACCTCAGTAGAGTGCTGTGGTGTCATAGCTCACAGCTACCTCAAACTCTTGGGCCCAAGTGATTCTCTTGCCAGCCTTTTAAGTAGCTGGGACTACAGGTGCCTGCCACAATGCCTGGCTATTTTTAGACGGTGTCTCTCTCTTGCTCAGGCTGGTCTTGAACTCATGAGCTCAAGCAATCCACCTGCCTCAGTCTCCCAAGTGCTAGGATTACAGGTGTAAGCCTCCATGCCCAGTCTTAAATATACCATATTGTATCATTCTTCTCTTCAGAATCTTTCCAATGGCCCTCATCTCAGTATAAAATCGAAAGTCCATATCGTGACCTATGGTTACCTCCTCAAACCTTAACCAATCTTCCTCTACTCTCTCTCTTAGTCTCTCTTCCCTAGCTGCTCTGGTGTCTGTCTACTTTCTTGAACATTCCAAAATATCCTTACTTCAGGGCATTTGCACTTCTCATTGCTGCTAATACAAATGCTCTTCCCCAAGAAATCTGATGTGTTTTTACTTCTTTGCTTCCCTCAGGTCTCTGTTGAAATGGTAACTCATCAGAGAAGCCTTCTCTGACCCATCCTACTAAAACTCCTCCACCTATCGCACTTTATATCTCCTTAATCTAATGTATTTTTTCTTCATAGTTAGCACTTATCACTATCGGATACAGTGCAATGTAGGATTTCACTACATATTTGTTAAATGAATAAAAGAAAGTGATTGCTTGAAGGAAATGGCAGAGCTAATACTTGAAGCCAAAAGTGTCTGGCTTGGGTGGTGCCTGTGGCTCAGTGAGTAGGGCGCTGGCCCCACATACTGAGAGTGGTGGGTTCAAACCCAGCCCTGGCCAAACGGCAATAAAAAATAACCAGGCGTTGTGGTGGATGCCTGTAGTCTCAGCTACTTGGGAGGCTGAGGCAGGAGAATTGCCTAAGCCCAGGAGTTGGAGGTTGCTGTGAGCTGTGACTCCACAGCACTCTACCAAGGGTGACAAAGTGAGACTCTGTCTCTAAAAAAAAAAAAAAAAAAAATCAAACAAACAAATAAAAAAAAAACCAATCAAACAAAAAACCCCTCAAAATGTCTGGCTCTATAGTTTACATTTCAAACTATTATATACCTACTATTTCCATAGGTAAACTTTCCATTCCAACCAAACTATACTAATTTCCATCAAAGAATCTAGTACCACTACAATAGCATAGTTTTATCTTGATTCTTCTTATATGAACATACACCTAAACACACACCAAGAAATTCTGAGTAATAAACAGATGGTACCAAAAAAGTATACACATTTTAAGAAAGGAAAAAACTCTGTATTAAAATTGTAATTGTCAGTATATACCAATAACAAAAGATGAATATGAATCACCTTTAAGCACTTCGTGTAACTGCAGAAGTCAGTTTAATACATTTTAATACATATTTTTTTTCTTTCACAAAATGTGTATACTCTTTGTGGCACCCTCTGTATATCTAATGCAATTTTAAACACATAGATAAGCTTACAAGAAAGTTAAAAAGTCCTTATGGGCAAGAAATGAAGAAGGAACTAAAAGCTATGGATGCAAAAGCCTAACTGTTAGAAAGTCAGTTCTAGCAATGTATAAAAAAGATACTATGTCATGTGTAAGGGAGGCTTATCTCAGAAATACAAGACTGGTTTATAATTTGAAAATCCATCCGTGCAATTCATCACATTAAAAGTAGAGAGAGATAGAACATAAGACCATTTTAATAAATGTAGAGAAAATGTTTGAGAAAGTTTAAAATTCACTCAACATAAATACTCTCCATAGATAGTAGCAGAAGAGTGTGCTACTGGAATAAAATCAGACATATACAAAAGGATAGAGTGCAGGGATAACCCCACAAGTATATGGTTAATTAATCTTTGACAAAGGTGCCTAGCAAAGCAATTGGGGCAAGGAGAGTATTGTCAATGAATGCTGCTGTAACCACTAGATATTCATCTACTGGAATGATTAAAAAAAAAAAAAAAACTCAAGCCATACAGAAAAATTCACTCAAATGGATTATAGACCAAAAAATAAAAGTTAAAACTATAAAACCTAGAAGAAAGCATAGGAGAAAACTTTCACTGCCTTAATGAAAGCAAAAGTTTCTTAGGACACAAAAAACACAAACCATAAAGAAAAAGATTAATAAATTTGACTTCCTCAAAATTTAAAACTTCTGTTTCTTTGTAAATAGATATTCAGAAAATAAAATGGGGGCCAAGTGTGGTGGCTCACACCTGTAATCCTAGCACTCTGGGAGGCCGAGGCAGGTGGATTGCCTGGGCTCACGGGTTCAAGACCAGCCTAAGCCAGAGTGAGACCTTGTCTCTAAAAATAGCTGGGTGTTGTAGCAGACGCCTGTAGTCCCAGAGAATCACTTAAGCTCAAGAGTTTGAGGTTGCTGTGAACTGTGACACCATGGCACTCTACCGAGGGCAACAAAGTGAAACTCTGTCTTAAAAAGAAGGAAAGAAAGAAAGAGAGAGAGAGAGAGAGAGAAGGAAAGAAGGAAAGAAAGGAAAGTAGGAAGGAAATGAAATGGTAAGTCACAGAATGGATGGGAAATCTGCAGTGCATAAATCTGACAAAGGACTTGTATGTAGACTATGTAGTGAACTCATATAATTTATTAATAAGATAGGAAACCTTAGCTGGGCATTGTGGCGGGCGCCTATAGTCCCAGTACTTGGGAGGCTGAGGCAGAAGGATCACCTAAGCCCAGGAGTTGGAGGTTGCTGTGAGCTGTGACTCCCCTGCACTCTACCTAGGGCGATAAAGTGAGACTCTGTCTCTACAAATAGATAAATAAATAAATAAATAAATAAAATAAGATAGGAAACCTGATTAAAAGAGAAGGCAAAATAAATCCATTATAAAGAAAATAAAAGAGGGCAGTGCCTGTGGCTCAAAGGAGTAGGGCGCTCGCCCCATATGCTGAAGGTGGCGGGTTCAAACCCAGCCCTGGCCAAAAACTGCAAAAAAAAAGTAAAAGAGAAGGCAAAATATTTTTCTTCTTTTATATATTTCAAATTAATATGAGGGTACAAATTTTTAGATTACATTATTCTCACTACCAAGGTAAAGTTTCAGTTGTAAAAGAACCCCTCACCCAGGGGGTGTGTTATACACCCTCTCATTGTGCCCATTAGGTGACATCCTGCCAAATGCCCTCCCACTTTCTGCCAATCATCCTCCACCTACCCTTCACCCTTCTTCCTCCCTCTGCCCCCCTACTGGACTTTATTTGCATGTTGTTATTTGTGTGAGCATGTAATTATTTACATATTGGCTTCATATTAGATTGAGTATATTGGATATTTATTTTTCCATTCTTGTGATACTTTACTAAGAAGAATGTGTCCAACTCCTTCCAGGTAAACAAAGAAAATGTAAAGTCTCTATCTGTTTTAAGTCTAAATAGATTTAAATAGAAGTGGGTACAGTGGATCACATTTGTAACCCTAGCACATTGAGAGGGTGATTCAGGAGCATCACTGCGGAAAGGAGTTTGAGATCACTCTGGGCAACACGGTGAGATCCTCTCTCTACAAAAACTAGCTGGGCATCATGGCAGGCACGTGTAGTCCCAGCTACTTGGGAGGCTGAGGCAGGAGGATCACTTGAGCCCAGGAGTTTGACATTGCAGAGATATACGATTGTGCCATTGCATTTCAGCCTGGGTGACAGAGTGACTCCCTATCTCTCTCTATTTTTTTTTTCTCCACAAAAAGGTCTAAAAATGGCCAATACACACACACGGAGATAGTTAACATCATTAGTCATCAGAGGACCACGAATTAAAATGGCAGTCACACAGGACTACACATCTAGTGGGATGGCTAAGATTAAAGAGACTGGTAGTACCAAGCTGGGCAAGGATGTAAAGCAGTTAGTACTCTCATGCATTGCAGGTGGGAATATAAAATGATAAAATTACTTTGGAAAGCAGATTTGGGGTTTCTTATGAAGTTAAATATGCATTTATCTCATGTGCTAGCTATCCCACTCCTAGGTATTTGCTTAAGAGAAATAAAAATATGTCCACACATGGATGTTCATAGCAGGTTTTTTCATAATAGTTTCAAATTGGAAACAACCTAAATGTCCACTAACATATGAATGGATGAATAAACTGTGGAATATCCATATAATTATATACTACTCAACAATAAAAAGGGACAGATTACTAATATACCCTAAAACATGGAGGAATCTCAAAAACATTGTATGTTGAATGAAAGAAGGAAGACACAAAGAGTTCATACTGGAAAATTCCATTTACATGAAATTCTAAGAATGTCAAAACTAATCAGTTATGATAGAAAGCATGTCAGTGATCACATAGGGCTGGGTATAAGAGACCTCTCTGCAAGGGGCACAAGAGAACATTTTAAGGGGATGGAAATGATCTATGTGTTAACCATGGTGTTGATTGCACTGATAGAACATGGATTATATATAGCTCATAGGACTGTACGCTTAAAATGGGTGCATTTTAATTATGTAAATTATACCTCAACAAGTTGAATTTTAAAAAGGCATGAAAGATAGAATGGGAAAATCCAACATACATCTGATAGGCATTCTAAAGGAAAAGAATATGGAAAATTGGTAATGGTTGACACTTTTTCAGATGTGATGAATGACTTAAATCTTCAGATTCAGAAAGCACAAATATTGGTCAGGAAAAATAAAGTAAATACTCTTTGGAATGCAAATTCATGAAATCCAGAATGCCAAAGTCACAATAATGTGAAAAATAATACAAGATTTTCAAGATAAGAAATAAAAATGTACAATTAAATTAATTAATTAAGAGCCCCTTCACTTCCTGAAAATATACATTTTCTGAGCTCTTTTCACTGACAATTCTCAGAAATAATGGAATCCCCATAGCAATGAACACCCTTAGCATCTACAGCATGGTCTCTAATTTTCCCACTCGAAGCCTTCGCTAAGTCATTTCAGTTTTGGAGTAAAGAAATGGACAATATGAACCTTGGGCATCCTGTCATGAGACAAATCAAATAAGCTATCAAGGATTTAAAGGGTCAAGTCAAAAGGACACAGAGCCAACTTGAAATAGCTGGACTCTCACTTGTCAAATATGGGATTCTTTGAACTGCAATGGATCAAAACTCACAAAATTTGTAAAAATTCATAGGGGAGAGAGGGATGATTGGGGAGTGACTGCTTAATGGACATAGGATTTTCTTTTGCAGTGATGAAAATGTTTCAGAATTAAATATAAGGGATGCTTACATAACACCATGAAGGTGCTAAGTGACATGGAATTGTATACTTTATAATAGTTAAATTTATGTTATGTGGATTTAACAGCAACAAAAATATTGAGTGATGGGTCCATGGCAGTTAATTACATGCTTTTTTTCCTTTTGTATGTTTGAAAATTCCAAATAGAGCTAAATCATAATAAGAATATTATGCTTTATCAAAACTTATGGAGTGCAGCTAAAGCAATGCTTAAAAAGAGAATGTATAGTTTTAATGGTAATATAAGAAAAGGCAAAAGACTGAAAATTAATGAGCAAAGGATCCCATTTAAGGAATTAGAATATGAATAAATGAATAAGTTGTAGTAGTAGAAAAAATGAGTTAATACAAAGAGTAAATTAATTACATAGCAATTAAAATATGATAGGGGCATTAAATACATATGTTGTTTCTTTGACATAGTAGACACACTTCCGGCAATATTAACATTTAGAAAAGAGAGAAGGCACAAATAAACAAGACTAGAAATGAAAATGTGAATATCAATAACTGCAGTTGCTTCAGAAATCAAACAGTTGGAGGGTATTATAAATAACTTAGTGCTAATTCATTTGAAAACACACATAAAACTGATAAATTCCTAGGAAAATGTAACTTATCCAAACTAAAGAATAAATAGGAAACCTTGAATGTCTTCCAAATATTAAAAATCATGCTTTGAAAAAATATGCCTCCATAAAGGTAAGAGCAGACCCAGATAGTTACAAAGATGTTTCTGAGATAGAGTCTTATTCTGTTGCCCAGGCTAGAGTGCTGTGGTGTCAACCCAGCTCACAGCACAGCAACCTCAAACTCCTGGGTTCAAGTGATCCTCCTGCCTCAGCCTCCCGAGTAGCTGGGACTATATGTACCTGTCCCAATGTCCGACTAATTTTTCTATTTTCAGTAGACACAGGGTCTCACTCTCGCTCAGGCTGGTCTCCAACTCCTGAGCTCAAATTATCCTCCCCTTGGCCTCCGAAAGGGCTAGGATTATAGACAAGAGTCACTGCACCCAGCTGCTACCATTATTTTTAATGGTTCAGGAAGAAGAAAAAGGTTTCTACATTTAATGTTTATTGAATAAATTTATAGCTTCCTTGACAATTCATTGACTTTACAGCTTATAAATCCATCTTTGTTGAATTCACAAATGCATTGTTTAATGTCTCCCGAGTCTCTGTACCTGTTCCACTGTGACAAAGTGGTTGCCAGCCAACCTTAGGGTCAACCTTTTGCCAGCTTTTAAACACTTCTTTCAGTAGACAGTGGACACGTAAGTAGATACCTGCTGACCATTGCATTTCAGCACCATTAGAACCATTGGTTTAGGGAACATTATATTGAATAGGGTAAAAATAAATAAATCAGTGACGCCTTCTAACCTGCTCTTCACACAGCCGCTTCATTTTGTGGGGCAGCCCCCCCCCCATTTCTTCTGCCTTGGCATGATTGCTCCTGTAGCCTGTTCTGTTAACCATTCACTATTCTAGTCACAGATTGTTGGAGTAGGCATCATCATAATTGACTGCCAGGCGGCCAACTGTGCTGGCCCCAGGGATTTCTGCTGCCTCTGACGTGGCTTGTTTGAACTGTGGCCAGTACAGGTGCTCTATGCCCAGTGTCGCCAATCTAACACAAGGAAATCCTGTTGTTGTGAAGAATAAAGCTGAGAGGCCCAGTTCTAAGTGACATTTAGTTTTGGTCTTAGTTGCTTATAAAACCAGAACACTTCAAAAAGCTGAGATAACTGGGTTTGGGGTGAGGGCTAGGCTGTCAGGACCCCTTTCCCTTGTGGCCGTGTTAAACAAACATGGCTGTCAGTAGGCAGTGATCTGAGCTTCCTTGTGACTCCAGAGAATGTCAGTGTCTGGATCTGTGCAAAGATTCAGATCTCTTGTATTTTTGCCCCTGTGAATGTCATCCACCCACCCCACCCCAACTCCATCTTTCTCTTTATTTTATCCTTGCTTCATAATGACTTATTTCCACTGAAATATACTACCTCACAAATCAGGAAGACCAGAGTTAGGGCAGATTTCAAAGTTGGTTGATTTCACTCTTCAGTGATGTCATGAAAACCTTGGGGTCTTTCTGTCCCTATGCTCTGCCATTCTCAGTGTAGACTTTATCCTTAGGTTTATAGCAAGATGGCTGCAACAGTTCCAGATATGACCACATCCTGAAGATGTAGAGGGACCGTATTTTTATATGTGTCTTTTTTAGGAATAAGCAAACTTCCCCCAGAAGTCACATAGCAGTAGTCACTTCAAATATAATTGACCAGAATAAGGTCATGTGACAACTTTTAACCCAATCACCAGCAAGTAAGTGAGATCTCCTTAGAACAGTGGTATTAATGCTTTAGCATGCATCAGGATCGCGTGAAGAACTTGTTTTAAGACACAAAGTGTAACTCTGTACCCACAGAGTTTCGGGGTTCAGTAGGTTCAGGGTGGCTCAGGAATTTAAATTTCTAGCATGTTATCAAGTGATGTTGATGCTGCCTTATAAGGATCAGACTTTGTTAGACTGATCAGGCATATCATTCTGAAGTCAGGAACCCCTGACACACTCAGCTACATGAGAAAGGATCAGATGGATCCCTGATCAAAATCAGGGTTCATTTTGGAAAGAAAAGAGAGAATCAATAGTGAAATATCAACCCAAAGTGTCTGCTAAAGAATAAAAGTTTACAACCTGCAAAACTGTAGATGGAGATGACAGGAACGTTAGACACACTCTACTGACTCAGTCAGAAGAAGCAGGAAGGGCCGGGCATGGTGACTCACGCCTGTAATCCTAGCACTCTGGGAGCTTGAGGCAGGTGGCCTGTCTGAGCTCTCAAGTTTGAGACCAGCCTGAGCAAAAATGTGAGACCCTCCCGTCTCTACTAAAAATAGAAAAACTGAGGCAAGAGGACCACTTGAGCTCAAGTTGGAGGTTGCTGTGAGCTGTGATGCCATGGCACTCTACTCAGGGTGATAGCTCGAGACACTGTCTCAAAAAAAAAAAAAAGCAGGAAGCAAAGTGCCTTATTCTCCTAATTATCTATGTACAGAATGATCTCATGGTAGATTTTTTAAGGTTAAATAGTGACACAAGCAATTTTTTTGTAGCCCAAAAGAACTGTGTTAAAAACCTGAATCTGAGACACACTAGGTATGTATAGCTGAGATCACTTTCTCATCTAGAAATTGGGGATGATAATTTCTATTTGGCAAGGAAGTTAAAGGAATATATGTGAGGTGTTCTGAACAAAGTAGACACACAAGGACAGGGAGCTATTATTGGTATTATGCCTCTATTCCAATTTTTGAGCCCCAATATTAGTTTTTGTGATTCTAGGAAGCAACATTTTAGGGCTCCTCAGTAGCATTTCAAGTTGAACTTTTGGGACAATTCAAAAGGGAACGCTTGAACCTGAGGAACATCTTCTATTGAAGCATATGGCTGCTGGACCAAATCATTTGGGTTCTTTCAGGCTTGAATAGTGTCTTATAGATTCTTCCTCCTTGTAAGAATATTAGACTATATATATATATGTGTATATGTTGCATGTTTTATTATAATAATACCCAGGGTTTAGGACATCTTATGCCTAATTAAAATGAAGAGGCTTTGAATTTTTTAAATTCCTTTAAAACTGACAAGAATCTTTGAATTTCTGGGAGTGAATACTTACGGAGGACTATACCCTATCATTGGTTCTGAAAGAATAGCAGGTGGCCTTCTGGTCATCATTAGACAGAGGACTGCAAGCAGGTCATCCAGACTCACCCCTGATAGTGTAGGATATTTTTTAATGTATTTTAAAATACTGTGATGAGTGCTGGTTTCGAATATTTCAAACGAGCTCTTAAACCTCTAGGTTATTGGGGTTTTTAAAAAACTACATTTGTTTTTGAAATGAAAGTCTTTCCTCTTTTCTCCTTCACAAGAGGGCCCCACTTCCAGCTCTCTTTGGAAGTGCTCTAAACTTTCTCTTTGTTCTTCCTAAATAAAATCTCTCTGTCACCCCACCCCTCGTGCGGTGCCTTTTGCTTCCTATCCCCACTGCCTGTGCCGCTCCAGTTTTGTTTTCCGTTCCACTCACTTTTGCCTCCCCTTATTGCCATGCCTCGGTTGCACTGTCTAGCTCAGCTGAGTCATTAAACTAGGTCAGCTGGGTTCGGGGAACCAGGACCTTTGACCCCCAACAAAACCTGGGAAGAAAGCCCTCAATAGTTTTCCTGGCACAGAAGCCCCAGGAAGAAGACCCCCAGAGGACTCCTGCTTCCCCCCCATTCCACATTGGACTCCAGGAAATTTCTGCAAAAGGCACTGGGATCCCAAGTGACTCAAATGAGCTACTGAACCGAGCCACCTTGGTGTTCGACAACCGCAACCTGGAGGAGGCAAGTTAAAAAACGCCAACAGGTTAAATTGTTAGGAGCATGATTGCGGCACATCCTGTGGTCCAGTATGAGACAAGCAAGGAAGAAGACGGTCCTCTGGCAGTGGTGGGAAGTCTGACCCGATGTGTTTCATTGTAGCAAACTGGGCCATATGAGGAGGAAAGGTCGCCAGAAGGGCCTGACATGGATGGCAGAGGAGGTAGGATATTTACCCGCCCCAGCTGCATCCACTGGGGTGCCCTGGGACACCAGATCCCAAGAAAGCAGCCAAGGAGTTGACAGCAAATCCATCATCTTCAGACTGATGAGGCCCAGGGTCTTCAAACAAAAGGAGCCATGGGTTACAGTGGGCATCATGGGTAAGGTTGTCACATTAGACACAGGAGCGGCGTTTTTTCGTTGTGAAAGCCTTTGGCAGTTACTGTCCTCCTCCTCTCACTTTGTTGTTGGTCTGTATGGGCAACGCATTCACAGGTATTTAACTTCTCCTTTGCTTTGTAATTAGTACACTGAGCATTCCACCCAATTCCTGTGAACTTATTCCCCTGGGGATTGCAAGACAGTCCTGGAATTTTAGAGGATGCTCTGAGTAACCGTCTCAGCTGAACTTGGAGTGCCCAGGGTCAGTATGTAGATGACTTACTGATCTGTAGCCCTTCCTATAAATCTTCTGTTGAGGACACTAGGCAAGTGCTAAATTTCCTTAAGGAGGAAGGATTTAAGGTGTCAAAGGAAAAGGCTCAATTGTGCCAACCGGAAATTACTGGGACTTTGTTCTTTCCCCTGGTGAGAGGAGACGCTCACACGAGAGACAAGACAATTTGTTCCCTCATTAGCGCCTCTATGAAAAACAACTCAGGGAGTTCCTGGGAATGACAAGTTACTGTGGAATACGGATTCCCTCATATGGAGAGCTGGCTAAGCCTCTGTCCACAGTTTTAAAGTGGGAAGAGATAGAGGAGCTAACCCAGGGTTGGGAACGTGAAAAATCCTTCCAAACATTGAAACAGGTTCTTCAGAATACCTGATTTAAAGAAATCTTTCTTTCTATATCCTTTCATTGGGCCTCCAGTTATAATCATCCTTTTCTTAATGTTTGGGCCCTGTCTGTTCAACCTCATTATTAAGTTTGTGTCTTCCAGGCTCCAATAGTTCCGCGTTAAGATGATGGCGATGCAAGGATTCCAGCAAATACTAATGGAACCTTTTGACCAAGTGGTCAGAAACTTCCATCTCCCCCCCAAACCCCATTAGAGCAGGAAACTGGAGGGAGGGGCCCTATAGATAGGCCAACGCCCCATTTTGAAAGCAGGAAGTAAGGAGTGGTCATTGTCCATTTTCCCTTCAAGATATCTGCTCAGAGGGCAATAACAATAGACACTAAGATGCAGAGAGGTCAATGAAAGATTTGCAACCAATCCTAGCACTCTGGGAGGCTGAGGTGGGTGAACTGCTTGAGCTGAGAAGTTCAAGATCCACCTGAGCAAGAATGAAGCCCCGTCTCTAAAATTAGCCAGGTGTTGTGGTGGGTCCCTATAGTCCCAGCTATTCAGGAGGCTGAGGCAAGAGGATTGCTTGAGCCTCAGAGTCTGAGGTTGTCCTGAACTATGATGCTACGGCACTCTCCCAAGGGCAACACAGTGAGACTCTGTCTCAAAACAAAACAAAACAAACAAACAAACAAAAAAACAAACCAATTTCGAATGGAGAGAGTATTTAATACCCCTGCAGGCCTTTGAGTCTCATCTCTCTTACCTTTTCTCCTTTACAAGGGGGACCCACTTCTAACTCTTGGAAGTGTTCAAAACTTTCTCTTTGTCTTTCCTAAATAAAATGTCTCCTTACTCTGAAAAAAAAAAAAAAGAAATGAAAGTAGCCACTGTGTCTTTTGTTGTTGTTGCAAGCAATAAAAACTTATTTTGGCTAACCACCACAAAAGTAGGGACCTACTGCGAGGCACTGAGTGGCTCACAAGAGTGGAGAAGCTGACTAATCCAGCCCTGAGAAGAAGCACAGCAAGAGGAGTTCTCGGGAATATCAATAACCTAGAGCTTGTGTCTTTTTTTGTAAGGATTGGCAACTGTAGTCTATATGCCAAATCCAGTCCTCTACCTGCTTTCATAGATAAATTTTTAGTGAAACACAAGTATGCTCATTTGTTTACTATATTACTGCTTTCGTGATGTAATGGGGGAGTTGAGCAGTTGCAGCACAGACTGTAGGGCCCACGAAGCTTAAAAAATTTACTCTCTGGTGCTTTACCAAAAGAGTTACAGACTCCTGCTTTAGGGCATTGCCATAAGAATAATGTAGTTCCAACTGACTTCCATCAGTAGCTGTAGCACTACTCGATGTTAAAATTCCTGGGAGAGGGATGGTGATTTGCTTAGACTGGGTCATACGCCCACTCCTAGATAATCACTGTACCAAGGGGTGGATTCTGTAATTGACAATCCCATTAAGAGGAGAGATGGAGTGAGCACCTGACCCAGTTTTCCCAAAGGAAAAGTCAGGGCCTATTACCAGAAAGAGGAGAGGATGAAATGTAGACAAAATCAAGTGTCTACTACATCTTACAGTTACAGCATGCAAATTCAGAAATTACTGAATGATCACATGGTGTCTTGGATAGACTGGTAAACAAAAGATTGTGTGTCCTGTACTTTGCTAATTATAGTAGTTAATTCTTTTCTGCACTGATTTACAGGCAGTCTACATGTATATGCTGTGTATTTTTAAAAATATTTTTATTATTTTATTTTACTCTTTATTAAGTTTTAATTAAAATCATAGTGTATGCATTTGTGGGATACAATGTAACGATTTGATAGACAACATCGTATGAATTTTAATTATTAGTTATTTTGCTTGACCTCACGGAGCTTCAATTTCCTTATCTGTAAAATGAGGAGGACATCTACTTTAGTGGCTTGTGATAAAGAATTAATATGGTGGGGCAGCGCCTGTAGCTCAAAGGAGTAGGGTGCTGGCCCCATTTGCTGGAGGTGGCAGGTTCAAACCCAGCCCTGGCCAAAAAAGAATTAATATGGTAGAAAATGCTCCCAGCAAGAGCAGGAACTGATATCCTGTTCTTCAAGTTCTCCCTCTTCATGGTTCACCCTCCCATTTAAAACTAGGCCATTGGAATTTGAGCTTGCATATTTCACAATTGTACATAGTCTAGTCTGTTATTGGGGTCTTTTCCACAAGTATTTTTGAGAATCCATATAGAGTAGTGACGCATATGTCCTGGTTGTCACTAGTAATCTCAGACTTCTGTGTCTTTAGGTCACCTTGGCCACCCTCCATACTTGTGGGACTGAATCATAATCACAGGCGCTTCTGTTTACTGAAGGTCTGGAACAACAAAGAGGAATTATAACACTTCACAGCAAAGCTTAAAACTTTATTGGAGATAGTGTGGCTTCTACGGTCTGCAGGCCATCCCTACCCAGGTGGTGTTATACTAGTTTTCTCTCCTATTAGCCCCCCGGCCTGTCACCACAGTGTGGAGCCAGACTACTTGTCTTTATTGGGAATGACACTGGCCATAGACTTAGTGAGATTCCCAATATCCTCCCCCCTGTACACCAGAGCGAAAGAAGAATCTCTGTCCTCCTTACTTCTGTATCAATATCACCAGAATCCTTAAACAGATGCAAACCTATAATGAAGATAACTAACTTTTTACATTATTGTGCAAAACTATTTAGCTCCATGTTGTCCTAAACTTCTTTATCCCAAAATATAATTCTAGCATTGTATTTGCAGGGAGAAATTAATTTGTATTATATATCTATTGCAAAATCAAAAAAATCATCCCTGAATTTAGCAATTTAAAACAAACACTTACTATCTCACAGATTCTGTGCACCAGAAATCTATGAAAGGCTTAGGTGGATCCCTCTGGTTTGTGGTCTCCCATGAGGTTGCAGTCAAGCTCTCAGCTGGGGCTGCGTTTTCCTCTAATGTCTTAACTAGAGGAGTATCTGCTTCTAAACTCACTCATGTGGTTGGTAGTTAGTTCCTCACTGGCTATTTCTTTGCCACATACCCCTGGGTGTTCTCTCAACATGACAGCTGACTTCCCCCACAGTGAGTGATCCAAGCAGTAGCAAGAGAAAGAGAGAACCAAAGATAGAAGCCACTGTATTTCATTTTATAACCATATTCAGAGGTGATATATCATCATTTCTACTATATTTTATTGATCACGAAGACAAACTACCCAAGGATATGAATACCAGGAGGCAGAGATCACTGGGATCATCTTAGATGGTTGCTACCACACCATCCAAATATTTTCTACAAACAAGAAATATGCAGCCACTCATAGAGTCATAAGAGGAAAACTTCTTCCAACTTTAAAATAGCCATTTTGTCTCTTCTTCTGGCAATCAAGTTTTTTAAATTTATTAAGGTCTAGTTTCAGCAACTTGAGAGCATCTTGATGTATTTGGTTATTTTGAATTTCAATATTTTGGCAAAAAATAGCCATAAACTAAAATAAATGGAGGTATGCCTATATTGTTATTTGAATATACATTTTTCTCACATGGAAATCTAGCTAAAGTACAGAAAAGTCCATTCTAAGTATATTAGCAGCTACAGATTGCCCCATGTCAAATTATGCTTTAGTCATAACCATTTGCATTTTATCTGTAGTCTTTTTATCAGTCACATTACCTTGAGGTTGTAAGCACGTATCATACTGTTTTTCCGGCTATTGTCTTTTTCCATGTTCCAAGGCTCTGTAGAGAAAGAAATGTGAAATCCATTCTATTCTCATTGGCATCTTCTCAGATCTATGCTGTTATCACCACATGATTTTGAGGAATTAAAATCCCTTTTTCCCTTTTGCCTTATATAACTAAATCCTCAAAACACTTTTGCAAAAAAAAAAAAATGTTGCTATCTCATTTTGTAGATGAGGAAGCGAAAACTTGAAAGGTTGAGTAAATTTCCTGAGATCATATAACTAGAACAGTAAGTGACAGGGCCGGGATGTGACCCAGATCCTATCACCCTCAAGGGGAATCTTCTGAACTTTTCACTGAAATACGACATCTGTACCTAACAAGGCACAGATAAGCACATCCGTGTGTGTATATAATACATTGAATTATTACAAATTGAATATGCTAATTAAGCAGAACCCACATCAGGTCACCAAATCCAGCACCTATAAAGCTCCTTTCTGCCTTTTGCTAGCCACTACTCTCCCCAAATAATCACTATCTTGATTTCTTTCTTTCTTTCTTTCTTTCTTTTTTTTTTTTAGACAGAGTCTCACTATGTTGCCCTTGATAGAGTGCCATGGCGTCACAGCTCACAGCAGCCTCAGACTCCTGGGCTTAAGCTCTTGCCTCAGCCTCCCAAGTAGCTGGGACTACAGGCACACAGCACAACACCCGGCTATTTTTTGTCGTGTTGTCCTTGTTGGTTAGCTGGCCTGGGCCGGGTTTGAACCTGCCAGCCTCGGTGTATGTGGCTGGTGCTACGGGCACTGAGCCCACTATCTTGATTTCTAATGGCATAAGTAAGTTTTGTCATAGGGAATTGTCCATGATAAATTATGTTAGGTAGGGCTTCTTTCTTTGTCAGATTCGTCTGTTCTGTTGGTTAGAGTTGTGGTTCATTCATTCTCACTACTGCTACAGTGTTCCATTGTGGAAATATACTACCATGTATTTACCTACTCTATTCTGAGGGAATTCTGTTCAGATCCAAGGGAAGTCTTCAACAGATGAATAGCAAAAACAAACTGCAATGGCTAGTTTTACGTATCAGTGTGGCTAGGCTGTAGCAGTCGGTTATTCATTTGAACACCACTCTTGGTGTTGCTGTGAAGTTCTTTGGTAGATATGATTAACATCTACAATAAATTGACTTTAAGTAAAGGAGATTGACCTCTGTTACCTGGGTGGGCCTCATCTAATCAGTTGAAAGGTTTGGAGAGCAAAACTGTGGTTTCCCTGACATAGAAGAAATTCCACCCGAGGCCTGCATTGTCAGCATCAGCCTGAGAGCTTCCAGCCTGCTGAGATGCCATACGGATCTTGGACTTGCTCAGCCAGACTTGTAATTGCCAATTTCTTGAAATATAGAGAGTCATCCCTTAGTATCTGTGGAGGATTAGTTTCAGAACTTTCTGTGGACACCAAAATCTGCAATTGCCCAAGTCTCTTGGATGAAATGGTGTAATTATTTGCACACAACACATACACATCTTTCCACAAATTTTAAACTATCTCTAAATTACTTATAATACCTAATACAAAGTAAGTGTTATGTAATTAGTTGTCATGCTGTATCTTTTCAAATGTGCATTTTTATAGTTTTTTTTGGTGTGTGTGTGTATATATATATACACACACACACACACCCCCCACACATATATATATATAATAGCTATTTCCTAATATTTTTATTTTTTGGTTTTTTGAGACAGAGTTTCACTCTGTCACCCTGGGTAGAATGCCATGGTGTCATAGCTCACAGCAACCTTAAAGTCTTGGGATTATGCAATCCTCTTGTTTTCTAATATTTTTAATCAGTGACTGGCTGAATCCACAGATATGGAACTGAGACAGAGGGCTGACAGACACACGTTCACATACTCTCTCATCCTAGAAACAATGCTAAATACCTCATTGCTGAATATCACTATGGTCACCAGATGATTAAGGGGTATACTTCAAATGTGATCGTAGTGATATTCCTTTTTCTAGGAATTCACAAACTTAATTGTCAGACTTTGTGGATGACAGCTGTGGTGGTCATTCAGAAAAAGCATTCCAAGATTGCTTAATAGTATTCAGCAATGAAGTATGTAGAACTTTTTCACGCTGAGTTCACGAACTTGTCTGAACTTGTAAGTCAATTTATTGTAGGTCACGAGAGCTATATTTCTCACTATCAGAGAAAGAAGTTATAAATAAGCAAAAGAACAATGCCAGAATGAGCACTGTGGTGCTACATTAGACTTGCTGATATTATGCACCCATCTATTTATATACACACATGCATGATACATATATTTACCTCTCTGTCTATGTATTTATGAGAGATACATACAGAAATACAGAAACGCATGACACTTATTTTGGTATACATACATGAATGTTCTTGCTCTGTTCACTGAAAAGGCCTACAAATTGACAGCCCGGTAGCAACTAGCACCGCCAGTGCCCAGGTCTTGTTTTCTAAACAGCATTCCTCGGTAACAGGAGTGCTTAGAGAAATGGCTGACTGTAGAACTGGGGCAGGAAAATAAAAGATGAGCCTTGAGTACCATATAGTACCAGAAAGTATTAGAAATAAAGATAGAATGACAGTAGGAAAGGAAGAAAAGAAGGAAGGACAGAAGGGAGAAAGAGAGGATTTCAAAAAAGAGAGGAAGCAACGTGAAAGAGATCCCAGGGGCTAAAACTAGAACAATTTGAGCAGCAAAATGAATGATACTATTATGTCCTGAACAATAAAATAAATATGCTTGAGTCAACACTGATGTAAGTGATTGAATGAGTGAATGAACTGAGGGGAAGTGACATATCCTCCTTAGAGAAGAATTCCAAAAACTATATATAAATTCTCCTCCCTCCAGGAGGTAGACATTAACTCCTCTCCCCTTGAGGCTGTGCTGGACTTAGTAGCTTTTTTCCAATGAGTGAGCAGGAAAATGGAAAACTAGGAACTTTACAGTGGAGCAAAGGTGGCAGACAGACACTTGAACGAAATGATCAAGTTTAACATCGCCCTTGATAAGTCACCATTGACAATATCACATCCTCCCTGGTATGATGAAATAACCAGGGCACTTCACGTCTGTGCTGTTCTGCAAAACAAAATCCATAACGTCAGCAGAATCACAAGAAAACCTCATCAGGCAAACTCCGATTTAGAGACAATCTACCAAATGTATGGTCTTTAGTCTTCCAAACTGTCAAAATCATAATAAACAAAGAAACAGTGAGAAATAATCACAGGCAGGTTAAGGAGACATGACAACCAAGTGCAATATGCTATTGTCTATTGAAACTTAAGAAAAAGGGATTTGAGTTGAAAAATTGGCGAAGTCAAAATAAAGCTTGTATGTAGTTTAGTTAATAGTACAGTATCAATGATAATTTTTTACTTTGACAGATGCACCATAGTTAATGAAAGGTGTGAGACGGAAGATGATTGAAAAGTATATTGGAGCTCTCTGTCCTATCTTTGCAACTTTTCCTGTAAACACAAAATTATTCGTAAGTGAAAAAGCTCTTGAATGATTTGAATAGCTATTTCACCCCCAAACGATGGACAAATGACCAATAAACATGAAAAGATGCTACAAGTCACTTATCATCAGGGACATGCAAATCAAAACCACAATGAAATGTTACTTCAAATTCACTAGAATGGCTGAAATCAAAAAGACAGACAACAACAATTGTCGCCCAGGATGTGGAGAAGCCGAACCCTTTGGGAGTATAGAACGGGGCAGCCACAGTGGAAAACAGTTTGCCAGTTCCTGAGAAAGTTAAACATGAAATTATCACCTGGCTTGGTGCCTGTAGCTCAGCAGCTAGGGCGCCAGCTAAATGCACTGGAACTGGTGGGTTTGAATCCAGCCTGGGCCTGTCTAACAGCAATGACAACTACAACCAAAAAACAGCCGGGCATTGTGGCAGGTGCCTGTGGTCCCAGCTGCTTGGGAAGCTGAGGCAGGAGAATCGCTTAAGCCCAGGAGTTTGAGGTTGCTGTGAGCTGTGACACCATAGCACTCTACCGAGTGGAACATGGTGAGACTCTGTCTTAACAACAAAAAAAAGAAATTATCACATGACTTAGCAAATGCACTCCCTAATAATATTTCATTGAGGTAGTGTGAGGGGTTGTGGCTAATTTTGACTTTCCACAATTAGAACTAGGAATTTGATGGAGCATGTAGGGGGCAATTGGAGCCATGGGTGTAAAGGAATTCCTCCAGCTTTCTGGCTTTAGTAACTATCAATATGTGGAGGAGAGTTCCGTCTACTAAGATAGGGAGGGCTGGGAAGGAATAGGCTTTGGGGGACATGCAATTCAGGCATTCCACTGGGCTTGTTCCGTTGCAGATACTCTAAAGAAATTGTAAATCCACAGTCGGATATAGGAGACTGGAGGATTCTGATTGTAAACATAAGTTTGAAAAAGTTGTTGAGCCTTTATTAGCATACACTGCTCAAGGGCATGTTCTATTTGCTTTAACCCTTTCTAGATCCTATGTCGGAACTTGTCCGACATGCTTATTTTCCTGTTTCACTCCTCTGCTGGAAGACGTCTAACACATCAGTGCTCAAGGGAGTGCGCATGCCTGAGGGAGCAAGGTGAAGAGTGTGAGTATACTGACAATAAATAAAAAGAACTTTATGTACTGGGAAGTAATGGGGCTATAGATGCAGAGCACAGTAGGGTTTCAAAGGAAGTCTTCAATTCAAGTGCTACAATCTGAAAAAAACCTCCAGAGTGGGACCTACACATTTTTTTGCCTGTGTGATTCAGAAAATGGTTATATGTTCTCTCGCATTCCTTAGTACGGCAAGACAATAACAGAAAGTCTTATTTGTCCTGATTTGCCGTTTATGTCTCACATAGTGATTCATTGGGTACAAGTTTTGCAAGCACACACGAGTGGTTCAAGCTATCACATCTGTGCTGATGGGTTCTACACCAGCCTTCAACTTGCTCGGGAATTGCATAAAATGGAAATATATATAACAGGAACAGTTATGGCTTCTAGGAAGGATTTTCCAAGTGATCTGAAAAAGAAGAAACTTCAGGAATATGAATTATGTGCCTGTCAATGTGATGTGAAAATGGCATGCCTCTCATTCTGTGACAAGAGGTTAGTGACAATGCGGAGTACATTCTTTGGTCCTCAGACACAGTTGATCACTGGTTATAGGAAAAAACAACCTGTTTCATTTGACAAACTGATGGTTAAAAATTGGTAGTTATGTTAGAATACACCAAGGTTATGGGCAGAGTGGACAGAGCTGATCAGTACCGTGGATGTTACGGATTTACAAGAGGTTCTACAAAGGGTGAAAGAAAATATCCTTCTGGCTGATGAAACCTGTGGTTGTGGACAGCTACATCCTTTACTCTTTAGATAAGGAGAATGGAGAAAAAGTGTCAGACACAGCTTCCTTACAAGAGAAATCTCATCACTCGACTTGTGGGCAATGTAAGGAACAGAAATTCAAGAAAGAGGGGAAGGCCGTCGTCTTTTGACACTGAGGAAAGGCCAAATGGGAAGATGCATTTTCTAATGCAAAATGGAAAACATCAACAAAGGATCACATGGTTTGCAGCAGAAGAACTGAGAAAGGTGGAAGGAGAGAAACCATTTTCGACTGTGAGGCGTGCAAGAGGAAGCCTGGACGTCATCCTGGAGATGGCTTCAAGAGTATCACATTCAAAAAAATTATAAACAAAAATTCTTTCATTATGTTACGTAACCTAAAATAGATCGTAAAATCATCGAGTTCATATTTATGTTTTGCTCTTTTAAAGCTATAGGATAATGACACATAACCCGCCAACCTTTTTCCTGCCCCAAATAAACAACAGCTGGGAAAAATGCAGGTGGTAGAAAGATGGGATTGGAAGTTAATGCTTTTGAAAGGGCTCCTGGGAGTCCATTAGGGTCGATTTTGTATAGCAACTGTTCAGATGGTCTGCTGCCTGAATTACAGTATCACAGTTACTCAACCTGAGATGACTGCTTTCCAAAGGCATTTTCAACCTGCCAATGTTCCTTCTCCATCACAGTGCTCAGTCTGGGGGAAGAACTTTGCTTACTTCTATTTGAAGTTGGCACCAATTTCCAGGTAGGTGAAGTGGCCCAGCTCATCTGAGGGTGGGGTTCAGCTTCAGGGTTGACTTTGGCTATTCCTGGATAGTGCAGGTGAACCTCCCAGTCACCTGGGCAGTGCCCCCCTTATAGGCAGGTCCATCATAAACACTCCTTCTCCCACAGGGAAGAATATTGTAAAATATTACAGGAGGGTGATCCTTCAGTTCTCAGAGCCTCTTTATGGAATAGCTGCTGGGGCTACCATAACCAGGCTGATTTGTCTCAGGCAAGCAAGGCCTGGAAAGATGGTCTTAACAAACTTGGAATAGAGGTCTGATGGAGTAGCAGAACCACAGTGAGTAGCAAAACCGCAGCTTTCAAAAGAAGCTGACTTAGCCTGGGCATGAAAACTAAACACAGTGTGTGATCCTGGATTGAAAGAAAATTGCTACAAAGAATATCATTGGTAAAATTTAAATATGGACTGCATTACTAGATAATGATATTGTGTAAGTGCCAAGCTTCCAAGACTTAATCATTTAACAAGATTTCTCTAAGAGAATGGACTTGTTTCTAGTAGACAGACTTATAGGAAAATATTTTGGGACAAAATTTCAGCATATCTGGAACTTAATCCCAAGTGGCCCAGGAAACACAATGACAAAGAGCAAGATGCGGTGTGTCAAATGTGGCAAAATGTTAATCACAAATGTATCCACAAGAGTTCATTTATGCTTGGAATTCTTTTGTAAGAAAAAGAGGAGGCTTAGAAAGCCAGGAAACCTAGATCCAGGAAGGAAAGACACGGAGGGGTCTGGGCAGCTGCTCAGTATAGATGTTCTTTGCTTGTTTGTCTTTGTGTATCGGGAAGTGAGCTCGGGGTGTGTGAACCTGAGGCAGTTCCGAATTAAATAGCTTGTGAGAGCACAGTTAGGTGGCTTGTCTCCTACTCTGCCAGAGAAAGTGAAAATTAAGACATTTTTTCCAAATTCCTTCCCAGAAAGGTAGTGGAGGACTAATTTATTCATCTATCTGTATGATGCAATTCCATTTCTCATTGTTAATGTGTCGAATCTAGACACATAGACCTCAAGACACAGGCACAAACTCTATCTGGGTATGAAAATTTTTGGATTCTCTCTCTATAGCTGGTTATTGATGCCTAAGGGTACAAAATGCTAAGATCAAGGGGCCTGCAATAGAATGCTCATAATTCCAATGATGAAGAAGAAGCCAACAAAGGAGCTTGAAAGGGAGGGGTGAAAGGAGTTGGCAACATAAAAGCCAAAGAGAAGAAAATGCTTCGAGGAGAGAGTGGCCTACAACCTAGAGATGTCTTGGCCAACATGGTAGCCACTAGCCATATGTGACTATTCCAATTCAAATTAAATTAAGTTAAAAATTCAGTCCTGACAGGTGAATGGCCAACAAATACATGAAAAAGGCTCATTGTTGCTAATCATCAGAGAAATGCAAATCAAACCCACCCTGAGATATCACCTAACCCCAGTGAGAATGACCCACATCACAAAGTCCCAAAGCTGCAGATGCTGGTGTGGATGCAGAGAGAAGGGAGAACTTGCACACTATTGGTGGGACTGAAAACTAGTACAGACTTTTTGGAAAGAAGCATGGACAGTCCTCCAAGATCTACAAGGAGCCCTTGCATTTGATCCCACAATTCCATTACTAGGTATCTACCCAGAAGAAAAATAATCATTTTAACATAAGGACATTTGCGCTAGAATGTTTACTGCAGCTCAGTTCACGGTTACAAACATGTGGAAACAACTCAGGTGCCCATCAATCCATGAATGGATTAATAAACGGTGGCATATGTATACCATGGAATACTATTCAACCATAAAAAAGATAGAGACTTTATATATTTTGTATTTACCTGGATAGATTTGGAGAACATTATCCTAAGTAAGGTATTTCAAGAATGGAAAATCAACCATCCCATGTACTAAATACTAAACTGAAAGCAGTAGATTAACAACTACAGGCCCTCGTAAGAGAAAAGCTCAATGAATCCAAGAGGGCAGCAAGGGGGAGGGAATTTGGTAAGTTTGCACCTATTAGACACAAAGGAGGAGTATATGGGACTCTTCCTGGGTGAAGAGCTCAACTACAATTCAGACTTTACAAATGCAAACGATGTAGCCTAATCATTCACACCCTCATATTAACCTGAAATAAAAATAAAATTAAGTCCTCAGTCACACTAGCTCCATTTCAAATACTCAGGAGCCACAAAGACCTGGTGGATAACATAAAGGACAGCACAGGTACGCACCACCTTCATCACTGCAGAACTTCTGTTGGACAACATTGGGCTAAAAATCAAGCAAGATCGGAACCACAAAGTGTCTGATCTTTGTGGAACTTAGTGACATGAAGACCGGGGGTAATCTTGAACAGAGTTATTTCAACAGAGTAGTGAGAGCAAAAGGCATCATGAGAATTTAGTGGAGATGAGGAGATAAAAGCAGTAAGTTAGACAAGTTTTTCAAGAATTTTGACTCTGAAGAAGAAACCAGATCTAGTGTAATTGCTAAAAAAGGAATCTGGATGAGATTTTTAGGATGGGAGTTTCAAAACACTATCTGTTTAAGTGAGAGGGTAAATAATCAATAAAGCAAATAAAGTTCCCAAGCAGCTAGAGCGGTTGGAACTAAGCATGGGTGGCAAGACTAGCCTTAGAAAGGAGAGATTCTCTTCCATTTTAATAGGAGAGAAGGATGGGGATCGTTACAGGTCAGTCTGTAGATTTGGTAGCAGGAAGGTTAAGGAATTTCTATCTGAAGCTTTCCCTTTTTTACATGAAATTGAACATGAATTTGAACATGAATTCATTTGCTGAAGAGAATGAAGGGCATGAAGAGAATGAATGTGGGAAATAACTAGAGCTATGGTCCTCACCTAATCCTGCATTAGAGTTCCCTGTGGGGTTGTGCTAAATTGTAGAGTGCTGGGTCCCATCCTTCTGTGTCCCATCCTTCTGCATCCCAGCCTTCTGGGTTCTGATTCAGTGGGTCTAGGATGTGCTGAGAACTTGCCTTTCTAACAAGCTCCCAGCTGATGCTGATGCTGTGAGTCCACGGACCACACTTTGAGAACCACTGGACTTACCAAGTAGCACTAACATTGGCAGTCATAAATATTGATAGTGATGACATGGCGGGGCATGAGGATTGTCAAGATGGTTCATAAATGTGAAGAATATGAGATGGCTGACAAGAGGAAAGATCATAAAAGTGTTAATGTAACAAAATTTAAGTTAGAAGTTTTGACGGAGACATCAAGATACCATAGATATTAAAGTGATTAGTGAGGTCGCCCTGTATGAATTTCAAAGTAGAGAATCAATAATCCATTTCAAAACCTTTAACCCCTTCACTCACAATGAGAGTTTAAAAAGGTCTGGTTGTTGGAGATTAGCCAACAACCTATTGGTAGGAATATTTGTAAGGAAGTTTGTTTTCCTTCCACTTTAAGAAGGAGGGGTTGGGGGCTGCTTCTTTCTCTGCATCAAATCAGGAGAGAGGAGTTTCAAGGAACCACTTAAACAGTTTGTCCCTCTGAGGGAGTGTGTCCCTTGCAGCTGGGAAGCTATGGTGACATGGTCTGACTCTCACCTGGCCAGGATTCCAACAGAAGGAGCACAAGTGTGGCTGCTGTGTTGGGATTTGCCTGCTCTCCCAGAAGCTGTCAGAGAGGGACATGTGAGTATAGCCCAGCTATCAGACAGGAGCCGTGCATGCCTCGGAGGTCTGCAGATTAGTGGTCCTCTGCAACATGGGGGTCTCAGAAGAAATTACAAAAGTATCCATGAAAGAGTCAGCTTTAAACACCGGCTGGGCTTGGGCTGTGAAAAGCCAATCTACAACAGTATCAGTGAAGAAAGAGAATTGCCTAAGCCCACGAGTTGGAGGTTGCTGTGAGCTGTGACGCCAGGCCACTCTACCGAGGGTGATAAAGTGAGACTCTGTCTCTAAAAAGAAAGAAAGAAAGAAAGAACTTCCCTGTGTCCTTTATCTCTTTCTCCCCCTTGCTGTGCCTCTGAACTTGGCTTGCCAGATACAGCAAAGAAGAAGACAGTTTGATCAGTTAAATTGGAATTTGAAATAAACAGTGAAGACCTTTTCAGTATTATCTAACATGCAATATGTGAGACCCACTCATACTAAATAAAATGTATTTCTTGTTTATTTCAAATTCCAATTTAAGTGGGCATGCTGTATTTTATCTGTTACTCTAGAGTGGGTCAGCAATCAGAGTTAGTAAGGTGGGGAGAAGAACTGATGAGAGAAGAACCATGGGGTATTTACCAGCTGTAGGCCTTTCACCTGTAGCAGCTTCTGGCTGGGGTAGGAGAGGTAGTGCTAACATTGGTTTAAGTTGAAAGCTTTATTATACAGGGTAGGAATTCTAAGTGACCATTTTTTTTTATATATAATATTTTTTTAAAAGCCTACAACCCCCCGTATTCCCAGGCAGTCTCTCATCCAAATATCAACCAGGCTTGACCTGTCTTAGCTTCTGAGATGAGATCCGGTGCATTCAGGGTGGTGAGTGTAGACTCTAAGCAACCATCTAGAACTGTGTTTTATTACTGAAAAAGACAGGGACAGAGGAAGACCACATTGAGGGGGCTTTATAATTTCATTCCCTGGCTTCCATTAGTTCAATTTATGGACTACATTTGTAGATGCAAAAGAATAAGTCCAGAAGCATGTTTGCTGAACTACTGACAGTGTTTATTTCTGGTACCATAGCGGACTTTCATTTATTTATCTTGATTTAAATTTCTGGTTTAACATTGTTTTCTTTAGTTTAATAATGTAGCACATCTAAATGAAATTACCTTTGGACTGACCTTTTGGAATGAATAGTTTATAATTTAATGTTTAATTTTGAAAACATTTAAACCAGTTATAAAATTTAAAATGTTTGTAGAATTTGTAGTAACTTTAAAAAAATTTCCTTCACTTTTTTTTTTATTATTGAAAAATATCGTGGGGGTACAAATGTTTTTGGTTAGGTGGATCCCTTTTGTAATGCTTGAGCCAGGGCTAAAAGTGTGCCCATCACCTGGGTAGTGTTCTTTGTACCTATTAGGTAAGTTTTTGACCTTTCCCCTCCTCCCCCAACCTCTTGGTTGTGCTTGTACGGAGTTTTACTCCCCTCTGTGCACATGTGTGCTCCTCAATTAGTTCAGGTTTAATAGTACCTGTAGTGTTTGTTTTTCCCTTTTGGAGATACTTCACTTAGTCTAATAGTTTCCAATTCCATCCAAATTGTTGCAAAGGGTCTTGATTCATCCTTTTTCATGGCTGAGTAGTACTCCATGGTATACATAAGCCACATTTTGTTAATCCACTCGTAAATTGATGGGCACTTGGGTTGAATCCACATCTTTGCCATTGTCAATTGTGCTGCAATAAACATTCGAGTGCAGGTGTCTTTTTGATAAAATGACTTCTTTTCTTCTGGGTAAATACCAGAGACACCAGCTGCCAGATCATTTCAAAAAGAAGGAAAAGTTTTAGATGAAAAACAAGCAAACAAACAAACATGGTTTGCATGCAATTCTGAGGGAAAAATGCTGGAACCTACCAGAGTTTCCATGGGAAGAAGTTGTAGAGCAGAACAGGAGGGAGCAAGGTATCTACAGAGATCAATCCTGGACAGGCTGCGAGTCCAGTGAGCAGGGTAGGTGGGGTGGTTTGTTTCTCCCTCCCTGGTATCTCTGGCAGTCAGCAGGGTCCCAAGCTGCTGGAGAGCCTTTATACCCTCCCAGTAGACTTTTAATTTCAGCTCTCTTTAATTTGTTTAGTTTGAATTACCGTAAGTGTGAATTACTTCAATCATCCGAGTTAATAAAGATTTTTAAAACTTGTTATTTTTTCACTTAACATTCTCTGAACATCTTTTCATGTTAATATTCTTCTAGAAAGTCATTTCTATAGCTGCTTGATGTCCCATTGTATGACTGTAGCATACTATATTCAACCCCCTGATTCAGGTTGTAGTGCCCTTTATGAATATAAATAATATTGCAATGGAATCTTGTAGTTTAATCTTCATACACATCTTTAATTATTACCTTAGGATAGATATATTCCTAGAAACAGAATGGCTGAGCCCAAGAGTTAAATGTGTGCTTTTAAGCATGAGAAATTCCCTTACTGAAACACTGTTTGGTCTCCCTACACCGTCTTCACTGTAGGTAAGGATCAATATGTATCTCATTGGTTTGACTGTCATTTCTTTTAACATTACTGAAGATGAATATTTTTTCAAGTGTTTCTCGGCCATTTGTATTTTCAAATTAGTGTGATGGATGCTTGATTGATGGATATTAAATTGGTGGAGGTTAGCAGGATTTTTGTTGACTTTTGTTAACACTGGCACCCCCTCAACATACATAGCACGTGTGTGTGTTACCCATTCAATAAGTGCTGTGGGTGAATGTGTACACGAAAGAATTAATTATTTAAAGAATCTGACCAAAGTAAACCCTTATTAATTTTTTTGGTATCCACGTCTTCGGGATTTATTCATCTACTTGACAATATGGAGTGCCCACTGTGCACATGGCTTAATGCTAGGCTATTTAAAAATAATAATAAACACTCAGAGTGATTTCAATCAAAGCAACAGAACTAAAAATCACACACATTCCAGGAATATCTCAGCTACAGAGCACCTTCAGGCTCTCTGGATTGGCAAAAGTTCTAGGTACTTCAGGATTAACATACCAACTTGAAAATTTTAAATTGTTGTTGGCAAAAATATTTCTACAAGGTAATATATGCTGCTGTATTTTCTTAAATATAGTGCCTCCTAGACGTAACTACCCATGGATGGGCTGCAGAGGTGCATGAATGAATTTGTCACTCTTCTCTTTACTGGATTGTGGAACTTAGTAGATCGGAGTGCCCCAAGAAACTTTGGGACATCATTTCTTCTCACGTCTGTGAGCTGCTGTTACCATCCCTGCCCCCATTACTATCATGGACTCTCTGCTCTGCCTAATCTCTGCCTCTCCGCCCATTTCTTATTTTCTTCTGTCATCTGTTGCTTCTCCAATGCTTCTCGGCTTTCAAGTATAAAAAATGACCTTTTATATACTTCCCATTATTAATAGGGTCGTTTTCCTTTCAGGTGGCAACCCAAGCAATCACCTTACACTTGGAGTAATTCTCCATGCTGTCTCTCTTGGATACCAATGCTGGATACCAATGAGTTGCTATCAACAATATTTTGGAGCTGCTTCCAGGTCTGTAAACCTGTGAGTTCTAGAAGTCCAAGTGGCAGATGACTACAGTATTACAGAATTGATGGCATCATGTAAATGTGATGTTTTGTACATGGGGACCCCATCTATGGAACTGGATCTACCTATAGTTCCCAAAGGCTGGTTTGATCCATTTCCAAGCTAGTTCTATCGTGCTATTGATAGAATTTTCTCATGAAAGACATTTGTGATATCCCCTAATTTATGTCCTTTAGCTACGTTCTCATCAGTATCTGAACTCATCAGCCTCACTGAGAGACGATGCTAAGTCCCCAGTCCCTACCCTACTCTGGTGGATGTTAAGTCTCCAGTGAGATAAATCCTAGATCTTCTTCACTGCACTGAAAGTTTGAAGTGTACTTTCTTAGACAGATAAGGAGCCTGCATTTTCTTATTGGTAAAGGAGCCCTGAATGTGGAGAAGCAGCTGGAACTAGGGAGAAAGAAAGGAGCCGCAGAATGTTTTAGGTAGGTTCAGATATAGCTGACGTGACTGGGAAGTAATTCTGAATTGTCAGAAGAAAATTCTCGTGTTTGGGGGTCTTGGTAACTTTGACTAGGAATTCTGCGAAGAAAATTCAAGCACAGCAGATTTTTAAAGACGTGTCTGATTTGTGCCACTTTTAACCCCCTTTTGGTGTTGTTGAAACATCTTTCTTCTGACAATGTACTCAGTTATGAAGTGGGGGTTGGGTGGGGGAAGAAGTCAGGGAAAGCTGTGGACGTTGCTGTGGGAAAATCCCCGAGGCTGAAATGAGTGGGGAAGGCTGAAGGAGAGGAAAGAGGGGAGGGAGGGAGGGGCCCCTTCTGGCCTGAGCGCTGCACACACAGGGCAGTGGTCACAGAGATAAGTGGGAAGTACTTTTCTGTCAACAACCACGACCACCACCAACACAAAGAGCAAAGTCTTTCCTTAGAGATGATTCCACCTGCCTTTGACATGGGACACCATGCATCTGGCCCGCTGGTATTTCATTGAAATGGCTGCCTGTGTGGAGTTCAGAGGGGAAAATAATGGAGTAGGTTTTGCCTCTTCCTTTTTACAGTAGCTTCCAAAAGAGTGTACATTTGATAAGGGCCAAAGTCTGTTTGTGAAAAGAAACCTCTGAGGGGAGATACAGCACCTAAGACCAAAGACCTTAATTTTGCCTCAAATTTTGGCTATACCGTTTCTATAGAGACCAAAGGGAAGCTTTGGCTCCCCCACTCAGCTATTAAAGTTTAGTGCATTGAAAACTGTCTTCATGCTGTGATACCCTTTCAGGGAGGAGAATAGGGTCTGAACTAATCCATGAAAGTTGTCATGCTATGAACTAGTAGTCAAGCTTTTTCCTTTCAATTGAATCTAAAACTATACTGTACTTCACACTTGATTGGTCCTTCAGATGGAAGGATTCAATATCCCTGCTGGAAATCAGCTCGTCTTCTTCACACAGTGCTGTTGAACGTGGAAAGAACTTATTTCTGAGGCATAATTACCAGCTCTAACATATGAAAAGTCGTAAGGATATTTCATTTTTTTTCCCTTTCCTTCAATTTCAGTTAAACTCTTGAAAATGCTAATTTTTCTTTTCCCTTTTCACAAAGCTTGTTTCCTAGACGGTGTCTCCATGCTTGGGCTTGCCGTTTAGCAATAGATGTTGGGATCTATACACGCTGACCAGCCTTTCTTTCCTCAGGATGATAGACGTACAGCATAAATGTATCGAGGACAAAAAATATCTTCTGAATGCAGCCGTCAGAGAGCCATTGAATGTCCTGTAGCAAAGGTAACGGGTCACTTATTTACCATGAAGACTGGGACGAGAACTCAAGGAATCTGAGCGGTGCTATGCCAATTGTCTAAGGGAAAGGACGCTTTTCCTTTCCCACTCAAAGAGTTAGCTTTGTTTGTTTGCACATGTTTTAGATCAATAACTGGTAATAGTAAAGGCAGAACAAAAAGCTCTAATAACCATGAGCCATCTGTAGTGTGAATCAACATTTCCCAAGTTAAACACTACGTCTGGTGAATGAATGCATACAGTGTATATGATTTTTTTTTAATTGAAAAAAAAAAAAAAGCCTTGATCTAGCTACACCAAAAGGGGGCACCAAGGTATTAAAGAAGTTATAATGGCTTCAGAGGCTAAAAAAATGAAATTAAGTGAAGTTTGAAGAGAGTTTCCGTATAAGTATTATGTACATGATGTTAAAAACTTATTTTAAAAAGTAAATTGGCTGGTTTCAGATATTTTGGTAAGACTGTTTTGAAATCTGAATGGAATTCCCTGTTGGTAGGGGGTGATATCGTTGGAGTTTGATGTATAAATGCTAAAACGTCGTATTTTATTTGACAAAAATAATATAAAGAAAAATCATATATATATATCTCCTCAGAGGACTGTTGATAATTAATACTCATAGTATTTTTCCTTGAAATTTTTGTTTGTTCCATCTTTTTACATAGAAATTTATCTATTCTTTGTTGTATAAGCCCCTCAGTAAATGTAAGAATATTTGGTTTTTGTGTATCTGTGTCTAGAAGGAAAAAAAAAATCTGCATTCTGTGTCACCTTTTCTGAGAGGGGATGCAAAGAAGTGGGTATCTGTGCATTCTGGCAAATAGCAGCTAACTTCGAGATTGGCTACCATAGGTCCCCGAATTCAGAAGGAATAAATGAGCACAGGGGCATTTTCTGGAAAGATTTTCAAATTGTACATGTTGATTAATATCATCTCATTTCCTTGATTCTAGTAAAGGGAATTTAGTGGAAGAAAATAGGGAGAGACAAAATACTTTTTGATGGGGTTGTAAAGAAATGACATGCGAGTCGATGACTCTTCTGCTTTAATGTCACCTATGAGGGGTAAAAACCAGTTCAATTTCTAATTTCGTTAGTGATTGAGTAAGTGCTATTTATGTTGTTTTTCTCATCACCCTGATCCCATGGCCCTTTCCCTCCCCCATGTGAAATAGAGACCTTTGATATGTAATCAAATCTGAACTGGTTGGTTAGCTAATAATTCCTCTTAAAAATGGAAATCAGTGGCTACATGATCTTGTTTTCTCTGTATATCTGCACCGTCTCCAAAGATGGCTGCAATCTAAACAAAATGGGTTTGTCTTTTCGTGGAAAACATTTTCTCTTTTTATTTTTAGATGTCTGCTCACAGCTTCTTACAAAAAGATAAAATGGGAAAATCAGTTTGAAATCATGTTTTATAGTTTCATTTTTACCCAGCCTCAGGTCTTTCCCATTGTTTTATGCTTTGTGATGATTTATGGAATCATATATTATGCAATGCAGGGCAATTTACAAGCTGCTATTACATCCCTGTAACTTTTATGAAATATGTGACTAATTAGTATATTGTTTAACTGGGAGAATTAGACTGAAAAAACAAACTTCTTTCAGGTTTATTTGAAACATATGGACTTTATTCAACTGAAGTAATTATTCAGGTACAATAAATTGTTATGTGTAGTGCTACGATCTAGCTGTAATTTTACTTTAAAATATGGCCATATCGAGAAGTTTTTATGACTGTTGCTTCTTTGAAATAAAAATAGAATAGGATTATTGAATTTCATATCTTCTTTGTATTATTGGCATGTATTGAAATGTCCACTTAAAGGCAGGGGAGGAAAGTGACTGCTGCTTTTTGTTCGTTGGGGTTCTCCCCAACCTGTATCTTAAGGATGTGTGGTGTGATCATGAAATATTTCAAATGTTGCCAACAAACCCTGCTTCATCTAACTGGATATTTTCAAAATTGCGTTTTCTATTGTTTTTAAAAATAGAAGTTGTTTAGTTAATAGTAATTGGACTATACTGCTTCTGCTTTGAGGAACTGATACTCTTTAGTGTCACTGAAAAAGAAAAATACTTTTTCAGGGTAATGCTTTATAATTATGTATATACAAAATATTGTATAGCTATATAGACATTCATATAGATATTTTATTTCTCTGAAAGCTCTGAGGGTCCTGCTATTTTTGACAGACTAAATCAGGGGCTGTACATTTTGAGGATCACAGAAAACCGGAGTAGCCAAGATCTGAAAATGCAGAGTTCTGTTGTGGCCTCAATCTGCGCTTTAGGAGGTCTTGCCTTGGGTTTAAAATATTGTTCCATCTTCACGAACTATTTTTATAGGGGTGCTTGTATAAGATCAAACCAGGAAACATAATAAGTAGGTTCGATTTTGATTTATGCTTTTTAGTTCTTTGGCCTGGCATTTCTCTGACAAGATTTCACATCAACAGGCCACAAAGACTTTGCCTGGCTTTAATTTATTTTTCAAAAAAGTCAATTTACTAATGCTTAAAAATCTGTCCATCCACGTACTCAATGGCTTATTTTTGTGGTGTTTTCAAGTCACCTCTCTATGGAAGCAAATTAGTGGCCAAGGAGAGCTTATGAAAGACCTGAAACACAGAAAGGTCTCCAATGGGGCTATTCTCCTTTGGGGAAGCTATCTCCGGATTAAAAAAAAAAAAAAAAAAGGATCGAAATCACAGCTGCAAGGGTCCCTGATCTGTTCCCTGGCATGATGGGTTCGTTGGAAACTCTGTATAGAGGCGTTTCGCATTAGATATGTTATTTTTGTTTTACAGATCGATTTGCTTGCACAGGCACAATCTGTGGGAATTTTCAGTCGCAGGTTTTATTTTTTTCCCTTCCTCCCAGCTGATCTTTGTAAGACAAATGAAAGGAACATTTTGGCTTATTTAATTATAAAGACAGGCAAGAAGTATAGAAAACCTGATGGAATTAAGGCAACAAGAGTTTTTAGAGCAAGTAATCAAAAAGGGAAATTTTCTTTTCAAGTGAAACGCTGTATTACTCTAAAACCAGATAATCTATATAATAATCTTACTAAAAAGGGATAATTTTAAGAGACTAAAAAATATGCACAGTGACCAGACTCTTGCAGCACCTTCTAAAAGTCGGTTTTTGGTGTTTGGGGTGGTAAACGAAAAACCACAGAACAAAATTTGATTCTGTAAAAACCAGATAGAGTTACGTGATTTTGTTTTCTACGAAACAGACAACAGACCAGTTGAGATAAAACTTGAGGACTGATTGGGCTTGTCATTCAGCAGAGCTGTAATCTCTAAATTCACAATGGACTTTCTAGTTTAAATGGCTTTCATGCAACTGTTTATTAGAAATTGCAGTGTGATTTGTAAGTCTTGCTTGAACGATGTGATTAGGAATAGGGATGACCAGAATTAAATTAAAGAGGTGTTCTAAATTTCATAATTTTAAACATTTCCCTGAACTGGTGTGGAGACAATACCAATTTCTCTATTTATAAAATTGAGTTCTCTGGGTTTGAATAGCGAGAACAAAGGTGCTAATCTGTAGTTCTGAGAAAGGCCAATTATGCCCTCTGCATCAGATGGAGCCTAATATGATTTTAAATAATTGCCAAATCAGATGCACATGAATGTAGTTTTATTATTTACTCAAAACCCATTAACCCAGTGTTTATGTCATGTGGAAACCGGGTTCATTTGCAAATAAGTTCACCTATGTAGAAATGCTCGGCCTCATCTTACAAAAACATCAAGAGACTAAATTTAGGAGCTATTTGAAACCACTGGTACTGTTCTGATTTAGAATGAGCTGGTTAGATAAAGCAACCGAAGCTGGTGTGTCTCAGGAGTCCCACGTTTTGAACTTAAAAAAAAAAAAAACATAACAAAACTTTTCTTAACCATTCTTACGTTGTTAATCTCACTGGTTTCCTTATCACAGTCTGAGAAAAAAAAAGTTATTCCCATTTTCCAGTTGAAGAAACCGAGGCTCAGAGAAATCAAGTGACTTTCACCGAGTCTTGGCCAGCTGCAAAAACCCAGACAGTGTGACACTGTTAATGCAGGCATTAGTCCACAGCCTGCAGACTTTGGCAGTGGGCTCACAGATAATTCTTGTCTGGTCCTTGACCAGGGTCAAAAATATATATATTTTTCAGATTGGTTGCTAACATTTAAAAATTGAGAGGGAAATTTCTCATTTGAAAAGGTCAAGATTTCTGGATTTTTGAGGACCATCAAAAGCTCTGGGAATCCTGGCTCATCGTTTCTGCGGGGCAAGTGTTCACTGCGACTGAGTGGTGACGTCCTCATCCCATAGGGGGGAACTTCTGTAGTTTGTCTGCCTCGTTATTTGCATGGTCCGGTGAGCCCTGGAGCTTAAGTTCCCCCACACTAAACCAATGATTATCAACCTTTCTGGAATACGAGACCTCATTAAAAATGGAAAAAAAGTTTGCAACCTCCTTGTCTAGATGTCTGTCTTCCCTACCAGGCAGAGAAATCTTCAAGGGCAAGCACAAAGTAGCGTTCCTCTTTGGAGCCTCTCCAGGTCTTAGGACAATGACTAGTACACAATGTGCCCTCAGGAAATGGCTGGGGGGGGCATGACAGTTGCTGTATCATTAGAGTTATTACTATTCTGATCTGTAGGCAAGTTTTATAAATCAGCTGGTGAGAAAGGAATAAAGTTTAGTAGAGTTTAGAATTGCAAATCCGGATCACTTCTGAGGTTTATCTTATAGGGGTACAGGTGAATCTTTCTAAGAGTAGAATGTGAACGTTTTAAAGCAATAACTGAGAAAATGACATGAGGGCTGTGTTGAGCAGTTTGATGAAGTATTTCAGATTGCATGTGAAAACCCCACACTGTACCCCAGAAGTGCATTAATGTACATAGTTACCATTCAATAAAAAAAAAAAAGAATTGCAAATCCTATTAACTCCTGATTGAATGGAAGATCAAAAATGTGTCTTTGGCTTCATTTGACCTGACCACCATCTACAAGTTCCCAAGCAACGGTGGGTAAAACGTATCCTTGATGTGACGCTCTAGACACGCATGTAGCTGTTTATAGTTGTGCAGACACAGCTTTTTGGGACTGAATACTCCAGCCTGGGTGACTCAGAGCATGGGGCAATCGCGTGAGGTGTCTGCTTCCTTTCTTGTGACCATGGCTGAAAAAGTGCCATTTTCAATTTCCCAGGATTTTCTCTCTGCAAGAAATTTTCGCATTTAAAGATGCCACTCAGCACAATGCCATGCCTGATTTTGGAAGATGGGGAGTTTGGAGGAGATCCAATTCGCGTTTGACTTCTGCAATTACAAGAGGTACAAGACACAGTATAGAAGGTAACAAATGTTATCAGTATATATTATTACAAATTTAATACAGATTTTCCTTTCTTAAAATATGTATACATTTTTTGGCACCATCTGTGTGTGTGTGTGTGTGTGTGTGTGTGTTCATCCATCTGCAGCCTTTCTCCTCCTTTGAACTTTTGGGGCATTTACGCTCTGTATTATTTCTGACGTAGTCACATTCACAGAATTAGAGAACATTGTCTGATGTCACGTTACAGATGTGAAATGGAGGCCCAGAGAGATTTATTCAAGGCATCTGACTCCTTTTTGTGAGCTCCATGTGTTCTCACTGGATGACAAAATTCGTTGTTGGCAACGACTGGGCCTTCCCCAGTCCGGTATGTAGTATAGTGAGAGTCTTGGATGTAGTAGGTACTGAGCTGATTTGAGTTCTCATGGAAGCTGTGACATTTTCAGACTGACTTGAGATAAAAAGGCCATTATGATTTCCTCATCAGGAACTCATTTCAGAATGAGGGACCTTCAGCATGGCTGCACACAAGGCTTTTTAAATGGGCTCAAGCCAAGTAAGTGGCAAGTAAAATGGCCACCTCAGGCCTGCTTTTAAAAAGGATTTGATTCTGGTTTTAAGAGGTTTTTTAGGGGGTGCAGAGAGGACAAAACTCTGTGGTTTTTCTTCCTCTTGTTAGTGATCCTATAGGTGTCCCTTTAAGGAAATGCTACACACCAAATGTGAAGGCTACAAACTGATCTGACGCATTAGATTTAGTAAAATCTGGGAGAAAGTACTTCCTGAGTCCAGAGGCCTTTCAATATCATCCTCTACCTAATTCTTTACAAGTGATTTTTCAGCTAGTAAGTGCCAGAAATAGGCACATCTACAGAAAGTGAGCACATTTTCCTCCACAATATGACAATGCTGTCTGACAGCTATTAAAACTTGAAATTCAGGGGCTTGCAAAGTAAGTCTTCAAATGTAGCTCATCTCCAATAAAAGCATTCAGTGTTCTGGTGTTTTTGACTTCATTGAAATTCATTTAAAATTTCTCTTCCGCTGACTTTTGTGTTTCTATACTCGCTATGTATGGGCTTTCGGGCCTTATACTTAAATAATTTATTTTACTATCATAAGATATTTTCGTAAGCTAAATACTGAGACTACATGAACAAGGCACGTATACCCAGTGTTTTGCTTTTAAAAAATGTCAAGAAGTCATTTCCTTCTGGTTCTCCATCACATATGCTTTTTGAAGTTTCTCTCTGCACATTATTTCCAGTGGGAGCTGCTGAGAGCTGCTGAGAATGGCCACTCAGGATGATGGTACATTCACAAATTCACTACTTACTAAAATGGCAGCAATCACCACAATCTCCAGCATCTGGAAAGTTCTTTTTTTTTTCCCCCCACAAAGAAGCATCACTCTACTTTTGGTCCAATAAATGGAGTTCCAATACTAGCTTTGCTACTTCCAATTACTGAGAACTTCAGAACTTCAGAAAACTTCACCTAACCTGTCTACGGGCCTCAGTGTCTTAAAGAACCATAAGAGAGACCAAACCCATAGGGTTACTGTGAACATTCAATGAGATAACACAGATAAGGTGCTGTGCCCGATGGCCAACCCCATAAATTACCTTTAAAAATCATTATTTTTTGTAATGATGTTTGATTTTTAGTTCAGTCCTAAGTGGTGTTTACAACTCTGATTCAAGAGGGCAGGGAGCAAAGGAAGTGGTCTCTCTGGTTGGAGTTATAAAAAGCTATGAGGCTTTTAGGAGTGTAGTCAGTCCATAACCTCTCCCCTCATCCAGACGAATGGCAAGAGACAAGCAGGCCTGCAAAAACCAGGCTTCATTGCTGCAAAACAAGCAACAATAGCTCTAATCACGGCTATTGGAGCTAAGAGAGTGGCCGGCTACAGCAACCCCCAGGCTGCCTCCCCTGCTTTAGCTAGGTGTCTATAAGTCAGCAAGCAGGTGGAATTTCTTCTGTACCCGTGAAGCCATAGAACATTCAATATAAAATTTTTTTCTGGGAAGAGATTGTCTTGGGAACTTTTGGTTGACTTTATGTGTAATCATTTGTCATTTTGTTAAGCACCCTTGAAGACCAGGGGAACAGTTTGCGCTGAGGAGCTTCAAAAAAGTTCAGCATCTTTTCATTTTCAGAAATAAAGGTTATTTTAGAGGGTTTTTAAAAAAAATGTTCATTTTCTAGCCAATCCATGTGAGAATGATTTTGGATTTGGGCAATGTATGTTGCAGTTGGAAGTGGCTTTGGAATGTCTGAGTGTTTTGCTTCCCGGTCCTCATCTTGAAGAACTCTACATCTACCTGTCTTTCAAGTGCAAATTGCCACCTGCAGGACTTGGATCAGCAATCTAGGCACCCAGTAGACCTTGTGCCTAAAAAGGGACCATGAAGGAAGTGACAAAAGTAATATTAGTAGCCATTTACTTGGCATTTGCCTTAGGCCAGGTACTGCAATAAATGGCTTTCATTAATTCTTCTTTAATTCCCCCAGCAGCTGTATGTTGTAGGAACTATGCCCATTTCATAAGTGAGAAAACCAAGGCTCAGGGACATTAAGTGATTTTCCCAAGGCATCATATGGCTGGCAAGTGATTCAAACCTAGGCAAGTTGAAATCCTATCCCCATGTTTTTAACTATTATCCCTTATTCCTATTTTGATAAATAAAAATATTGGGCTCCCTTTCCCTTTTCATGCCTCATGAAATTAGTTTACCGTTTTGATCACTCATCTTTGTCTCAGAGGACTTTGACTTCACTTCCCATAGTTGAATGAAGAGGGAAGAAGGTGGTAAAAACTTGAGGCTAGAAGCCTTACTTAGGTCAGTCCAAGCAAATCCTCATACCTTATCTCTGAACCTCTGAATTACTGAAGTTGCTCTACTGGCTCCCATGTGAGGTTTTGCAGAGAAGCAGATTTGCCATCAAACCCATCTTGCTACTTGTTAGTTATGGGAACCTAATCAAGCATCTCTGACCCACAGGCTCTTCTTCTGCAAAAGGAACTAACTTCTACCCTATGGGACTGATCCACAAATTTAAAACCCACTCCACATAAGAGAGAGTGTAGGGTGCTGCTTATAGCTCAGACTACAGCATCAGATAGCGTGAGTTTGAATTTGGAGCTTCCCTGACTTACCAGTTATGTGATTTGAGGCAATGTGCTTAAGCTTTCATTGCCTCATCTTTAAAATGGGAGGAGGGTAATAATAACGCCCACCTCATAGGTCCTACTCTGAGGACTCAGTGGGTTAACATGAGTAAAGTCTTTAGTTAGGTAATAAGCATTTCATAAGGTTGCTATTATACCTTGCCGAGGTGAAAGGTATCCATGAGGACAGAGGACACAAATAGCGTATCCTATTGTTACGTGCTGGCCACCAGTCTCACTTGTCATCAGGAATAGTCCCAGCCTACACACAATTGTAAGAACTCTTTCAACAGAGGCCAAACTTAGGTTTTTGTTTTTGTTTTGTTTTGTTTTTTCAGACAGGATCTTCCTCTGTTGCTTAGGCTGGAGTGCAGTGACCTCATAGCTCACAGCAACCTCAAACTCTTAGGCTCAAATGATCCTCTGCCTCAGCCCTACAAGGAGCTGGGACTAATTTTTAAAAAAATTTTTTAGAGATAGGGTCTTGCTATGTCTCCCAGGCTGGTCTCTGACTCCTAGCCTCAAGAGACACTCCTGCCTTAGCTTCCCGAGTGGCTAGGATTACAGGCATAAGCCATTGTACCTGGCTAGTGTAGATTTTAAGTCTCAACCAACTTGATTGTAGTTTTCCCCAACTAGGGAGCCAAGGACTTTACTCCCACCATACCATTATGTCCAGGCAGAGGGAGGCAGAAGAGAGAATAAGAATCTATGTTCTCAGGAGCTGGCTCTGATCTAGGGTAGAGAGGCAGAGGAAGATATTTAAGTCACCCTAGAGGAGCTCTCTCTGGAATTGTGGTGGTTTCCCCGTCCATAAGAATCCCCAAAGCAGAGTAGAGTTAGCTCCCTAGTACTTGTCTCCTTCCTCTGAGGCCTCCTACAGATCCTGGGAAATGGTCCCTTTCGCCTATGGCAGAGGACAGGCAGCACAGCACGGTCTGGAGCATGTGTAATGCTGACCCCAGACTGCATTTCCTGCAAAGAGGTAGAGTGGAGAGGGGTGCTGAGGGTGACTGGGGCAACTTTTAATTCTGCAGAACCCCCCTAGAGGGGATGCGATATGATTCAAGGCTGTGTCAGATTGCTTTTGCCCCATGTTAGGGTAGTGGCTGGCTGCCTGCCTGGACAGACTATGAGCTCCATAAGGACAGAGGCCGAGTTCGTTCAGCACTGTACTCCATGCTCAGTGCTTGGCACACAGTCAATAAATGTCCACTGAAAGAAAGCCATGTTCTCTTGCTCAGAGGGCTGGAGAACTGGAGAGGAGGGAATGAATGGCTTGCAGGAATGCTGTCAGAGAATATACATTTATTCTTCCCCAAGAGGGGGTCATTAAATCCTGTCATCCATTGACTATCTTCATGCCAATTTTAGACAAAATTCTTTTCTAAAATCTCCCTTCGTTCCTCAGCTTTTCTGCCAGACAAAGACAATTTAGGGCTACCATTGTTTTTCCTCAATTCAGATTACAAGGTTTTTTTGTCAATTTTCTTCTTCCTACAGAAACTTGATTGCGGCTGGGTATAGCATTTATGTAAATTTCAAGTGCCACTCCTATTTGTCTCTGGGTTAACCTAATGGTTTATGTTAATCTCAATCAGGTCTGCCACTCAGACCTCTTATCCCCTTCACCTTTCACCTAATTGCCAATTTCTCTCAAGGACAGGGCTGTAAAGGCCCTGTCTATTTTTTCCTCCTCTTCCCCTTCCATCAGTCCTTTCTTCACTGTTGAATATCTATTCCATTTGATTGTTCCCAGAAGCAGTGAGTGGGTGATTTCATGTGTTCCTGACGTGATAACTACACACGCCCATCATGAAACTGCCTAATTTTTTCCAAAGTGGTCTATATACACAGTTATATGCAGTAACAGGGACAGATCTCACAAATACAGTGCTGAGTAAAAGAAGCCTGATACAAAAGAGAGCATACTACCATACCAAAACATTCTATTTTGAAAGTTCAAAACTGGGAAAAAGTAATCTGATTAACTTCTGTGTGTAGAAGCAGAAGCTGGGAAGGGGAATTGGAAGGGCTTCTGGAGTACTGGTCAAGTTTTGTTTCTTGATCTGGGTGCTGGTTATAAGAGTGTGTTCATTTTTTGAAAATCCATCAGACTGAACACATCATTTGTACACATTTCTGTTTGTGAGTTATACTTCAATGGCATTTCCCCCCCAAGTGGGTCTATTGAGCCTCAAGTATGTAGCAGCTTCCGTACTGAGTGACACTGGGAATTCTTTCTCCTTCCCAAGAGATAAAAAGATAAAACCTAAAGCAGGCAAAAAGACTCTTTGGGTTCCTCCTTGATGGTTAGGATGATTGCAGCCAAATCCTCCACCATTTTAATCTTCCTCATAGACTTGTGGCAGTCCACTTCAGCCCACCTCATCTTCCCTTGCTTAAATGCTTTCTTTTTCTTAAATGCTATTAATATAATCTCTTCCCTTGCATTGCTATTTAACAACTTCTGGTGAATTTGCCTAGACTCCTCAGCTCTACTCTAAGATCCTATAATCAGGGACCTAGTTGAAATATTACTTTGTGAATCTCCACAGTATAGCATGACACTGTTGGGTATAAAATGCTCAATTCATAGCTTCTGAAAAAATAGACTCCAATAATCAGACAGGAGGGGGAGGGAAGGCGCTTCCATGACCAGGATGGATTTAATAGTCTCTCTTTTTTAAAGAAATGATGTGATTTTTAAATTTTTATTTCAGACTAATGTGAGGGCAAAAATGATTAGGTTACATTGTTTGCATTTCTAAGGTACAGTCCAAGTTGTAGTTGAGCCCTTCACCCAGGGGGTATGCTGTATATCCTTATGTTGTGCATATTATGTGAGCTTACCAATCCCCCTCCTTTCCCCCCTTCCAACTCCCCTCTTCCCCTCTCCCACTTGCATATACTTGTGTTTTTCTCTCGTGTGAGTGTGTGCTTGTTTTTCAATTGATTTCATATTAGTATTGAGTACATTCAATATTTCCTTTTCCATTATTGTGATACTTTACTAAGAAGAATGTGCTTCAACTCTATCCAAGTAAATACAAAAGATATAAAGTCTCCATCTTTTTAATAGCTGAATGGTATTCCATGGTATATATACCACAATTTATTAATGCATTCATGGGTTTATGGGCACCTAGATTGCTTTCACATATTTGCAATTGTGACTTGCACTGCAATAAACATTCTAGTGCAAATGTCCTTATGATAAAATGATTTTTATCTTCTGGGTAGAAACCTAGTAATGGGATGATAGGATCAAATGGAAGGTCTACTTTTAGCTCTTTGAGGATTCTCAACACTTCTTTCCAAAGAGGCTGTATTGGTTTTCTTTATCCTCCCATTTCTAGACCTACTCAATATGTTCTTTGCTTTCACATGTAACTCAGGAGCCAGTAGTTTTCCACTTTTCACAGTGGCCCAGCATGGTATCTCCCCTGAATTAGGACCAGTAACTCAAATACCTCTCCAGGTTAGGTGAGGCTATTGCTTTAAAGAATCAGTAGACTGTGGGCTTTTCTTCTGATATAACATTTGCAGCTTCAGATATTTATGAGTGGGTCTTAAACATTCATGACATGTAGTAATTTGTAATTTTGCTCAGGCATAAATCTGAATTGCGCACACTATAATCCTGGTGTGATGGATCAATTTGCTTTATTAGAACATGATGGTTCTTAGGAGGAAAATAGAAATTTATGGAAGAAATGATAAACCCATTATATAATTGCGGAGTTTATGAATGGGAGAAGGGTTGAAGATGGAGTTTTCTGGATGCCCTTCCTACATGTCATAGGTTCATTGTACTTGAATTTTCTCAACACAATAGTCAGAAACTGAGTCTTTACCTATTTGTTTCTCTTTAGCTTCATTTGATTAAAGCTTCCTGAATGCAAGGAATACAACTAAATTCTTATTGATGAGTGGGAATAAATCTAGAAGAAAATAATCATATTTTTATAATGAAAAGGAGGGATGGAGGAAAGGAAGGAGAGGGAGAGAGAGAACAAGAAATGTCATTGAATGAAGAAACTGAAGGTCAGGAGACTTGGTTTTTAGTCCCAGCTTTGCACGAAAATCTTTTTGGTAGATGAATTGACTACCTTTGTGACTTTGGGGGGATTACTTTTTTTCTCTAGTTCTCAGTTTCCCTGTCTGTAAAGTGAGAAGGTTGAAGCAGATTATCTCTTAGGTGTTTCCATGCATAACATTACAGGTATTTATGACCTAAAACTCCATTTCTGTTTTCTTTTCAAGCTCTGTTCTCAGTGATGCCTTCCAAAAGAGATTTATAAATGTCATTACTGGGTATCTGTTGAGCTAAAGGCATCAGAACATGAGGCTATGCTCACAAATAGCTTTTTATCCCAGGAAAGATGTGGACAGCTCAGATTTAAAGAAAAAAACACTCAAATGAATAAACAAATGACTGATCCATTTTCATCAATGTGGAATCTTTTTTTAATTCTTTAGATTTTCTTCTGACTACAAGAGAGAAACATTTTTATGCTCGCTGATATTTCTTCTGAATTTAAATGTTTAGTTTTTGGAGCTAGAAAAGTGGACCCAAGACATTCCCTTTATTTCAGTAGTCTCAGTGAATGGAGTGCAGTGGCCCAGAAAGGTTGCTGCCTCGGGAGTTGGAGGTGGAAGGTAAGGATATTGTCCAACTTGGAATCACAAATTAGTCAGAACTGGAAGAGAGAATAGAACATTATCTTTCACTAAATGAGGGAGAAAATTGAAGCTAATAGAAGAGAAGTGACTTCCATTCAACATTTATTTTAAATGTATCTATTGATACGCAATGATATACTATTCAGCTATACAAAAGAAGGGCATCCTGTCATTTTCAGTAATATGGATGAACCTGGAAGACATTACTCTAAGTGAAATTAGCTAACAACACAAAGACAAATAGCACATGATCTTAAAGAGTTTATCTCATAGAAGTAGAGATAATATTGGTTGTCAGAGGATGGGGAGTTGAGAGTAGGGGTGTTGGGTAGTGTTGGTAAAGGGGTATAAATTCATTAGGTAGAAGGAATAAGTTTAAGAGCTCTATTGTACAACATAGTGACTATAGATAATAGCAATAAATTGTATTCTTCAAAAATGCTAAGAGAATGTGGATGTTACATGTTTTAATCACAACCATGAGAACTATGGGAGGTAATTCATATGATACTTAGATACATTTAGTAAATACACAGTGAAATTTTACTTCTAAACTTCGTGTTGTACATGAAAAATATATACAATGTTGTCTATTGATTTAAAAAAATAAATTAATTGAAATATATATGTATATGAATGATAGTTATAGATTAGGTACCTAAAATGTTCCAGGTGCTGGGGATACAGCAGTGAACAAGGACCAGCCATTTAGAACTGACATTACAGTGGGTGAAAGGGACTTAACACTAACATAGTACATGGAACTGAAAGGAGGCCATTGTGACTAGAGAGGAGAGCATTTAGGTAGGGGGTATTGCAGGATAAGTTTGCAGCTATGGGCAGGGTCTTTGTCCTAAGAACAAAAGAAGGTCACTTGAGGGTTTTAAGTCTAAGAATAATACAGGTAGACTTGTGTTTTTACTCTGGCTACTGTGGAGCTGGGAAGGAGATGTGGTGAGAAACAAGGCTGGCGAGGTACTTTGGATCCAGCTATAAAAGGTCTTGAACAACAGGTAAAGGAATTTGACTTAGTTCTACTGGCATTGGGGATGTATCAAAAGCAGAAGTTGGCAGATCAGTCCATTCAAGAGGATGATTATAAGACAGTCCTGTGTGAACTTGAAAATGTTATTAATATTTGGTAGACACCATGAAGGGGTACATGAGAAAGGGATGCTGTGACCTTCACTCTCCATAGTTTGAAGTTGGAGGCTGACCCAGATAATTACTTAAGATTCCTGCCCTTCATCTAATAAGAAGTGTGATGCTCTTTTCCCAAAACATTTAAGTCACTGGAAAATATTTGAAAAATATAATTTCCTATTACATAGCTCTGCTTCCACAAGTGTTTATGAAGTATTGCTATAAGCTAGGGACTAGGTTCATAGTAGTAGTTATCTAACACTATGTAACAAATTACCCCCCCCCCCAAATAGCAGTTTAGATGAACATACATTTGTGATCTCATTTTCTGTGAGTCAGAAATTCAGGCATGGCTTAGCTGGGTCCTCCACTTCAGGGTCTCTCACAAGCTGCCATCAAGGTGTTGACCAGGGCTGGAACCTCATTTGAAGGTTGGACTGGGGAAAGGTCTGCTTCCATGCTCAAGTTATTGTTAGCAGAATTCAGTTTCTTGAGGGTTATTGGACTGAACACCTCAGTTCTATGCCGGCTGTCGGCCAGAGGCCACTCTCAGTTCCTTGCCCCACAAGCCTCTCCACCATGGCAGCTTGTTTCATCAGTGTGTGGCAACCAGTGAAGCAATAGGGACACTCTTTCTTGATACTTGCTCTTGGGGACTGTATAATTTCCTTGTATACTGGAAATAATTGGCAAGCAGGATATATGACAGATTGTCATTAAATGCCCCAATGTATGAAAATAGGCCACGAAGGAGTGATAAAATTTGGATGGGGAGGGTTAGTGACTCGAGAAGGAGAAAGACATTCCAGAAAGAGGCGGAGTGTGTGCAGTGATGTAAAGACAGGGCAAGTATGGCATATTCAGAGAACAGTGAGGCCGGGGGCCTGGGTGGAGTAGACGGCAAGTTTTTTGTGTGTAATGAAAAGCAGTAGAACCAAAAAGCACATCCCAAGTCTGCCTTAGAGGTTTATGAGAGAAGCAGAGTTGTTTGAGAGAAAAAGCATCATCTCTTCAATGAATGTTCAATATCTAAGAAAGTGACCATGTGACTGGCCCTCAAGGGCATGCATGTGGATGAGCATGCACTTTGACAAGAACTGTGATTTTTAGCGTTCACAGTGTGATTTTGTTTAATCATGGAGACTTTCAGGATGTTTTTCTGAACACTTCCCTTTCAGAACAAAACACTTGGGGAGCAGCTCTTCCTTTTTTTACTTGACATTTCTTTTGTTCTCAAGTGTAAGTGAGAGAGCCCTTTCTTGTTGTTGTATATGATTTCTCTTTAAGGTCAATATTAAAGTATCTTTCTTACATATCTAGTCCCCTAACCCCAAGAAGGCTCACCTCACATTCATCATACTATTCTATAAACCAATAAAATAGCTATCATTACTAAATAGATGACAACGATGAAGTTGGTGCATTTTATTTGTAATAGTTCTTTGTGGGGATTAAAAATGATCTAGAGAAATAATTTGTTTTCTCCAGTCCCTCACACAGTGCTGCATAGCATCTGATAAATGTGTTCAACAGATGACTGAGTGCAACACCAATGATTTTTAAATGTGACAAGGAATTTGACTTGGCCTGGCACAATCTTATCCAGTTCCTTGTGTAAAATGAGAAATCTACCCAGATGTGGATTGCATTGCATCATTTAAAACTGCTCTGGGGGAATCTCCACCTCCCAGGTAGAGGCTCTGTACAACAATAAGCCAGTTTATCAAAGATGGGATTTACTGCTCGTTGTTTTTCTATTAGGGAGGAATTACGCTAAGCCCAGCAGCAGACATTTTGTGTTACCATGGCAGCCCATATTTCCTGCAGGGTTGTGACCCCTAATGACCACAGTGGGAAGGCAGGAAAAATAGAGATGCTTTGAAGATTAGTAAATAAATGCATTACTTATGCAAACCATCTCTGAGATGGCCCCACAGTACAGCAAAGAAATGAGGAAGCTCTGCAGATTGAGCAAATGGTTACATGTAAATACCTATATTGGAAGAAAACAGATCACCTTTCATTTGATTATTTCTTTAAAAGTCTGTTTGTTCTGATAATGAAAGTAATATAAACTGAACTTCATACTGAGGAAATAGTATTATTGTGCCCGAAAATACAAACAGACATTGAGGTTTTCCTTCCGCTCCCAACAGCTAATATTTCCCCCCATTGGCTCTTCAGATATAATGTGGCTCCTGAAATGATTTTGCAGTATTCCTCAGTGGATCACAGAGAGGAACAAACAACTGAGCATATTCAAGTTTATGCATGCAGTGAGCGAGAACATAGCTCACCTCTGTTGAAAGTGGTTCAGGATTGTTTTTAACTCACTTGATCTGTCTTAATTGACCTGCTCTGTTTTTTTAACAAGCCGGTGAAAACAAGACAGAAAATCAAGCATTGATTTTGGTCTGCTGTTTGTTAAGTTTTTTTCTCAGTACACCTTTTCCTTCGGAGTCACACTTACATTTGTTTATACAAGAGATATTTATGTTTCTTGAGTACCTACTATACTACTATTCAAGGTGCTGTGTTCAGGAGAAACTGGATCTAAACTTGTACTATTATGTAGATCAAATACAAACGGATTGTGTTTGCTGGCTAGCTCATCTGCTGCTCTTGAAATGAGCTTTGCTGAGCATAAAGCAAGGGAAAGTATGATATCAAGTTGATTGGCCTCACATCTGAGATGTCCCTGATTTGTTTCTTTTCATAGTGTATTGAGAGAAGAAACATTTATTTACTTGGAAGCTATCATGTGCCAGGTATGGTGCTAGCTGTTAGGTATAGAGTTGTGGCCAAAACTTAGCCTTCACCCTCAGGGATAACATGGTTCCAGCAGCTCACCTGTACTTGGGAGTTTTCCCTCCTCGTGTTCTAACAACCAGAAGGGGCTGCACTTGGGGGAGTGTTTCTAGTGGTGTGGATTCATTTGTGCTGATCCATCGGTGGCCTCACTTGGTTCTGTTGTATCAAGGGCTTCACACCCTAAAACTGATATTTTAAAAATCATGGAAATGGATGTTATTTTGTTCCACACATTACCTCTGCCCTTTTCTTCAGATTCTGATATACTCTTTCTTCCCTCCATGCGTTATACTCTCAACCCCTGGAAAAGATTGAGACTCACTGGAAAAACCATTCTGGAGTCTGAATACAGGCTCCTCATACTTCCATTCTTCAATTTTGGCTTTAATAGCTTTCAGCAGGTCAGGAATAGATCAGCTGGATGAATTAGTTAATATATCAAGTACTTGCAATTTCTTGGCCAAAGGTACTAAACAAATTTTTAAATATGACTGCTCTAAGGGACGCCATTTACCATTAAGCACACGTATGAGGTTGATTTCCTTTTACGTGAAAGGAACAAGAACCTTGACCACGAACATAAACCAAATCCTTTGCTGTGCTTTGTCATAGTTGTGAGGTTTCACTTGGGACAGTCAGTTTCTTATATGAACACATCTGTTCACATCAATTCTTTCTCCACATCGTCCCCAAGGGTTGCTGGAGAGGGAAAGGAAGGTGAGACTAGACAAGACCATATTTGGGGGAGGGGTGCCTTGGAAATGGCAGGGGTAGATTGGGCTGAGCATGATTGAGAAGTAATGTTGAGTCTGATGCTAACCAGCTGAAGGGCAGTAAGCCTTGACTTGGCTGATTTATCTGCGGTTGATTGTGCTTGTAGATATCATTATGGCCTATCCATCTCGTGGCCTCTGAAGTAGCCTCCTACTGCCTAGCTATAAGCTGATAAACACCTCTATTCATCAAGTGAGGGCTCAGCAGACCATAACTCTGTTTTCATCTTTCAGAGACAGCAAATTAACATCATAAGTCATGGTGAAAATATTTATGAAAATGTCTTCCAACTCTAAGACTCTTTGATTCTATGATAAACTCTTGGAGAACAGTTTCTAGAACTCACTCAGCATTATGTTCTTTCTTGCCTGCTGGCTTCCTATACGATAATTTCACACAACTTTTTAGGCCATGGCCTGCAGAGGTGGAGGGAGTCTTTTTCTCTGTCCTTTTGCAAATTCTCTGAGATGACTAGGCTTAATTGCTCAGCAGCTGTGCAGCTGTTAAACACACGGTTTGGAAAAGACAAGGGATTGGCCCCAAGGACTGGGCATATGGTGGGAGATGTGCCAGGGAGAGGAATGTTGCTGCCCCTCACCTTGCCTCTACCTGTTCCCTCCAGGTTTCAGGCAACTTTCCTGGACACCCCAGTGCAGCTTGAAACCAGAGAAGTGGAATGGCTGAATTTGGGGTGTCCTGGCCTGAAAAAGGAAAAGGAGGAAAGGCAACAAACCCATCTTCTGCATATCCTAGTGCATTGGCCTATGGAAGCTCAGGTTGGTGTCAGTCTTGTCTATGGCTGTGGCATCACACAGAATCAAGAGTGAGACTTCAAATCCACTAGTGCCTCAGAAATGAAGTATTAGCTGGAGGAGATAAGGAGGAAATGAGCGACTAGTCTTAGTGAGCCACAGACTGCAGAGAAAAATCTTCCCAAATTGTATATAGATAGACTTGAGAGCAGCCTTCTTTTGGCTGGGCCAGAAGAGCTCATAATGGAAAATAGACCTTAACTATGTTTGTAGCAGTCAGGAATGACTTTGCAGGCAATCTCTATGACAAGCCTGCTGGTGGAATCTGATGGCAATTCTAGGGGGAGGAAAAAAAATAGAGCTGTTGAAAGAAATTGGGGCTCAGAAAATGTAAGAAGACAGGAGAGGCGACAGGATGATTGATGTAGCATGTGGAGCTACATAGGAGCTCCCAGGAGAGGATTCCATTAACTGACCGGGGCTGAGTTAGCCGGCAAAGGCCTAAAATTGAGTAGGAGTTGAGAGAGAGAGGATAGTTCTCTGGCTGATCGCTGGGGCCCAGGGAAGAGCTCCATGGAAGTAATTCTGAGGAGAACACAGGCACTGCAGCAGGGCTGGAGTGGCTAGGGCAGAGACAGGTTTACTTTGCATAAGATCAAATTTTACCACAAATGTAGAACGTGCTGACACTAGGAATTTTGGAAATGTGGAATTTTATGCAGAAACTAAGAATAACTGGTAATCCTACTACCCAGCAATAACCACTATTAATATTTGAAGTACATCTTTCTGGTTTTTCCACTCTAAGCCCATATATGAGGTCTGGCAATTAAGTTTGCAAACTCCTCCTAACAAAATGCTACTTAAGTCAGTGCTGCCTATCACCGCAGTCACCTTCAAAGTACTCCCCTTAGGGAGCGATGCACTGACACCAGCGCCTAGGCCACCCTTCAGAGAACATTTGGAACTCTCATTTGGAATGGCCATCAGAGACGTTGTAGTACAAAGTTCTGAAATGAAGTTTGGGAACTTGTCACTGTGCACTTACCTTGGCACCCCTGTACAGACAAGTAAGTAGGCACCATGTTCTTTTTTTCAAAATGTATTTTTTTATTTCAAAAATCTTAAGGGAATTCAGATGTTCTTGTTACATGGCTGAGTCAGGGCTACAAATGCGCCCATCACCTGAGTAGTGGTCACTGTACCTGTTAGGGGAGTTTTGTCACTCTTCTTCTCCCCTCTTCCCCCTGTCTGACTTCTGATGACTTTTACTCCCCTCTGTACCCTTGTGACCGTGGCACTGTGTTCTCCATGGTGAACAGCGCTCATCTCACTGGCTCATTTCTTGTCTCTGCTGTCAGAGTACGAATCTGTCTTGGTCACTTCTATATTCCCGGAGCCTAGCCCAGAATGGGCAAAAACTCAAAAAATGTCCATTGCACATATGAAGGAGAGCATTTTTGACCTGAAACTTTGTGGACCTATATATAATTCAGGGCCAACACAAATAGATGACACAATCTCAAACTTGGAAGCTATGCTGTGGTTAAAGAGAAAAGCCCAATGAGAGGTGGAGGCTTGACGAATGGGCGATTTCTCTGTGCCATGCTGACTTCCCTTACAAGGCTGTACACCCACAACTCTCCCTGTCTGAATATGGTTTGAGCCCTGAAGGCTCCTTAATTTACAGCCAAGTCTTTTGGCTCCCCACCGGCTGATGAATTTGTGCTGTGGGGAGAAGTTTCCAGAAACAGGACGCTAGACTGGAGAAAAGGCTGTGGTCAGAGGCCACTGCCATGTAGGAATGCTTCGGTTTTCCCCTCCCATTAGTGGGGGAAGCTTTCCTCCAGCACTGCCAAACATTCATAGGCCCCAAGGTGAGGCGCTGCTGGGTGAAGCCTGAGAGAAGCGTGTCTGCAAGGTTAGAAGATCTCAGGACCAAGCTCTTGATGAGACTCTTGCAAACCTTAGAGCCGATGGCTTTGATCTATTTCAGGCAAGCAACACTGCCTGACTCAGTTCTTTGCTCACAGCAGCGGCACTGCCCTGTATTTACGTAAATGATGCCATCACCAGCTAGTTTCTTTTCATATTTTTGATGGATTCGGAAAACAGTTCACTCTTTTGACTATAATTTCATTGATCAAAGTTTTTCTTCAAGTCCAGTAGAGTCTCGCAGTTAATTTCTGTTATTCGTATTGTTCCTGTGACAATGAAGCTAAGAAAAAAAAAAGGCTTATTCGGATTTTGTTAAAGAAAAAGTTATTGAATGACACTTGTTAAAGCAAGGTAAGACTGACTTTATTCAGGACCACTGAGATAGGTGTAGGGACCACTGCAGTGGGGTTTTGCCATAGGGGAGAGAGCCTGGGCTCAATGCCAAATACAGCATGTTGGGCAAGCGGGAATTCATAGCAAAGCCACAAGGTAGGGTCAGTGGATAGAAAATTACTAAGAGGAAACAACGGGGTAAGTGGGATTCTGGCTGAACTGACCTATGAGGATTTTTGCTGAAGGTACGCCAAGTGATCAGATATCACCTGAGGGATACTGGGAGATGAGGAAGCTGATCAGATATCAAGGGTGGTCAGACACTGAGGGTGGGGTATTCTTACTAAACTGACTTGGCAGGGTTCATTACTAAAACCGGATTTATACAGAAGCACGCAGATGAAACAAGCAGAAGGTCAGGAACTGGAATAAAGTTTGGTCAAGTACGAAATCCTTGTCAGTATCTGATGAGGAGAAAGAATTGTCAAGTGAAATTCTTAAGTGTCGGATCGTTTGAGAAAACTCCTCCCTGGCATTTAAAGGCCCGTTATCTTTTTTTTTTTTTGTTTAGAGACAGAGTCTCATTTTGTCGCCCTCAGTAGAGTGTGATTTTCTTGCCTCAGCCTCCCGAGTAGCTGGGACTACAGGCACCAGCCACAACACCCACCTATTTTTTTGTTGCAGTTTGGCTGGGGCCGGGTTCAAACCCGCCAACCTCGGTATATGGGGTCAGCACCCTACCTGCTGAGCCACAGGCACCGTCCTAAAGGCCAGTTGTGTTTATAGCAGTGGCAAAGCACATTCAGCCACTAAGCAGTCTGTGTTTCTTCTGCATTTCCACAGTTGAGTGCCTTTCTTGTTTTCATGTTTCCAATCAAGTTTGGGACTACACTGAAATGTTCTACAAATCTCGAATGTAACTGCAATTAAAATTCTTTCTACTTCATCCATTCACCATCCTACCTTCTGTAAGCACTGCACTGGGAGCACAGCGGCAGGTACAAGAACTGGCTGCTGCCAACCAGCTCACAGCCCTGCTTCAGAGCCTGTACGGCAGCGGATCTCAACCTGTGGGTCGCGACCCCTTTAGGGGTTGAACGACCCTTTCACAGGGTTGCCTAGACCACCCTGCATATCAGATATTTACATTACAATTCATAACAGTAGCAAAATTACAGTTATGAAGTAGCAACGAAAATCATTTTATGGTTGGGGGTAACCACAACATGAAGAACTGTGTTAAAGGGTCACGGCATTAGGAAGGTTGAGAACCACTGCTGTAAGGGCCCCCGTGCCAAAGCTCTCCTGCTTGGGCTTTAATGGGCCTTTCCTTCTCCAGCTGACACGATGCCATCTTCCCTGGCCACTCTTTCCTTTTCCTCCTCTCCTTCCAGCCTCTGTTCCAGGCTTACTTTCTTAAGATTTTCTCAGTGACCCACAGACATGTATACTGTGTGCAGCACCACTTTTCTGCCTTCCCACTTGGTGTCCTCTCACATATTCTCAAGGCCAAGCATGAAGTCTACCTCCACCAGGTGTCTTCTTTGCTCTGCTTGCAAAACACTTATCTAGAGTCCAAGCAGCTCTCACCACCTCTACTACCTCTGATCTGGTTCAAGTCACCATTATCTCTTCAAACTGCCTGCCTCTCAGCTTCCACCACTTTACCCCAAAGACTATTTTCCATGTACCAAAGTCATACTACATCACCGCCCTTCTCAAAACTCTCCATCAACTCCACATCTCAGAGTCAAAGACAACTGTCCGTGCCATGACCTACAAGACGCCACAGGATCTGGCCCCTCTATTTCTTTTCTGCTATTATTTCTCACCACCCGTCCCCACACCTACTCTACCTCCAAGGATAACAAATACTTTCAATGCCCTTTTTATTATCCCTAAATGTGTGAATAACTTGCCTACGTAGATACTTGTATATACCAATATAATGTGCTCCACAAATAACATAAAAGAGATACAATGAAATAATTCAAATAAGCTAATACATATTTTAATATGTAAGTTCTGGGACAAAGCTACACCCAAGGATGTAATGAAGTAGTAAGAAGCTTTGTACCTCTAATGAGAGATTATAGTGTGAGTGACAGCTGTGAAAGCTGGTCACAAGAAGCACGTTGTCAGGGCTGTTCATATACACAGACCTGCATTGCTATCAGTGATATGATTTTTTTGTTTCCAAAATGGTGAACATTTCTTTTTAAAAAGTTTTAGATCTACAGTGCACTATCATTTATTGTAGTTCCAACTGTGTGCAGTAGGTCACTAGACTTTATTTCTCCCATGCAGCTGAAATTCTGTACCTTTTGACCAGCATCTTGCCATTCCCCACCCACCTTCCCAGCCTCTGGTAACCACAGTTCTATTCTCTGAGTTCAACTTGTTTTTACATTCCACATATAAGGGAGATCATGCATTATTTGTCTTTCTTGGCCTCGGTTATTTCCCTTACTGTGATGTCCTCCAGGTTCATCCCTGTTGTCAAAAAATACAAGAGTTCTTTTTTTTTTAAAGACTGACTAGTATTTCATTGTGTATCTATGCCACACAGTCTTTACTCCATTTGTCCTCTGATGAGCGCTTACTGTTTCCATATCTTAGCGGTTGTGAATAGTGCTGGAATGAACTGGGGCTGAAGTTATCTCTTTGGCATACTAATTTCATTTCCATTGGATATATATACCCGGAAGTGGGATTGCTGGATCAC
>NW_003852512.1:410488-412373 GCF_000181295.1 Otolemur garnettii
TCTCTGACTGGAAGTCTCTTCTCTTAGACATTTGAATGACTCTTTTCCTCATGTCCCTCAGATCTCTGCGCTACTGACACTATTTTAGAGAATCTGTCTCTGACCATTCTATTTAAAATAGTATCCCCTTAGAAATAAAAATAATGTAACCTAAACATTTGTACCCTCATGTTAATCTGAAATAAAAAATAGTATCTGTAGAGGGCCTTTACCTAACAAATGCAAACAGGTTAACCTAATTCTTTGTACCCTCGATGAACTGAAGCATTAAATTAAAAAAAAAAAATAGTATCTCTGACCTCTCTACCTCTGTCATTGCACCCTTCTTAAATTTTCTTTGTAATACTGTCACTATCAGCATCTGACACTACGTTCAATAGCAATCTCATTATGTGTTTATTGCCTGGCTCTCTCACTAGGCCCTAGTGACTAGAAGGAAATCTCCCATAAGTGAGGAACTGTTTCTTTTACATGGCTGTATTTCCCGAGTTTAGTAAATAGAGCCTGGCCTGCAGTAGGTACTCAAATCTTTGTTGAGAATATATTTGACCATGAACTCCCTCTCCTATGCACTCCCATGCAAGTCTACCCCATAAAAGTTAGCACTGTTATGTGTTATGTGGGGCAGCAGTGAGGTTGATGACATTAGTCTTCTCTGTGGCCTTCCTTATTATGATCAGGTACAAAAGAATCCAAAGACAGCCACCTTGCTAACCAGCCAGTCACTTGTCCCTGCCATGTCTATATTTGTCTATCCCTTTTGTTCCCATCAAGGGCGAGCATTTCTAAATTAGTGTTTGAATTGTACACATAGTCATGCTGCTATACTGCTTAGAAATGAGTTCTTTTCCTTGATAAGCTAAACATCGTCCCTGTGGTCTTAGGTATCTCTTTGATGTACTTAGTAGTTCAAAAGTAAACAAGGTGGTGTGCTGGTGTCTGATAGCCATGCGGGACAGGGAGTGTCCGCCAAGTAAGGGGATTAGATTCCAGAGACAGGAGCTTGATAAGGAGAAGAGACGGGGTTCCCCAGAGTGGCAAGAGATGGAGGAGCCCGGCGGAGAGTACAAATGTCATACAGAAGTACTGAGGAGCAAGAGAAACATAACTAGTATATGGTGGAAGGGGCAAATGGGGAGAGAGGAAGAGAAAAGGTCAGGAGTTGGATCAACAGAGGAATGGAATTGTTAAGAGTGACTTACAGCAGCTTCTGCCTGGAAGACTCTTCCTTCAGGTCACTGCATAGATTGAAGTCTGTTTTCTTCAGGTCTCTGTTTAAATGTCATCTCAGCAGCCATATCAGTCCTAAAGAAAATGGGACTCAGTCACTATCATGCTATATTCCCCCTAACCTGCCTCTTCTACTTTACATTGCTACTTGTTTATTTTCTGTTTCCCCACCTACTTCACCCACCAACTAGGATGTCAGAACAGGGTGTCATTAAGTGACACAAAAGTCTCTTAGTAAATATTTGTTGAGTGAATGAAAGAATGAATGCCCCAAGGTATGGCTGACCAAGATACTATTTCGTCTGGGCACTCCAAAGAGACCTCTGCTTGGTGTCCTGTGTAAAGATGAGAATACCTTAATTCCTCTATCCCACTGAGCTGTGACAGGATCCAGGGGATAACAGAACAGTACAGGAATAACAACATGTGGGGGAAGTGAGCTGTGACATTAATCATAATTCATTAGCAGAAATATTAGTGGTAGTTGATTACTTTTTCTGAATGTATTCCTTTGCTCTCTTCCTTTCCTCTCTCACTCCCTCAAAGATAGATTAAAAAACCACAAAAGACACAGTCACCCTAAGTGGGCCCTCACTCCCAAATATTTCTGTGACCTTGACAGGTGATCAGAAATCTTGAGGGATTGAGAAATTAG
>NW_003852512.1:414027-459943 GCF_000181295.1 Otolemur garnettii
AAAAAAAAATCCAGGTTTTTCCTCTGATCCCAAGATGACACTAAGAATCAGGCTACCAAACCACTAAATAATCATAGTAAAACCCACCCCATTTAGTGAGCAATTGTTATATACCACGTGCTAGGCTCTGTCCTTGCAACCAACCCATGAAGTAGGTATTATTATCATTCCCATTCTACAGAGGAGCAAAGTCCAAGATCATAGAGCTGGTGGTAAGAGACAGAGACCGTGATTTTTCTATTACACTTTGATATAAGTAGGATGGCTAGGAATACGTTAAAAGGCAGTCCTACTCACAACCCCTCTGCCAGCCCAGATGTAGAGTGGAGACAGATATCTAACCTGACACCTCTAAAGAGAGACCTCGCATAGTCAACCCTACAGAAAGGTGAGAAAGCTGTATTATCTACCTAACTTTGGCCAGGAGCATCACTGGGGCCCCAAACTAATACCCTACCCTAAATGTCTTTCCAATCTCTCTGCCTTATTACAACAAGTAAACAAAAGGAGTTGGGAGGACTGATTTATTTCCATAAATAAACTGGTTTACCAAACAACTGTGTGTTATCTTCTGCTCCCAAGTTCTTCCTTGAAATAGATTTTAGTTGTATTTAAATGTAACTTTCTGTTGCACATTTACTGTTATTTGTATATACACATGCCCTATATCAGTTGAAACTCCTAAAGGACATGGAATGAGTCTTAGTTATCTTGAAACCACCTTAGTAATCTTTGGCCTTCAAACCATACTCATCACTCTAGAGTCCATAGAGCTTGATACATGCCACTAGGTGGTCCCCAGCTCTGTGAGGTGCCTGGCATGAAATAGACGCGCAATATGTGCTTGTGTGTTTACTGTATCTTGGTCCTCTTTGAGAAAAACACTTGATCTCTCACTTAGTTTTATCCTCACTCATTCACTCACTCATTCATTCATTCTTTCATTCTGTTACACAACTTCCCCCCTTGAGGTTCAGAGAGAGTAGGAATTTCTCTCTTTTTCATTTTCAACCAGTCTGATTCCTATTGTCTGAGCTCTGTGCACAAACATGTCTTCTCCTTAGCAACATCAGTGTCCCCTTATGGCAAAAACCCTCCCCCAAGGATTGGGACCCTCAGGCAGGATCAGCAATGATGCCTGATGTTGGAATTTCTATTATCAGTTTCCTAAGCACTTTTTAATGCCTCTTGTTTTCACATCACATCTCTGTGACTTAGGCAGATATTTAAAAAAATGATCTTTTTACAGGTGAGCAAACAATCTTGGGGTGTTTTAATAATTTTTCAAAGATCACAGAGCAAGTTATATAGCAAAGCCAGGATTAAAGCTTGAATTTTTGGATGTGTAGTTCAGAAAGTCTTCTTTCTGGTGAATGTTATGGGAACAAAAGATCCTGGGAACCATTTTGCCTTCACACCCAAATCTAGTCTGTTACTCTTAGTACCACACAACAGTGAATAAATGGGAAGAATAGTTTTACTCTTCATTAGATCTCTTTTGGATAGTGTCCTACTTGTTTACCAGCTATAATTAGGAAACTGTCCCAGAGCTCCCGTGGAGAGAGGTGCTTATATTTTCACCCTGAATCTTACCTGAGACTAGCCTTACAGGACCAGGTTTTAGTCTGAAAGCCATTTCCCTGGAAGAGACTACAAAAGGCAACTGGCATCTGTTGAAAGCCAAACTCGTAATCTCTCAGATACCCCTTCCTTCTGTTCTGAGCTTCGTTTTTTTCTGTTTCAAAATTGTCAACATTATCAACATTCTGAAGTTCATTCCTATTCACTCCTGTTGGCCAGCATGCGCTAAGCTTACCCTGGGTTGATCCAAGACGATGCCAGTCCCAACTCAACTCTCTTCCAGCTCACCTCAACATAGTTTTACTGAAGTCTCTGAGGAAAGTTGACTACCAAAATTCTGCCCCCTCTATGAAATTAAAGAAGATGTAAATAAATGGAAAGACATTTTGTAAGAGACTTAATATGGTTAAGATGGCAACAGTACCCCAAATGATCCACAGATTCAATGCAATCTCTATTAATATCCCAACAGCCTTTTCTGAAGAAATGGAAAAACTGATCCTAAAATTAATATGGAATCACAAGGAACCTGAATACCCAACAAATAAAATCCTGGGAAAAAACTGGAGGACTCACACTTGCCAATTTTGAAATGTGCTACAAATGTACAGTAATCAAGACAGTATGGGACTGGCATGTGCATACACATACAAATTAATGGAATGTAACTGAGAGTCCAGAATAAACTCATTCATCTATCATCAACTGGTTTTTGAAAAGGGTGCCAAGAGTGCAGTGGAGGAAAGAAAAGTTTCTACAACCAGTAGTACTGGGACAATTGGATATCCATATGTAAAATGATGAAGTTGGATGACTATCTCACACCATATGTGAAAGTTAAGTCTACATGTATCAATAACCTAAACTTAAGAGTTAAGGCTATACTACCCTGAGAAGAAAATATAAAGTAAATCTTTATGACCTTGAGTTTGACTACAGATTCTTAGATATTCCACCAAAAGCATAAGCAACAAAAGACAAAAATAGATAAATTAGACTTTATCAAAATTAAAAACGTTTTTGCCTATGAAAGACACTAGATCACCATCTTTTTATGGCTGAATGGTATTCCATGGTACACATATACCACATTTTATTAATCCATTCTTGTATTTATGAGCACTTGGGTAACACTCTGCATGGAATTGAAGACCATTCTCCCAAGTGATGTATCACAAGAATGGAAAAATACACACCATATGTGCTCAGTACTACATTTGAACTAGTTCATTAATAATCCACATGCTCAGTTAGAAGCAAAACTCAATGAAATTCAAGTAGGTGGGAGAAGGAGAAGGGGATGGGAAAATTCCCACCCAACAGGTGCATTGCATGGGCACATTGCACACTTTCTGGGTGAAGGTCACACCTATAATTTTGACTTAAACAAAAGCAAACATGTAACCAAATTGTCTGTATCCCATAATATTGAGAAATTAAAAAAAAAATCTTCCATCCAAGAACACTATCAAGGGGAGAGAGAAGATAGCCTACAGAATGGGAGAAAATATTTGCAAATTTTCTAAGTATCTGTTATCTAGAATATATAAGGAGGAACACAATTCAAAGATGTACCAAGAACTTGAATAGACATTTCTTCAAAGAAGATATACAAGTGGCCAATAAATGTATGAGAAAGTACTTAACATCATTAGTGGCTCAAAGGAGTAGGGTGCTGGCCCCATATACCGGAGGTGGTGGGTTCAAACCCAGCCTCCACCAAAAAAAAAAAAAAAAAGAAAAAAATGTAAATCAAAACCATGGTGAAATACCACTTCGCAAGCACTAGGGTTGCTCTAATTTTTGTTGTAAAGGAAAGTGACAATTGGCAATGTTGTAGGAAAAGTGAAGTGTTTGTGTATTGCTCTTGGGAATATAAATGTTACAGCCACTATGCAAATTAGTTTTCTGCTGTCTCACAAAGTTAAATATAGAACTATGATATGACCCAGCAATTCTACTACTATGTATATATCCAAAAATAATGACAATAGATACTCAAAGAAATACATGTACTCAATTGTTCATAGCAGCGCTATTCACAATAGCCAAAAGGGGGAAACAATCCAAATGTCCATTGGCTGATGAACAGATAATCAAAATGTGTTATATCCATACAATGAAATACTACTTGGTGAGCACAGGAATGAAGCTGATTGACACATCATATCACATGGATGAAACTTGAAAACATTATGCTAAATGAAAGGAGCCAGATACAAAAGGTCACATGTTGTATTATTTTATTTAAATGAAAATATCCAAAATAGGCCAATCCATAGAAAAGGGAGCTGGGGGCAAGGATGGAAAGGTATAGAACGTGACTGCTTTGTGTGAATGGGGTTTTCTTTGGAGGTGATGAAATATTTTGGGTTGTACATCATTGTGAATGTACTAAATGGCACTGCATGGCACACTTGAAAATGATTAATTCTATTAATGTGTGAATTTTACCTTAAAAAAGTCCCACTCTCATCTCATGTAGTAATGTTGCCAAGTGGGCCTTTCCTGAACACCAGAGTCGGGTGGTCCGGCAGGGGTCCCATGCAGTAGCTCTGCTTTTGGCCTTTCATATTTCATGAATGGGCGTGGCAGATTCTTCATGACCTGAGTTTCTAGCCAGCAGGTATTTTTGATTCAGGGACAGAATTCAATCACCAGTGCCCTGTGTCCATAAATGATGGTGCTGAATCATCCTATTGGGTAATGTCACACTCAGAGTGCACATATATCCCCTCCAGACTCACAGCCCACAGGCACCTTTAAATAACACAGCAAACTGCCCCTCCCATTCTTTGAGAACAGCTTTAAGGATTTGAGGTTGCCCCTCTCATAAGATTCACTTTGGAGTTCATGGGCGTGGGGGTATCCACCTCACTTGGAAGCAGGGTAAAGAGCATTCTGTCTTCAACTACCAGGTCTCAGTTGAGCCTCTTGATGTGAGTGGAATCAGAGGTCTGTAAGTGATCCTAATATGTTGAAGGTGAGAAACTGGATCTGAGTGTCAGTGAAGAATAAAGTTTATTACATACTAAAGAGCATTCAAGGAGATGGCAGCTAATACAGAAGTTCTATGCACGTGTGAGCCATTACAAATTATAATTAAACCAATTCCCTGAGGACTAATAATGAAACCCTGTGAAGTCATCTGTGGGAGGATTGGGTTACATTTCCACAGTATCTGAAATGGCAGCAAAAATGCTGGTGTTGACCATGGCTCTTGGAGCAGAAAGAGCTGAGAGACCCACTGACAGTGGGATTCCCATGTTTTTACCTGGGAGTTGGCAGGAGTAGACCCAGTGGCACAGATCAAACGGATAAACCATTCTCTGGAAGTTACTGAAAGGGAAAGCAAATGTGTCTGGAGATCCCAGAGGTAATTTTCAAGGAACACCAAAACAAATGGTAATGCTTACTTTTATTTTACGGTAAGCAAACTTTCAGAGTGCTTTATGGGACTAATCTTGTTTAATTTTCACAGCCCTGTGAGGTAAGTATCAGTATTAGCTCAAACTTTACCAGTGAAGAACCTGACACCCAGAAAGAACAAGTTGCATGCCCATGGCTACACAGCTTGTAAATTATAGACACAGGAATCAAATTCAAGATTGCTGACACCAGGGCAGACAAGAGGGGACGTGTTCCAAGATCTTACTCAGGTTCTTGCTAAGGACAAGAGGGAGAAAGGGGCACGAAATCAACCTTTATTGACAATAAAAGTTGTGCCATTTGATCCTCACAACACCCCTGGCGAGGTGAGCACTACAGCTTCCACCTGACCCCACTTGAGGAAACCGAGTCCATCCCTGGTAGAATCTCATGAAGAGGGCTGTTTCTCAGAATGACTTTTTTTGAGACAGTCTTACTCTGTTTCCCAGGCTATTGTGCCATGGCCTCAGCCTAGCTCACAGCAACCTCGAACTCCTGGGTTCAGACAATTATCCTGCCTCAGCCTCCTGAGTAGCTGGGACTACAGGTGACCATCACAGCACCCAGCTAATTTTTCTAGTTTTAGTGAAAACGGGGTCTTGCTCTTGTTTGGGCTGGTCTCCAAATCCTAAACTCAAATGATCCTACTGCCTTGGCCTCCTGGCATGCTAGGATTACAGGCGTGAGCCATCATGCAGGGCCTAGATGACATTTTTAAAACCTTGAGAAGAAACTTTAGGCTTGGCGTCTGTAGCTCAGTAGTTACAGTGCCAGCCACACGCACTGAGGGTGGTAGGTTCAAACTGGGCTCGGGCCAGCTAAACAACAATGACAACTGTAACAAAAAAATAGCTGTGCATTATGGTGGGTACCTGTAGTCCCAGCTATTTGGGAGGCTGAGGCAAGAGAATTGCTTAAGCTCAAGAGTTAGAAGTTGCTGTGAGCTGTGACACCACTGCAGTCTACTGAGGGCAATGTAGTGAGACTGTCAAAAAAAAAAAAAAGAAGAAGAAACTTTAGGGTGCTTTCTCAGGTGTCCATAGGATGGCTTCAGGCATAACCCTAGACTCCAAGATCTGTACTGACCCCTTCCCTGATATTGAACTCCTGGCTCGTGTATCTGTACACACAATGCTTGGGGCATAACACGTTAGTGGGTCTGGGCCCCATTATCAAGACGCAGCTACCCCCCAAGTATGCACCGGAGGGTTTAATTGTGCTCAAATGAGCAGCCCTTTCTGGGGGAGTTTCTGTTGAATTTGCCTTTTTATTGGGTTTGATACTCTAAGACCTAAATAGACTATTAGAGCATTACTGGCCTGTGAGAGGTCAGGGCTGGGATCAGAGGGAAGTTCCTGCAATTGGAGATGAGAAATAACAAGGATCTAGGTGGCCGGTTCATGGAAATCACCAGGTTCATTCCTCACATTTTTTTTTTTTTCAGTTGCTGTTCAAATTGCCATGTGACACACCACCAGATGACCTGATGTTGTGTTCTGGCTGTGCAGTTACCTGACATAACATAAAAAGTGGACGACCCCTTTCATGTCCTTACATGGTGGGGCATGATCTGATTCAACTCTCACAACAGCCCTATGATTTATCCTGCCCTGGTTGGAGTAATAAGGCACCTGGGGCCCAGTTAAGTGACCTGCCCAAGGCCACAGAGCTAGTAAGTGGTAGGACCAGGGTTCAAATGCAGCCTGCAACTCAACACCAGTGTTCTGGGTTGGATGCTTTCCTGTACCATGGAGAACGCAGGACTTAAACTGTATTGCCTGCTGCCATTTTGTCATTGCTCTCCATTCCTTTGGGAATCTTCTTGAGGCTCAAAGCCCTAAGAGATTGTTCTGAATGGGGCCAGTGGACGGAAGGTAGAGGTGCAGGGACAGATCAGTATCTGATGCAGGTGGGAGAGGCTGGGGTGGGGAGGCTGGGTGAGGGGTGGTTAGACAGTTAAAGCTGAAAATCGCCAGCTTCACAACTGCATTAGTAAGTGGAGTTGAGGAGAATAGGAAGGGTGAATTAAATAAAATTGTTATTCATCGTCCCTATTTTTTTTTTCACTTTTGCCCTAAGAGGGCAATTAAGGAAACAAATGGTTTGTGGAGATTAGCTGACTGGTAGCTTTGCATATTAATATAATGACACTTGGCTATACCAGGCTGACTTTCTATTTAAGGTAGCTTTGTCCTTTCAGGCTGAAGAGCTGATTTCAGAGTATTAAACCCTTGCAGATTAAAAATAAAATGAAATTAGTTTGTTCCCCATCTCCACCCTGCTTGTAGCCCCACCAAGAAAAATAAGACTGTCTCCAAAAAGCAAAAGGAGTATGAACAGGCTGATCACCCTTCTGGCAGCAGTCAGGAGCCCAGGGAGGGGAGGCGGGAGGCCAGCTGGGGTGGGGGTGGGTGCCATCGCTTCTCAGGAGGTCTCCACCTGACATGAGTCCAAATGCAATTGCCTGCAGCTACCATTTACCAGGCCCCAGGTTTGCTAGACACTACAGGTATGGAGGTTAATGCTGGGTCCTTTTTGGTGGGGGAGTGTCTACTCTAGCCAGGAGAAGGACATGATACTATAATTTTGTCTGGGGGGCATCAGGGAGTTGACAAGTGGCTCAATCTAGAAGAATGAATAAGAATTGGAGAGGCACAGTAGGGGGCATGGTTTCTATTCAGGAGCAGGAGGTAATGGCTCCAGTGTCTGGTAGGCACAGGGATACCCACAGTGTCCTCAGAAGAAAGCTGAGCACTTCTGCGCTGCCTGCCTGCAGAATGACCCATTGGCAGTCTGGGGTAAGTGCGGCTTAAGTCAGTCAGCAAAATCTCAAAACAGAAACAAAATCTTGCCTCATGCTTACTCTACTTGTAGTCCCTTTTTGGTGGTTAAGTGGCTAAATACAAGTGCTTTTGACTCAAAGAGATCTGGTCTAGAATCATGACTCTGCCATTGCTAGGCTGTGTGATTTTGGGCAAGTGACCTAACCTCTCTGAGCCTGAGTTGATTCAGTTTCTTCAGGTGAAAAGGAGGGGTAAACAACAGTATCTACTTCATCGGAGGTTGTGAGGATTCAGAGAGATCCTGTTTGTGGCACACAGATGTGAGCTACTGAAGTCTTTTAACCTTTAAGACCTGGATAACATTGGCTGGAATGCCCATTCCCCCCTCCCAAGATGTCTGCAAATCCTATGGGGTTTCCAGTTGTACGGTCACCTCTGTCTCTGCCTTTCTTGTTCTCCTTTAAGGGTTCTTAATGCAAATGCTTTCTTTGATTTTTTCCCCATGTTTGCAAAATTTATTTGCTGCCGTTTTGTTTAAAAAAGGTTTCAAATTGAGCTGCCCATCATGTATAAAGTGTGAATATCCATCAGGTCTGCCACACAGGTGCTACTCTCCAACAGCAACACCAGCCCCCAAATGTCATAACAAGAAAAGCAACAAGTCACAAAGCCTCTGTGTGTGTGTGTGTGTGTGTGTGTGTGTGTGCGCGCGCGCACAGCACGCTTTACAGTTTGGGGAAGCAGAGGTTGTTGCAGCATAGCAAACAGGTTAAAATAGAAAAGGGTCTTCAAAATCCTTTGGCCGCTCCTTCAGCTTGTGACCTTTCTGCAAGTTTCTTTTCTCAGCTCCCTTCTTTACTCCTTCTCTTGGAAACAAAAGAACCATTTTTTTCCCATTTTCTGATGCAAAGCAATTCAGCTGTCTTTCTCCTTTAAGCCCCCAAGCTTAGCACTGGGCTTTTCTTTGAGTAAGCAAGGCTCTGGCAGAGGCTTGAACATAACTTCCTGAAAGAACTTTAATTAAGTTTTTAGACAAGTTGCCTTCCACCTCCCTGTTTTATGAGGTGGAAGTTGGTTTTTTTTTTTTTCTCTCATCATACACATAAAGCAAATTACAGAAAATCTCATCTGTACTGGGTACACAACGAAACAACAGCTGTTATTATTGTAATAATTTTGATACTTTGGACTGATGGGTACATAAACTAATGAATGTATTATACGTATTAGTATAAGAGCCCAAAGAGATTATCTCTAGAAGGGCCCTTAGACATCTGGTGTTTCTCAACATGCGCTTCTTGGAATACTATTCTCACAGGCTGTTTATAGATGATCTGAGAAATAAGAGTTCTTTGCTTAATTACATTAAAGACGTGCTACGTATTATATTCCACTCTTAGAAATGTGAAATTTACATCAGACTATTAAAGGCTCTAAGAAGTCCTGCAAAAAGATTATCTAATTAACTTTGTTAAGCTTTGTGTTCTCCAGTCGTATTAGACCCCCAAATACTTTATGTTAACTAACAAAAATGTTGCAGTTAGTATGTCATGAAATTTGCTCTGGGCTATGTTAACCTAGCTAACTCATAATTTTACAAGTGATTAAAGTAAAAGTAAAGAGGGGAAGGACCTGAACCCATGGCTAGCTAGGTAGTAGTTTCTGAGTCGGAGGCAGCAAGTGGAATGGAGAATATGAAGACTGTGATAGAGACGATCTAAGGACACTCAACAGTCTTCACACCGTTTGCCTACCTTAGTCTGATACAGCCCGAAGGCCTCTGTGGGAAAAAGAGTCAACTGGAAGAGTCGTGTCTGTACTGCTGGTCCACCTCTCTTTACCTCCTCCAGTCAATACCAATCCGGCTTCAAATCCCATTGCTTAACTAAAACTGCTCTTATCGAAGTCACCGATGACCTCCATGTAAAGAAAATCCATGGTCACTCCTCTGTTTTCATCTTACGTGGCCCCTTATCAGAGTGCAATGCAATTGAACATTCCCTCTTTCTTGAAATACTTCCCTTTCCTCCTGGTTCTCCTTAACACTGGAGTCTTCTGGTTTTCCTCCAATTTTCCTCACCAGGGTTGATTATTGTTGTTCTTTATTGTTTTTTTTTTTTTAGACTTTTCTGAACAAATTTTGTGAAGTCGGTATTCTTTGTCATGACTACTGAAGTCTCTTTTTGGTGAGGCTGGTGGTTAGCTAATGGTTGGACCAAGGTTTCCATCAAACAAGGCTCCCTGTCTTTGTTGAGGGGCCCCATGTCCATGTTGGGGCATGCCTTCAACACTTCAGGAGGCAGTTGCCAACTCTGCCTTGGCCTTTACATCCTGCTTGCAAGAAAGTGTCAAGGTCAGCCAAAGGTGGGAGATTAAGGCCTTCTCAGGTCTTTCCTGAGTACGTGCCCAACCTTGTGCACATGCAACGTCCTATATGTGCACGTGGCCTTCTAGATTCCCAGGACTACACCAGACCTCTTCAAAGCCCCTTATGGATATTTCATTCCCCAGATTTTTCTTTTAAGCTTTTTGGTTAATCTATTATTTGCCTCAAATTTTATAAACACCCTAAGGAAGCTATTTTGTTAAACAATTGCTGCTGATTGTTTTTGACAAATGCCAATGGGGAAAAGGCTGTTTGGTTTGGGTAAACTTGAGTCTAGCTGGTGCTGTCTCTTCTTTTATTTTTATTTATTTATTTATTTATTTATTTTTAGAGACATGGCTCTGCTCTGTTGCTTAGGATAAAGTGCAGTGGCCCAAATCATGGTTCATTCTAATCTCACACTCCTAGGCTCAAATGATTCTCTGGCATCAGCCTCCCAAGTAGCTGAAGCTACAAGCATATGTTATCACAACCAGCTAATTTTTCTTATCTTTTTTTAGATGTAGGAGCTCACTATGTCACTCAGGGTGGTCTCAAACTCTTGGCCTCAAGTGATTCTCCCTCCTTGGTCTCCCAAAGTGCTGGGATTACAGGTGTGAGCCACTGTGCCTAGTCTGGTGCTCTCTTTAATTTACATCTTGAATCCCACTACTTCTCACCACCCCAACTGTCATCACCCTGATCGAAGCCACCATCACCTCTCACCTGATTGCTACCATAATTTCCTAACATTTCTCCCTTGACTCCATTTTTGTCCTCTAATAATCTATTGTGAACACAGCAGATCTTTTTTTTTTTTAATGTTCCTGGAGCTTTATTTATGTATTTATTTATTTTTATTAAATCATAAACACATAGATCATATATACATTAATGCATTTGTGGGGTATAATGTACAGCAGATCTTTTTAAGATGTCCTTCAAATGATATTATGACACTGTTTAAACCCTTTAGTGACTTTCCTTGGGAGAAGATCTAAGGTCCTTCCCATGGAGTTCCGGGCTCTGCGTGTGATTCCTACCTGCCTCTGACCCTCAACTCAAATATTTTCCCTGTTGCACTCTAAACTAACCACCCTATTAGTTTCATTTACTTTCTTGAACACATCAAGCTCTTTTCTACCACAGGGTCTTCACACTACAGTTACTAACTCAGCTCATTTTGTCTAAGAATTCCCTGGTTTTAGCACTGTAAGTCCCAGGCCTCAGCAGTCACTCAGTCCTGGCAAACCAGGACAGTTGGTCATCCTATTTCATATATAGTGTACCCCTGGTTAGAACCCTGATCCCTCCATTCTTCACCCTCCTGCTTTTCTATCCCACAATTCTTTACTATTTTCCTTCACACAGATGTTAATAATTTGAAATTTCGAACTTCTTTCTTTGTTTACTTTTTCACTGTGTGCCCCCACTGGACCCCCTTCACGAGGGTCTTACTCATGTATTCTCAGCATCCAACACAATATCTAGCACACAGTAGGAGCTCAGTAAATACTTCTCAAATGAATGAATGGATGGGCACACCACCACCATAGGTTAATCTGCCACTCTTAAAAGCTGGAAGAAGCCACATGTCTAGTGGCAAACTGCTCATGGCACAACCCTGATCTGAGCAGGAGCTGGACTGGCCCAGGAGTGCCTTGGTATGAATTAGAGAAAGGTTCCCCTCAATTTGGGGAACCTGAGGGAAGTGGTGTGTGAGGGGCATAAGCTGTATTTCAAGCTCCCTTGGCCTCACTCTCCAGCTAGGTGGCCTTCTGCAGGCCACAGTTTCCATAACTGGAAGCCATGGCCTAGATTCTGAGGGGAAATTTGTAAGTGAAGTAAGAGGAAAAGTGATGGGAAAGAGCAAGACAGTCCCAGAAGATGCAGGGTCTGCCCCTGGTGGAACCTGGAATTCTTTTGCAAGTGATTTTGAGAAAACATCTGAAAGAAAAGAACAAAGAGCAACTGTCATCTCAGTTCTTGTCAGTGGTTAAGCATCAATAACACATACTCTGGAGTCTGTACTCTAGCTCCGCCTTTGACTAGCTTTGTGGCTTCAGAAGAGTGCCTCTGTTTTTCTCATCTGTAAAATGGTTCATAACGTCTTTGGGAATATTAAGTAAGATAATGGTGTATTGGGTAATTTGTGCTTATTAGCATCTTCTACATAGCAAATCTTTGTCATTACAATTATTGATATGTAATATTTTTGTGTTCCATAAAGTATACAAAATATCCTATTTCAAAGAAGAAGTCAGAAAGGGTTTCAAAGGTAGCTTTGAACAGGCAGCCCCTTTCTCCAGCAGCTGGCTTTGAGATTGCAGTTTGGGTTTTTATTAAAAGATGAAATTGGAAAGCTTCCCAGATTGTACAGCTGGCCGCGTCCCTAGCCAGCCTGGTGACAGAATAGGGTGATGAGCAAGGTGACTCACTTGTCCCAGTGGAGGCCTCATCTTCTGTGAAGCAGCAGGGATAGGGTACGGCCACTGAACAAGATAAAAATAAGATCCCCAAGACTTATCTATGCCCAGGCCAAATACCCAAGTGATTTAGAGGTGGCTGGCTCCAGGCCTGTCCTCAGGCAGAAGGCACACAGGCATCAGGGATAACTTAGCTTCCTCTGGGTGGTCCAAGCTTCCAAGGCAGCTATTTGCCCGTGGAAGGCATAGCGTGGGGCCCTGTGCTACCCTGGACGATATCTAGATGTAGGGCTGGTTGGGCAGTAGGAGTGTATTGGGTCTGCAGAAGGCCAAGGATAGGAAGAAGAGAGAGTCCACCTGGCATTGGAGCACCTTTTGTGGCACCACTTTTTCCCAATCCCTGAAGACACTTGAACCTAGGGAAATAGCTCCAATAAATAACTATAAAGGCAGCCTTGAGGGGAAAAAGAGGGTGGAGGAATACCAAATATTAAGTCTTTTTGAATTCAGACTGAAATATCACCTGATTTATCCAAGGTTACCCAGGCAGTGGAAATCTCCAGACTCAAGTAGGCTATAGAGCACAGTGGGAACATTGTTACAGCGGATAGCAATAACAGCTGCGGAGCCCTACATCCTGGCCTGGCCCTGCCCTACGTGCCCACGCAGGCTACCTTACTTCATTCTCCCAACCACTCTTCGAAGTAGACACTGTTGCCATCTTTATTTTTACAGGTAAGAAACTGAGGTTCGGAGAGGTGAAGTAGCTTAAGTCAAGCAATGGAACCTGCATCGTTCTAAGGTCTCTGCCACGGAGTTTCTAACCCCAAAGCAGAACATATGGCCTGACATTCTACAAACCTGGGGTTCACCAGATCTCTTTGGGGGGGAAATCTAGGGCCTTTGGTCATCAGAGCCCCTCTGCCACACACACACACACGTACACGCACACATGCATGCGTGTGCTCGAGCAGAGTCTAGGCCCTGAGCACTGAAAATCTCGGTGTTTTACCTGTTCAACTCTATCATTGACCTAATGTAACATGGTAGCTGTGCAACCTTGAACAGCAGCTCTGCGGGGTACTTGGCATGCCATTATGTCAGCTGATGTTCAGCCCATTTTACCTGGATAAAATCAGGATGATAGAGCCCACACAATCTAACCCAAAGGCCAATTGTGAGGTCAAATGAGATGATGGACAGAAAGGGCTTTGTGAACGGAGGTCACATGAACATGTTGTGCTATCATTATCGCATTTATTTGTTCAACAGACTTGTCCTGCATGATTATGATGGACCTGGGGCAGCCACAAAGCTGAAAAAGACAAAAGCTCTATCTTTGTATCTTTGCATTCTTCTTGAAGATTTTAAGAATTATTTATTTGTCTACCACAGGGAAAGGATTTTTTCTACCCATTCGCACAGATAAGGTTAAATAATTTATTTCAAATCGCATAGTAAGACAGAATTAAAAACAATACATATTCGTATGATCTTGGGGAATTTATTTAACCTCTTCGTGGTAGGCTGAATAATGGTCTCCAAAACGTCTGGGTTCTAATCTCTGGGCTCATAAATGTTACTTTATATGATAAAGGGGACATTTCAGATGTGATTAATTAAGTTAAGGATCTTGAGATGGGATGATTATCCTGGGTGGACCCTAAATATAATCAGGTGTATCCTTGTCAAATACACGTCCACCGTATGGGACAGTGGACACAGACACAGGAGCAGAAGACAATAGCCACAAGTTAAGATATTCTGGCAGCCATCAAAGATGGAAGTGGCAAGGAATAGATTCTCTCCCAGAGCCTTTCAAGGGAGTGTGGCTCTGCTGTCACCTTGATTTCTGTCCATTGATACTGATTTTGGATTTCTGGCCTCCAGAACTACAAGAGAATTTTTTCTTGGCCAGGCGCAGTGGCTCATGTTTGTGTTCCTAGCACTTTGGGAGATGGGTGGATTGGTTGAGGTTTGGAGTTAAAGACCAGCCAGAGCAAGAGAAAGCCCCCACTTCTACAAAATTAGAAAAAAATAGGCAGGCATTGTGGCAGGTGCCTGTAATCCTAGCTACTCGGGAGGCTGAGGCAGGAGGATCCCTTGAGCTCAGGGGTTTGAGGCTATAGTGAGCTGTGATTGTGCACTGCATTCTAGCTTGGGCAGCCCAGTGAGAAATTGTCTCAAAAAATTCAAAACAATTTTTTTTGTTTGTTTTAAGCCAAGTTTGTGGCAATGCACTACACAGCAGCCACAGGAAACTAATACACTCTCTGTACTTCAGGTTCCTCACTTGGCAAATAAGACTAAAAATTACATCTACTTCATAAGGTTGCTGTGAAGATTCATTGGGTTGACACATGCAAAGGGCTTTCAAACAGTGCCCGCCACGTTGTAATTTCCATATTAGTATTAGCTGTCATTGCTATTGTTGTCATCATTAACGGAATGTATACTGAATGCCAAGCTGGGAACTCACACCTTTAGCTATATTTCTTCATGTAAGTGAAGTGCAGGACCTGTGACTTGAACAGTCGGGATTCCTTTTTTATATTTAATAATAGTTATTATCACACAAAGGTCCCATAAGAGAAGTTGATCTCCAGCTTTCACAACTGCCCTATTCTACACCCTTCCCCGAACCTGCTATCCCAGCGCCAGAGCTTCTTGGGAAGGAGCCCTACCTTGGGAGGGCAGGTGCTCCTTAGTGAGTCAGTCCTGCCCACTCCTGACTTTGAGGTCCCTGCTGGAAAAGCTGGAGTCAGGTGGGATGGAATGAAGCCCTTTCCCCTCCTAGGGCAGAAATACTATCTCTTCCTATAAGAAGGATGAAGGGCATCACCATCTTTCTCGGTTCTCCTTTGAGCATCTGGCACATATAATAAGCATTCTATAAATACAGTAGAACCTCTGTAAGTTGACCACCCAAGGACTATAGCAAACTGGTCAATGTATGGAGGTGGTCGACATAAGGAACTAGGTCTGCTGTAATGATACATACATGTGGTGCATGTCTGGTGTCCAAGAATCAGGTCAACTTAAGGAGGTGGTCAGTGTAGGGAGGTGGTCAGCTCTGAAGCTTCTACTGTAGTTGGTGAGTTATTGAATCTCCCTGGGATAGGTGGAAGACAACAGAGGGTTGAGACCCACAGAGGTTAAGTGAGTGTATTCATCATGGCCCTGGCAGAAATGAGATGGCACACCCAGACAGGTCACATGAGGGGAGTTTAAGGAAGGGGCTTGTTACAAAGGTGTTTTTTTGTAGGGTAACGGGAACTAATAAGGGATGAAAAAAGGCCCTGAAACCAGCCCCAGCAGGGAGCTGTAATCGCCCCTAGCCTGAATGAGCAAAGGGAGGGAGTAGATACAGAACCCAACAACAGGTGTGGCTGTGGTGGACTGCCGCAGGTGATGTGAATTTTAATAAAGGAATCCAGACACTGGTGACCTGTGGCCCCGAATGGGAAAGGCATCAAGAGAATCAATGCACCACCCTCTCTCTCCTTCCACCCTTCAGACTTCTGCTATGACTTCTCATTGGCCAAAGCCAAATGGAAGCCACAGTCCATATGGGTCGGTCTTTGGGGACACAAAGTAGGGTGGAAAGTAGATCTGGGAGGGACAAATGGAAGACATTCAGCGTGGTGATTGTCCTGAGTTCATCCAGAAAGACCATTGCTAATTTGAAAATAAAACTTTTAGTGATTCTAGTCTCGTTCTCTGAAACCACATCCTTGTAAGCACCCTGGCCTGATGGTGCGTTTAGTGTTTGGCCAAGTGCTGGTTATTATCCTCGTTTCTTCTTAGAATTTCTGACATAGGTTTTTTTTTGTTTGTTTGTTTTTGTTTTTGTTTTAATTCTTCCATCATCAACAGACATGAAAAGTAAACATTTTCTAACATTGTTCAATTCTTTCAGTTGATTTTTTGGGAGACCCCCATTTTTAATTATACTTCCCACAGGCCATAAATGGCTTGATATAGGAGATAAGTGAGTAAAATCTCCATGGTATTCCTGAAGGCTATACTTATATACATGCACCAAAGTACAGCTAAACTCTGTAGATTGTTCTGAAAGTTTTCATTGATTAGAAATTAGAATTAGAAATTAGAATTTTTTCCCCTGGAAGGGAGAACTTAATTGCCTGGAGAAATGTTGGTAAAGGATAGAAAAATCCTGACAGGTCTGTGGCAGGTATTACAGGTATCAAATCCTTGCTTGGCAAGGCTGGAGAGGTCTTGGCCACTCTGCCTCAGGGACTCCAAAGTGATCACTCACCAATGTATACTTGCCATATACTGATCAGAAAGGGTGAGTGGTAGAAGCCTGGGATCTGGGGTCAGCCAGATCCGAATTGGTTCCTAGATCTACCACTCCCTTGTTGTATGGCTTTGACTGAGTCCTCTAAAAAAAATCTCGATATGCCTCAGTTTCCCCTCTGAAAAAGTGGGAAGATGCTGTGCTTACCTTTCAGAGTTATGAGGGTGATAAGAGCTTATGCTGTAAGTTCTTGGTGTGCTGCTTGGTGAATGGTCAGAGCTTCCATCAGTGACACAGCACTAATGGGGGTTCTGGGCTCAAGAACCTTCCCCTTGTCCCCCACTTCTGCTGGTTGCAGCTAGCTGTGTGACATCTTGTCTCCTGGCCCTGGATCCTCTGAACACATTCATAGCATTTTGGCTCTGACCTCTCCTGAGTGCTTGTCAGCTTTGATCATGCTTTTGACCTCAGTGTGCTTCCTACGCTGTCTCAAGTCAGGACTCTCTGCCACAACCTTAGTCCCCCCAGAACCCCACCTTCTAGTCAGGCCAGCTTCTGTGTCCTGAGAACCAAAGGGAAGGGGTGATGGGCTTCAGAGAAGATCTGCAACAATCATGCAGCCCAACCGAGCCCCTGGCAGACTAGAAAAAGGTTTTGGTGAAAAACACAGAGACTGACACTGATCAGACATGGATTTGAATCCCATTTCTGCCATTCCCCAGGTGTAGGACCTTAGGCAAACCATTTAACATCATTCTGACTTGATTTCTTCATCTGTAAAATGGGCTAAAGACAGCACCTACCTCATGGGGCTGTTGTGGGGGATGAAATGAGGCACTGTTTGGAGAGTGCTTAGAACAGAGCTGGTGGTTATTTCACCTCTGACCCCACGCCGAGCTGGGATACAAGGGTGGGTGGCTCAACCCTGTCCACCTAGCTCCCCATGAGTCTTCCAGCCAGACACCTCCCACAGACAGAAGGCCCAAAATTGAGCACTACTTTTTTGGTCTTTCTCGCTCCCATTGAAGAGAGGTACTGAGATCTGTTTAGCCCTGTGCCTTGCCACCTGACATCCTGGCCACCTTCAAAAGCCTCGGGATATGCACACTGCCTCCAGTCTCTAGGTATTTGACTTCTGGCTCACAGTCTTTCTGCCCTTGTCTTTTGCCAGAATCTTTGGGACTTCCATGTGTCCTTGTAATGACCTTAAAAACACCTTGTTCTCTGAGTTCCTTGTCCTTCCTCTCATTGTCGTTGACTTTCACTTTGTCCTCACTCCAACCCTGCCACCACATGGACTCTCCAAACTACTCCCACCACTCTCATGATTTCAAACTCTGAAATTTCTCTCTGGTCATTCACAAACTTCTTTTGTCCTCCCACCAATACCACTGAAGCTGTGCTTGGGGGTCACATCCACTCCCCCATCTCCTTTTTTTCTCCCTTGAATGCCTGTCTTCTAGACAATGGATGAAACTTAGCCTGGCTTCTGCCATTTTTGCCCTGCTACCCAGGATTCCATAATAGAAATATTTCCGTCTGAAGGTTCTAATGGGACAACTACTTCCCAAACTCAATAGCCAGTGCCCAATCTCCATCCTCCATGTGATGTTTGCAGGCTGTAAAGTGTCTTTAATGAAAGTCCTGACATTCTGGGGGTAGAGAGGGGGCGGTTACTCATCATCAACTCCTTGCACAGTTGTCCTTTTCTTTCTCCCCTGTGGATCCAGCAGCCCTTTCCCACACCACTTCCACTCGCCATCATTTGCAAATCACTGCACTGGAAAATACTAGGTAGGTGGAAAGCCACATGCTTAAAACACATACAAAGACCCAGGTTCCTGCAGGTTGTAGGGGAAGGAAGTAAGGCTGGTCTAAATCATAAGTGGGTGTTTTCTCAATAAACTCAAGTGAGAAGCTCTCTGAAGGTGAACTAAATCACGACTTCTTGGAAGGTGCAGGGGCAAATGAATAGAAAATGAATAAGGTTATTTATCTGGATCTAGTTTTTTTTTTTTTTTCTTTTATGTGAGGGAACATGCTAGAATTTCTCTCTCAGAATGATGCAATTTGGTAGCAGGATCCCCAAACATCATTTTTCAAGGTCCATCAATTACTGGTACAACAAACCACATCTATTAAACCATAAAACTTTTATGCTCAAATCCACTGAGAAAATATGCCTTGCGATCCATCCACATATCAAAAAAAGAGTTGTACTTTTTCAGCTATTTTCCTAAATCAGTGAGCAACTCATCTCCAATTCATGATTTCTTTCTACTTTTCTCTCTATATCCACTCTTGCTTTCCCATAGACCATTCTCCATATGACAGTCAGGAGAATGTTCTAGAACATAAACCAGGGTATGGCTGCCCTTTGCCCTCAATATTCCAGCAGCTTCTTGCTGCACTTAGAATAAAATTCAAAGTCTTTAGCATGGCCTGGAGGTCCCTACAGGACCTGACCTCTGACCACTTTCACTGCCTCATTCTCTTCTGTTCTCTTTTTCATCGAGTATGATCCACCCTTATCCCAGCCACCATCATCTCACTTCAGGCTGGCTTACTGCAGCCTCCTCACCAATCTCCTTGTGTTCACCCTTGCTCTCTGTAGTTCATTCTCAACTCAGCAGCCAGCAGAAGCTTTTGAAAACATAAATCAGATCACTTAAACTTTCAACCTTTAAACAGCTTCGCTTTATAACTGGGATGAAATCCAAACTCTTTGGTATGCAAGGCCGCTTGTCTCTTGATCCTTAACTGCCCTTCTCTCCTCCCAAGCTATCAATCTTCTACTACTGGATAGTTCTTCTTTTTTCTTTTTTTAATTATAGGAGAAGAAGCTGGTTTAAGGGTTTGGCCATTAAAGCCTTTATTTAGCAGACAGATCTTGTGTTCCATCCTGTGTGCCTTTGTGGGGGCCCAAAGATGAAACAAGCAGATCTTCCCTTAAGGTCTTCCCAGTCTAGGGGACATTACCCAGATAAAGAAAAAGAAGAACATGTCTGGCTCAGCTCCCATAGCACAGTGGTTACAGTGCCAGCCACAGGCACTGAGGCTGGTGGGTTCGAGTCCAGCCCTGGCCAGCTGAACAACAATGACAACTGCAACAAGAAAATAGCTGGGTATTGTGGTGCACACCTGAGTCCCAGCTACTTGGGAGGCTGAGGCAAGAGAATCACTTAAGCCCAAGAGTTGGAGGTTGCTGTAAGTTGTGCTGCCATGGCACTCTACCCAGTGTGCCATAGTAAGACTCTATCTCACACACACAAAAAAGAAACATGTCTCACTGTAAAAGTGGCAAAGTGTTGGGTGTATATGGCACACCTCCTGAGGGTGGGACTGAACTACAACAGGGGCTATACCTAACAAATGCAAACAGTAACCTAATTCTTTGTACCCTCAAACTAACCTGAAATTAAAAAAAATAAATAAATAAAAGAAATGCAAAAAAAAAAAAAAATAAAGATGGCAGAGTTTTTGGAGGTGACAGTGCAGACTCTTTGGCAGTGCTAGTGCCTGACATCACATTCTCTTTAAAAGCAGAACCTTTTGCTTTTAAAATCTGTGCATAAGTCTGCACTCAGTTTTCTCTGGAGAGGATACTGTTGGTTTTCTAGGCTCACATAGCCCCTTGATGAAATCTATGTAGTGCTAAACTAATGTCACCAACAACCTTTTAACTCAGTTTTTTTTCATGGTTGCAGGCCAGCAGGCTTGACATTTCTCTATCACTGCTGTCTTTGTCCATGGACACAAGCTCAACAATGGCTCTGAAATAGCTACTCCTATTCAAGTATTTACTGAAAGAAAACTTTTCTTTTTTAATCTAGTAACTTATGACTGCAAGATTATCTTTTACCGCTTGCTTCCAGTAGTTCTGAACATAGTGGTGAAAGGGATAGCGAATGAGAATGACCTTTGGACATTTCAAAAAATAACAAGCTTTATATTAAAGGCATATGCCTCTTCCCAACAGCACCCCTCCACTTGAGTATCACTACTTTATTCCTATATAATTTTCTGTATTTTTCCTTTAAAATATTTTCCTAAGAATTATGGCTATATATCTACACCACTAGTTTCCTTCATTCCCGTGTATTTTCAGCATGTGCTACATCTTAGTCATCACTTTATACATCATGAAAGTCATAAAGTCAAAACAGCTGAAGTCCATGCAACTCAATAACTGTTTGCTGACTTTCCACGGGCAAAGCACCACATGTGGCCCACTGGAGACCGCAGAGAAGAAGAACATTTATTCCCTGTCCTCATGAGCTCTCAATTTATTTCAAGCCCCAACTCTTCTCCTAATTTGCTCTAGGATTCTAAGCAAGTTCATTGCTAAGCTTGTATTGCTGTTTTCTCATCTGTCAAACTTAGGGGCTGAAAAACCCGGCCTCTTAGGTCCTTTGCAGTTCTCCTGCAGTATGAGACAATGATTCCATGAAACCCCATCTCTTTGCTTTGTATCATAGAACTTCTTTGGCCTACCAGGGAGAAGTAAAAAAATAGTAAAAAAAAAAAAAAGAAATCACACTGACAGACACATTTCCTGTTCAATATCTATGATTTAGGAAAATACCCATGCTCACCACCTTCTACTCTCTTCCCTTCTCTACAACTGCCTAGATTCTCTTGTGCTCATTCTAAGACTTCAGGAGGATACCTGCAATTAGAACCTCCTTCGAGAAAGGAGTCTGTAGATGTGTGTGTGTGTGTGTGTGTAGGCTTAAAAATGAATTTTTCCTTACCAGAGCATTCTTCTTTTGGGAAAGACTGTCCCGAAACAGCCCAGAAGAAATTCACTGTTTCTATATCTCCAAGATGCCAAATTACTTCAAAGTAGGTTTCTTTTGTTTCTCAGTCTGGATCAATTCTGATATTCTCTTCTCTCTATGGAACCTTAGAAAAAAATAGAATAAGAACCACCACCTTGTTATACAGATAGAACTATTCATAATGATTACTTTTTTCTTTTCAGTATTCATTATCATTTGATTGCTTATTAATATTAGAATTAGGTATTACTGACTATGATTAAGAATAATAGTACCCTTTCTAGGCATGTTATTTTTTCCTCAACCAGGAATTATACTATATATAAACTTTCCCTTTAAGGACATATGCATTCCCAGAAATAATGAAGAAGCCGCTGTTAGAAATATATGAATAGGTATCACACTACCTGATTTGAACATCTACTAAAAACTATAGTAATCAAAACAGCATGGTACTAGCATAAAAATAGACACATAGACCAATGGACTAAATTAGAAAGATCAGAAATAAATCTGTGCCTTTTTGGTTAATTGATTTTGACAAACCACCAATAACACACAATGAGAGATACAAGAATACAAAAAGAGTACAGTGACTTTAACAAATTATACTGGGATAACTAGATATCCATATGCAGAAAAACCATCTCACATCATATACAGAAATCAACTCAAATGAATTAAAGACTTAAACATAAGACCTGAAACTGTAGAACTACTAGAAGAAAAAATAGCAGAAAAGCTACATAACACTGGTCTGGGTAATTAGTTTTTGGTTATGACCTCAAAAGCACAGGTAATGAAAGCAAAAATAGACAAATAGGCTTGGATTGAACTAAAATCTTCTGCACAGTCAAGGAAGCAATCCCAGGGTAAAGAGACAACCTACAGAATGGGCAAATATATTTTCAAATGATATATCTGATAAAGGATTAAAGGCTGAAATATATAAGGAACTCAAACCACTCAAGAGTAAGTAAGAAAACACAAAAGGGAAAAGGACCTGAAGAGATATTTTGCAAAAGAAAACATGCAAATGGCCAACAGGTATATGAAAAAATACTCAACATTACCAATCATCAGGGAAATGCAAATTAATACCAAAATAAGGTATCACCTCCCACCTGTTAAAATGGTTATTATCAAAAAGGGAAAAGATAACAAGTGTGGACAAGGATGTAGAGAAAAGGGATCCCTTGCATACTGTTGATAGGAATGCAAATTAGTACAGTCTTTATGAAAAGCAGTATGGAGGTTCCTCAAAAATGTAAAACTAAAACTGGGGTCAGAAAACTCACTTTGGGGTGTATATTCAAAGGATATGAAATAAAAATGTCTCTCTTCTCTTCTCCCCTGCTCTCTCTCCTCCTCACTCTCCTCTTCACTCTCCTCTTCACATCTCCTCTTTTCTCTCCCCTTTTCTTTCCTCCTTGGTGCTGCTCTGCAGCCTCCCTTCCCCACCAATAAAGACCTTTCGTACAAAAAAAAAAAAAAAGAAATAAAAATGTTGAAGGGATATCTGTACTCTCAAATTCATTGCAGCATTATTCAAAATAGCCATGATATGGAATCAACCTAAATGTTCATCAACAGATAAATGGCTAAAGAAAATCAAAAGAGAGTAATTATCTTCCCCAGCTCACAGACGCAAAGGGACATGAGTTTCTACCCAGGTATATCTGGCTGGGGAGTATATGATCTTACTCTCTTGAGTTAACAGATGTGATTTAAATTCTAGCCCTTCTACTTACTAGTTATGTGATTTTAATCTGATCATTCTCAATATTATTTGCCTCATCTGTAAATAAGAGTTAATAAATACTTCCTATCTAGCTCAAAAAGTTCATTATCCTGAAAATATCACATACTGAGTCTCCAGACTTGGGACCCAAGAATATGTAGTTTTTACAGGCTATCAGGTGATTCTAATATACATTCAGGTTATTATAATATACAGAACACTGAAATAATGTGAAAGAAGTGCTTAACTCAGAATTAAGTACATATTAAGTGCTCAGAAATTGTTAGCTATTATTATAATTGTTGTTGTTGTTGTTACCATTATCTTACAGGTACCAATTGTTATGCAGCTTCAATTAAATAACCAATGTTCAAATGAAAAAGATAAAAGTCCAAGATTTTCTGCATTACCTAATTCCAAATATCTTTGGTTCTGACTACCACATACTGCCTTGGCAAAAGGGCTGGAAATCATAAAAATGCATAGATAGGGAAGGGTAAAGGATGGTGTCACTTTTTGCATGTCATTTCATAGCGAAAGTGTTATCTTTATGGTTGAAGTTCTAGCTTTACCAATGTGTAGTTGTGGGATTTGGAGGAACGGAGGCTATTTAGTCTCTATTAGTTTCAATTTCCTCATACCTAGAATTTGGTTAAAATAAACAACTTTTGTTTATAAATTGAGTAGCTAAATGAAATAACATCTTTGAAGTGTTCCCAGCACATAGTAGGAAATTTCCCTGGCACATAGTAGGATGTTAATGAACAATATATGTTCCAGTAAGAAAAAGAGAAAGGAAGGAAAGTATTTGATTTTATAAACTTGTTCCTCGGGGCATATTTAACACTGTGATAAAAGGAAGATTATGAGGTCACGTGGAATACTGAAGGACATTTTGTTAAATGACCACTTGGGGGAGGTGAGGAATGTCCTTTTCAGGACAAATTCCTAGTTACCTCCTACTCTGGTTTAGAAGAGGAAACTGAAAGTCATACATATCTGTGGGAATTTGGTGTTCTTTGTTCACAGGAGAGTAGAAATGAGAAAGTTGCACGAACATAGTTGCAAGTTGCATGCCAAATTGCATAAACATAGACATATAAATAAGGATAATTCTGATTCTTGAGGTACAATTTTTGGTGACTAAATAATTGGTTCCTCAAAGTGAATTCTACCATACATGAATTATTTTTTTTATTAAATCATAGCTGTGTACATTAATGCAGTCATGGGGTACAGTGTGCTGGTTTTATATACAATTTGAAATACTTTCATCAAATTGGTTAACATAGCCTTCATGGCATCCTCTTATTGTGTTAAGACATTTATATTCTGTATCTGAATTATTAAGACTGCCTCTTGGCATTGGTAGAATTAGCCAACCTTCACGTCACTTTGTACCATGGAGCTTACTACCTGAGGACTGACTAAGCTTTAGTGGAGGTTGACCTAGTCCTCAAGGGTTCCTCAGGCTAAGCTAAGAGAATATACAGCAACTCCACGTGATTGAGTTGGCCAGTTACAAGAACTGTGAGCATTTAGCTCAGCCCCTTACATTTGACTGGTATGTGCCAGGATGGTACAAGGATTGGTTCAAGCTAGGATTAATGGAAATTGGTATTGTTTATGCAGTATAATGCATCCAGCCATGCATTGTACTGTTCAGAAAGACTTGAAAAATAATAATGGCAATTAATTTGGTTTTGACTTTAGACCAAAAGGAAAAAAAAACACCAAACAAAACCCCCAAAACAAATCACCTGAAATTCACCTTGCTAAATTGGATTTTATAATATTAGCATTAATTCAGACAATATAAATTTACTTATTGGGCTTGGCTCATGGACTATGTCCTTTGCTAGAATTTTTCTCTTCTCTGTAGTTATAGTGACTGAATATACAGCACAAAAAAGGATATCATAGCATGATTCTTCAAATGTTCTTTTTGTTAATTGAGGCATTCATTTATACTGCTCCCTTCGCATATCTGCTTTGGGACAATTAAATAATATAGGACTAGGAAGTGGCCAGGCATATAAGAGAAGGAAAATAAGAGGAAAATAGGAGACAATATGTAGGAATACATAATGAGGGTCATCCCATTACTCTTGACCAAAAGACACACGTACAAAGACACAAGCTCCATGAATAGGAGCTGAAATGATAGTTTTTTATTATGCAAACAAAAGGGATCTTATTATCTACCTTATTTAGTTTAAAGAAGATAAACTTACAATTAAGAAACAAAACGTGCTATTTATTATTATTTTTAATTTCAAAATATTAAGGGGGGTGCAAATGTTTTTGTTACATGGAAACGATGTATAATGTCAAACTCAGGTATTCAGTGTGCCTGTCACTCGGACAGTGTTCATTGTATCCCATAGGTAAGTTTTTATCCCTCTCCCCCTTTCTTAGTTTCCAATGTCCTTTACATCTTTCTATGTTTATGTGCACCCAACATTTAGCTCCCACTTATTAATGAGACCATGTGGTGTTTGTTTTTGCATCCCTGAGATATTTCACTTAGGATAATGGTCTCCATTTCCATCCAAGTTGCTGTGAAAGATATTTCATTCCTTTTAATGGCTGAGTAGTAGTCTATGGTATATATACCATATTCTTTTTGTGCACTCATGTATCGATGGGCACTTAGGTTGATTCCATATCTTTGCAATTGTGAATTGTGCTGTGATGAACATTTGAGTGTATCTGTCTTTTTGATAAAATGATTTCTTTTCTTCTGGGTGGATATGCAGGACTAGAAGTGCTAGATTGAATGGTAGATCTACTCTGAGCTCTCTCAGGCACTTCCATTCTATTTTCCATAGAGACTGTACTAATTTGTAGCCCTACCAACAGTGTGAAAGAGTTCTTTTCTCTCTGTGTCCATGTCAGTATCTGTTGTTTGACTTACTAATAATGACATTCTGACTGGGGTAAGATGATAGCTTCTTGTGATTTTAATTTCCCTGATAATTAGTGATATTGGACATTTTTTTTCATATGTCTGTGTGGCCATTTGTCTGTCTTCTTTTGAAAAAATTCTGTTCATGTCTTTTGCCCACTTTTTGATGGGATTATTTAAACCATGTTTTTTAACATTCAAATTGTCCAACAGAAGCAACTAGCCATCAAAAGGATGATGTGTTATTTTTATATTTACCATTTTGGTTATTTTTTCCAAAAAGTTCTAGATTTTTCCTCACTGTTCAGTCCCCAAACAATCCCTAAAGTCAGCATAACAAATTCACGTTGTGTTCCCAGGTCAAAGGATGTGGGGGGTTCATTCCTGATAGAGGCCTGGGAAGTCTCCAGCAGCATGATGGCCCTCTCTGCCCTTCCCTACCATGGCCATTATTCATTAAGCACCTACTTTGTGCATACTACTATGTGAGGGGTTTTCATATATTTTATTGAATTTAATGTAATTCTCTCAACAACCCTGAAATCTAGGCAGTATTTTTATTAGCACTTGCTTCTGTAACTTTGTGTCTTAAGTTGCTAAACAACAAAAACAGAGGTATTTTTTTAGTAGGGATTATAAATCACAATTATGGGTCCAGAAATATTAAATATTTTGGGTACCTCCATAGAAATGTAGAAACCTTTAATTGGAAAAATTGACTAAACTTTATGGTAGGCAAAATTCTAAGATAGCTCTTATAATTCCAGCACTCTAATATCTACACTCTTTTGCAAGCCCTTTCCCTTACATGTGGATGGAACCTGTTATTTGCATCTAAATAACAGAATACGACAAAGATGGTGGGATTTTACACAGGTAAATTTCCCTAATCCTGTAATCGCCAATCTCCAGGCCATGGACCAGTAGCAGTCCATTGCCTATTAGGAACCAGACCTACATCCTTTAACTTGATTACATCTTGCTTGCCGAAGGTGAGCTGAAGCTTTATCTGTATTTGCAGCCACGGCCCATTGCTTACATCATTGCCTGAGCTCTGCCTCCTGTCAGATGAGCAGCAGGATTAGATTCTTATAGGAATCTCATAGGATTCTCATAGGAATTCTCAAAGGAGCAGGAACCTACTGTAACTGTGCATGCACGAGATCTAGGCTGCACCCTCCTTCTGAGAATCTAATGCCTGGTGATGGGAGGTGGAGATGAAGCAGTGATGCTAGTAGCACTGGGGAGGGGCTGCAAATCCAGATAATCATTAGCAGAGAGGTTTGACTAAACACAGACCATAATGAATCAATTGCTTGCAGACTCACATCAAAACCATCCCTCTTCCAGTCTGTGGAAAAATTGTCTTCCGTGAAACTGGTCCCTAGAGCCAAAAAGGTTGGGACCTATTGCCCTACTTGGCTAACTTTGAGGTAATCCAAAGGAAAATTATCTTGGGTGGGCCTGATGAGCCTTTCAGACTTTCCCAAAAAGAAGAGACTTGAAGAAGTCACTCTCTTTCCTGTTGGCCGTGAAGAGGTAACTTCCATGTGTTCTACTGCTCAAGGAAGTGAATTCTGCCAATAATCTTGTGAGCCTGGAATAGGACGTTCTAGCTTCAGGGCCCAACCTTGGCCAATATCTTGATTGCATCCTTATGAAACTCTGTGCAGAGGACTCAGGTAAACTGTCTTCAAATTTCTCACCTTTAGGAACTGTGAGACAATTAATGAATGTTGTTTTGAGCCTCTAAGGTTGCAGTAATTTTTTATACAGCAATAGAAAATCGATAATATAAAATCTATAAGCCTTATTCACCTTCCTTAAAAAATTGAAACGCAAACTAGTGATACCTCATGAGAAGTTGGAGAGATTTGGCAGTAAGTGCTTTAGCTATTTGGTGTTATTTGGGTGGTGCCTAAGAACTTGAGCTCTAGAGCAAGTTAGTTTTGGTTTCTGGGAAGAGCCCTGACATTTACTAGCTGTTTGACTTTAGGTGAGTCATTAAATCTCTCTGGACCTCTGTTTTCCCACTTGTGATGCCATTTTCAATGACTTTGTTTCTGTTGCCATGTAACAACTGAAGACATGATGTTGGCTCAGTGCCTGTAGCACAGTGGTTATGGTGCCAGGCACATACACCAAGGGTGGTGGGTTCGAACCCAGCCTGGGCCAGGTAAACAACTGAAGATATGATGTTACAGAGTTTGACTTGTTCCTACAGACAAACAGGGTCTAATTGGGATTAATCCACATACTGACTTCACAAGGCCAGGGTTTCAATGGGGAAAATTTTTCATAAAATGAATTCCTGGACAACTCTTGTCTTAGAAAAGGTAGAAATGGTGAGGATTGAGATTAGCGTCAATGGATTTAGGGGCTCTTCAGTTTCTTGGTTTTTAGACTTCTGAAGTCTACTGTTTGCTGACTGTACTTGCTCCCTATTCTGTTGTCCAGAGGCAAATAGATAAATCATCAAATGTTGGCACAGAAAAGAGGCTATTCAAAATCACAGAGCTACCTAGTGTCAGAGTCAAGATCAGAATTCAAGTCCTCTGGCTCCCCATGTCCTGCTTCTTTCACTGTATCATCCTGCTCCTCCAAGAATTTCTCTGGATTTGCTGTGAGGCCCCTAGAAAATAATTTCCGCACATGGTTTCTTCTTTTGTTGTTTTTCCCAAGGCCTACATCCTTTAACTTGATTATATCTTGTCTTGCTGGTAGAAAGTAATTTCAGCAAGTGCTTAGCTCTACTGGTTCCCTCCCCAGCATGGAATCCAGCACCCACTCACAAATTCCATGGTGCAGTTTATCTCCATGAATTCTTTCACTCTCTGCTTGCTTTAAGATGTAGGCAAGGTTCACATTCACTTTTGGTTGAAAAGTAAAGGTAAGAAAAAAAGACATAGTGAAAAATATACCCATATGGATTTTTTTTCTTTTAAGGAGAAGATTGAGCTTAGTGGATTTCTTGGAAGAGCAGTTGTAGCAGCCCGTATAGCCTATGGCTAGGAGGAGAGAGTTATGAGAAATACCTGTAATGGAACACCTTGGTGGAAAGGGCATGGAGAGAGATTTAGCTCTTCTAACAAGCATGAGAGAGCTCGCGAGATGAGAGCTTTGGTAAATTGGCAGTCTCTACACCTGTGGTGTTGAGAGGCACGAGATCAGCCTTGTAAGGCTGGAGGAGAAGGCAGTCAAAAAGCATGCGAATTCTATCATGGACACGCTTACTCTGACTCTGTCTCCTCTCCTGCCTGCAGAACGCCAGCACGGTGTCTCTCTGCTGAAAATTACCAAGCTCTGCTAAAGACTAAGATCTATCTGTTCTAAGAAGACTGCTTTACTCTCTCTAAGACACACTTGCTCTCTCTTTCCTTCTTCAGCTAAAGTAGATAGCCCTCAAGCACCTAAGAGAAACTATTCCTGAGCAAGGTAGCTTAGTGGTCCGCATCCAGAACCTACATAAGCCAGGCCTGAGACCTGGCCAGTCCTGGGCCCTGACAAGTGGTTTCAGAAGCAGACCTTGACAAGCAGTATTATGTCTCTTGACAAGATCCTACTCTTCTTTCAAGACACAGATTAGTTGACATTCTTTCAAGACACAGATTAGTTGACAGCTCATCTAGGACTCATTCTCTGTCCCATCCCAGGCAGAGTTTCTTTCTTTCTTCCTCCTCCATATTCCCATCACAGTTTGACTAGAACTCTTCTTTGGTATTTATTATGAGTTGTATTGTGTAAAGGGCATTCTCCCCAGTTGAGGAGTCAAGATGGCTACCTAGAAGCAGCGTTTGCTAGAGGCACCTGTCTAGAGGGAGAAAATGGACTGAGGTGGACTCGGAGAAGCCAAAGGGGGGGAGCTGAACACAGAAAGAAGAAAGTGAGGTGCACATCACCCCTGCTGAGGCAAGTGGTGGGGCCAAGAAAGAGGAAGAAAGATGAATAAAGTCATTCTCCCCAACATGGAGGCAGGACACACTCAGAGAATGGATGCTGACTTATCCTTATCTCTGAATCATCAACCTTTAGTGCAGTGTTTAGCAAAGAAGAGGCACTCCATTGCTTTTTGCTTCGTTGAATCTAAAATCGATATTTTTTTTGACTTGGAAATTTGCTGCAGTACACTTTGAAGTTCCTTGTGATTAATAAGACTGTCTACATTTTTGAAGTTAAATCCGGAGTGGGGAGGGGATGATGCACAGGCATCTTCCAATTAGGGACTTTTATCAGAGTTGCACGTGTAAACATTAGGTTGATGAATAGACCTTGAGTTTTAGGCTCCTCTATTTTCCACTCTGCATGCGGAAAGTACATTTCCATTTCTTGGTGTATCTTTTAGGGCAAGAAACTGCACTGAAGGAATACTAATCAGAAACTATTTAATACAGGGAATCCATACTAAAAAATTATGTGCCCATGAAGAGTTGGGCCATATGCTGGCTGAATATAGCCCAAGCCTCAAAAATAACTCCCAGAACATGAAAGAACTGGCCAACTGATGGCTACTAACTAAAAGGCCAATGATAGAACCACCAAATTCAAGAATGTGCTGCAGTTGCTATGACCCAGGAATCAGGATGATGGAATTAGGAAGTTGCTTCTGCCAGTACTTCTACCTCACGTGCCACTGGGCCCCCACAGAGATGGTGACTGGGTAATGGACCATGGACTCTGGCCAGTGTCTCTGCTGTAACTTTTTATCAACCCCTAGGAAGCTAGAGAATGGACATGGTTCACCAGTGCAGAAAAATGGCATGTGTTTGTGACCTAGATTGCCAGTAGAAAACAACTAAAAGGGTAGAGAGATGGCATATGCCTTACTTTTGCCTTCCCAACTTCAAGCAAGTGCGTGCGATTGGAGGAATCTGTTTTGCACCCACAATCCCAGAGATAAGAGCGATTGGTAAATGTAGTGTCTGGCTTTCTGACCTCTGTCACATAGGAAGGTACATCAAAAAGAGGGTAAACTGGAGACCAAGTGAGCTAATACACAATGTCCTCACAAGCTAATTCTGGGATAGAGTGCTGGCCTTGCATGGCCTTGTATGATTATGGCACAGAGCAGAGGACCTTTCTGCTCTGTGGTCAGATAGATTCATTGTCCTAAGGACATCATTAGTCTATAGATATCAACTTTTATTTGCCGTGCCATAGCAAGAGAAGCTTTGAGAGAAACTACTTATCCTATAGCTTTGTTGTATGGTCGATGGATTATGTGTCCCAGCCTCATGGCTCTACCGTATGTGGTTAGGGGTGAGCCCTTAGTCTAATGGTGGCCAGGGACCTAAGTCACTTGCATGACCTGGTTTGAAAGAAGGAGCTAGACCAATAGACTTATGCCCTCAGGAGTTTAGTCTAAGAAACTGGGAAACTGGTCTGGGGCAACTGAGCTGAAAAGTCATTAGAGAGACTTAGGACTAAGAAGGTCACTGTGGGATATGTACAAGGTGGGATTATTATGAAATCAGATTGATAGAAAGGTGAATGGAGCAGATATGCAGGATGAAGCAGACACCCAGGAGAAGAGATGGCAGCCTCTGACTGAGCCCAGATATAGTAGCTGTTTCCGTTCTTGGCATCTTTTGAGGCCAGTTTTAATCCAAGCCTGCCCTTGTAATACTGTCCTTATTTGCCTTGGGAATAACTTGAGAGAGTCTCCGATATAGCAAAAGGGCCTTGATTAAACCAGCTCACTAGGGAGAGTGGCTGGAAAATTCACTTTCTCCTGACATGTGGCAAAGAGAATGCTATGTTGGTCACCCTATTTCCTCTTTCTGAGCACACAGGAAGAGTTCTTTCCCCAGCCTCTCTGGGAGGCTTCTGTAAGTTCTTACCAATGGGAATGTGCACTGTAGTGATGTGTCATTTTAGTCCAAGGCAATTTAAAATGCTGTAATTCCTCCTCTTGTTCTCTTCTTCACCCATGTGGCTGGGAGCCAAAAACCTCTGAAACAGAGTTGTACTATAGAGGTAGCTGGGATCGCTGAGTCACTTGGAGGTAAATCTAGGAGATTTGGTTAACCTTCATCAGGCTGTAACATAATATTTGCTGTGTTGTAACAATGATGAAAGATGGAGGAGAGTGTATCTACTGCAGCAGTTAGTGTTAATAATGCCAATTAGTACTGGCTAGTGTCTTCAACCACTGGCTCACGATGCTGCACACTGTACAAGTGTCCTATCTGCATTACTCTAGGGATGTTGTTGTTTATATATGGCTGGGACCTGTATTTTCTCTGGCAGCTGCCAGGAACATCATTAATCTGATTTAGAAGTTGGATGTGACAAGAATTAGTACTAGTAAGGGTGAAGAACTGGGTTTTCAGTGGGATACTTTGGAAGCATTTCATCACACCTTTCTGAAAAATAGATGAGGCCCCCAAATCTTCAAAGTCTTCTGTATGCCCAGCGAATGTTTCTGCCTTTCACCAGATGTAAGCTACTTCTATCTAAGGGAGTCAAGGAGGAAAGCATGTGGGCTGATTAAAGTCAATGGTGGCATTTCCATGTAACTCAGGGAATGACTAGGCCATGAAAACTTCATAGAGGAGGGCCCATGGCTGCATTGTTCACCACTGCATCTCTAGAGCCAAGAACAGTGTCCATGGCAGGTGTTTGAGAAATAGTTTTTGAATAAATGAGATGAGATGAAGTCAAATTTTCACGTCTTCAGTTAGGATGTTATTTGACTGTAAAATCATTTTAAAGGGCTTTCAGTGTGTCAAGAACTATACATTAGTCCCATGAGCATGTCTAGATATACATTAAAAGTTCATCAGAAATTATTACAGGCAGCACCAGTAGACACAGGGGACCTAGCTCCCTCAGCAACAACCCTGACTTTCTGTGTGAACTTGGGCAAATAATTTCACTCAGCCTCTGTTTCCTCATTTATAAGTGCAAATACAAATCTCTCCCTTATCTGTGTCAGAAAGTTGTGAGGCTCATATAACCTAATAGATGTGGAAGAGCTTTATAAACTGTCAAGTATGCATGTACATGCATATGCATACATACATGCGCCTATGTGTGTGTATGTATGTAAAATAGATCATTAGGGGTCACATATTTCCTGTGGAATACAAAGCCTTCTTCTTCCTCAGCATTTATATATTTGTGTTCTCCTCTTTGGACATATATCTTCAGATTCTATTTCCGTGCAAGGGAAATTATCTGCCACATCTGTGTAGTTGTTAACAGACGAGGAAGACAAAGAGGTACAAATAATTTGAACATCTCAGGATAACCAGTGAAGGATTAGGATGACTGAATCCGTTATGGAAAAGCTTGTTTGGATTATGCAAATTTTATATTAAATTATAGCGGTGTACATTAATGCATTTATGGGGTACAGTGTTCCGGTTTTATATCCCATTTGAAACACAACAAATTGGTTAACATAGCCTTGCAATATTTTTTATCATCCAAAGTAAACCAAGTAGGTTTAAGTGACACAGGAAGCAGAGTTGGCATCACCAACTTGGGTACTATCTGAACTTTTCAATGCCAGGATGCTTAGAGACTGCCTCACTCTGCCTAACAGTGGAATTCTTATGACTATATACGTAGACGTTCATTCACTTTAAGTACAAGAAGTACTCACTCACTAATTCGTTCACTCTTGGAAAGCACAAATTACTTCTCAGAAAGTAATTTGGTAAAGCAATAATTACTTAATTTTTTTTTTCCTATTTTGTAGAAATGAGGTCTCAGTTTGTTGTCCAGGCCAATATCAAACTCTTATCCTTGAGTGGTCCTCCTGCTTCAGCCTCTCAAAGTGCTGGGATAATAGTCATGAGGGACTGTGTCCAGCCAAGAATTACCCTTCAAAGTAAATGTTTACTCTCTGATTTTTCTAGTAGTCAGCTTTCATCTATTGAGTGTTTTTACCACATCAAACCCTGCATGAAGCATGGTGAAGGGCATGGTGATGTATAAGGTATGATTCCTGCTCTACAAGGACCATATCCATGCTGGAGTTAGTCAGGGAGAACTTCTCAGAAGAGGTTGTATTAGTTTTCTATTATTGCATAACAAATTACCACGAACACAAAGGCTTAAAATCTCACCTATTTATTAGCTCACCTATTTATTCTGTTGGGTACAGCTCAGGAGCTTCTCTGCTCAGGGTATTGCAAAGCTAAATAAAGGTATCAATTGGGCCTTCATCTGGAAGGTCTGTGAAAAGTCTGTTTCCAAGTTCATTCAGTTTGTTGGTTGAATTCAGTTCATTGAGGTTGTAGGACTGAAGTGCATTTCCTTGATGGCTGTTAGAGGTCACCCACAATACTTGCCATGTAGTTCTCTCCATCTTCATAGAAGTAATGGTGTGCCGAATCTTTCTCCACTTTGAATTTCTGACTCCCTCCTTTGCAACCGGATGGAGAAAACTGTCTGTTTTAATAGGGCTCACTTGGTTAGGCCAGGCCATTCAGGGTAATATTCCTTTGCCGTACAATGAAACATGATCATGGGAGCGATGTCTCATATTCACAGATTCCACCCCCACTTAAGGAGATTATGCAGGGCATGCATGCTGTGGAGCAGAAATCTTAAAAACCAACTTAAGATCTTGCCTACCATACAGGATAGTTAGTCCTTGAAAATGGCAGCTACGAATGCTGTATAACCATGTTGGAGAGATCTGCAAGGAACAGTTTTCTCTTTCCAGTCTCCCGTATCTCTCCCATATCTGCTTCCTTCGTTATCTTCTGATGATGGCTGTCTCTTCCTTGGATTACTGAATACTGAAGAAGATCATTTGGACCAATTAGTGCCTCCATCTGGCCTTTGGGCCCTCAAATGACATCTGGCCTAGGAGTGGCTTTGTGTGTGGCAAATCTGAGGCATGGATCTCTCTGTAAATTCCTAAAGGGCAGGCATTGTGTTTTCTTTCAATACTCCCACTCCAAAACAAAACAAGCAGAACACACTTCCCTTGACCTTCACTTTTCTGACACATTTCTCTCTGACACTTCGGCTAGGTTGGGGAAAGAGTCCCCTATGTTCTCCTCTCTGTCTCCTTGCTTACAAATGACTCCTCCACTCACCGAAATCTAGTGGCTGCTCCTACCATTCCACTTGGTTTGGCCTGAAAGAATAGACTGAATTCAAAACACTGACTGAATCACCGGGATGGTTAGTTTTATGTATCAACTTAATTTGGCTAAGAGTTGCCTAGATAGTTGGTAAAACAGTGTTTCTGTGAGGGTGTTTATGGATTAGATTAGTATTTCAATCAGCAGACTGAGTCAAAAAGATCTTCCCTCTTTAATGTGGATGGGCATCATCTCATCTTTTGAGGCCCCAAGATGTAACAGTAAGGCAGAGGAGAGGAGAATTTGCTGTTTCTTCTTGAGCCGGGTCATCTATTTTTCTCTTGCCCTCAGACATGGAAGCTCCTGATTCTTAGGCCTTCAGACTCCAGAGAACTTATAAAAGCAGAAGCATATCATGGTACTTCTCTGCCTCCATGATCATGTGAGCCAAATTCCATAATAAATCCACATACACACACATATACCTCACATTGGTTACGTTTCTCTGGACAACACTGACAAATACAGCCACTCACCTAATATGGGATTCTGTCAGCCTCAGTTTCCTCTCCTATAAAAAGGAAATCTCCATGCTGAGTGTCGTAATAATTACCAATAACACACGTACAGTACCAACATATTGGCACTCTTACTCTTCCAGGACACTAAGATTCCTGATAACAAAAACATGTATTATTAAGTGACACAGGACAATCTGTTGCAGCTATTTTTGACACTGGCATTTTAACAAAATAGGAGAAAATGTCCTTATGTCCAAAAGAGGCTATGAAAACATCCTTACTGAGAATTGTGCATCCACATCTCACGTATTTCTTCACCTAGCACTTAACACAGAAACATCGTTAAAGTTTGGTAATGTCAGAAATGACACATTAGTTTATCTTTTCCTTCATCTGAAGTGTACGCTCATTGAGGGCAGATAATTTTCCCCTCATTGTGAAGATTCCACGTGGATTGTTCTTTTAACAGAAATATTATTTTCATTTTAAGATTTTTTTCAAGGAATAAGCAATATTTGGGCATGGATAATTCCTTCATTCATCTAAATTCTCAGACTTAGATGAAACCCCAGGGAAGGTTGAACTCGAGCATCCCAGTAAGAAGATTAGTTCTTTAATGTTTAATAATCATCAGGGGGAAAAAATGATTCTGCTGCCTTCCCCAGTAACTTGCTTCAGAGTTAGATTAAACAGGAAAAAGACAATGAGGATTATTGAAATCTCTCATGCTCTACGTAAGTCTATTTCCAAATGCTAATAACATCTCCAAGAAGTCAGGCAACTTTCTCTCTCTCTCTCTCTCTCTCTCTCTCTTTCTGTCTCTCTCGTGTTTAATGTGCAGGAAAAAGTGAGAGCCGATTTTTAGGCCGTTTGCCCCGTTTGAGGCTTGAGGGCAGGGAAGATAAATGGGCTCTCTGAGAGAATCTGAATCCGAGATTTCCTGTAACAGAAGGGCTACAGAATAGAGCTAGGACTTTCAAAAAGATAGAATCTGTTACAAATTCAAGCTCCTCTGTCTGATTTTGGGTAGCAAGTTCTTTGACCCCTCTGAGCCTCAGTTTCCCCATCTAGAAAATGAGGATAAAAGTTGTACCTCCCTCAAGGATGGTCATTAAGATTAAATGGGAGAATTTATGTGAAACCCTTAGCACATGCTTAGCAGGTAGTAATAAATGGTAGCTGTTTGTGTCATAAATAGAATTCTCTTTTGGGGCTCAACGCCAGTAGCTCAGTGGTTAGGGCACCGGCCACATACACCAGGGGCTGGCAAGTTCGAACTCGGCTCAGGCCTGCTAAACAATGACAACTACAACAAAAAAGTAGCCAGGTGTGTGGCAGGCACCTGTAGTCCCAGCTACTCAGGAGGCTGAGGCAAGAGAATTGCTTAAGCCCAAGAGATTGAGGTTGCTGTGATGCCACAGAACTCTACTGAAGGCAACAAAGTGAGACTCTGTCTCAAAAAAAAAAAAAAAAAAAGAATTCTCTTTTGACAAGAGTGCTTTAATGCCTGACTTGGTATAATGATCATCATGAAGCTATTCCCTTGTCTCACAAACAATCCACATAGCACTGCCTTGCAGATGGCAATGTACTTCTGTGAGAACCATATCCAAAGATCCTCTTTATCATAGTTATTAGGATATAATTATCATTCTGTGAAACCAAAGGTAGGTCTGTGTAAGGACTGTGTTGGGTTAGTGATATTTTTTTCTCAATTCAAGAAAGAATCGGAGGAGTTGGTTTTGGTTTTGCTTTAGGAATGAGCTCTTCCTTAAATGTCTGAAAGACTTCTAGTCCTAAGGGAGTTCTTGTTTTGGTGCCCAGCAACAATGTACCTCATTCCTTCAGGGAAAAGGTAAAATCGAAGATGATCAGGTGTTTAGCTCTCTGGGTTATTTAGAGGGATTAGGACTGTGGTTTCTGCCTGAGTATATGTGGGATGCAGTCTATGAATTTCCATTTCTAACAAGTTCGCGTGTTATGTTAATACTGCTGGTTCAGAGACTGCACTTGGAGAACCGCTGCGCTAGAATGAAGTGGGAGAATAACAGCTCTCTTTTGCTTTGCCAATTGAGTTCACATCTATTATAACCCTGGGGCCTCACTGATATCAGGTTAAGACAAAAAGTATTGTGGGTATTAATCGTTCCTGAGAAATAAGAAGTTAAGTAGAAACTCAAAACCTGGATTCTGCAGTGCATTATGATCCATACCTTCTAAACTGGTATCCTATGTGGAGACAAAAAAGGCTCTGAGGGCAAACTTCAAAAAGCAGATGGCAAATGTTGGTCACCCGTGCCTACACTTTCCTCATTGTGTAGGGGGAAGCATTACTCATCCATCTGGTCCAGATTTGGTCTCACAACCCTTCTGTTCAAGGCAGCCACTGCCAGTTAATTAGGGTTAACGCATACTACTATTTTCCATTCTTTCTCCAAAGGGAGAGAAAGATGAGCTAAATCAGTTGTAGCTGGCTTTGTGAATTACCAACTATAATTTAAGCTAAAGATCTAGTCACAAAATACAGTAATTCTAGTGAACTTCCAGGTGCTTCAGCAGCCTATAAAGTCCTTTAAGGGAAAATTAAGCTATTCTTCTTAAAGGCCTCCTCCAGTAGGTTCCAAAAACTGGTCAATGTCAGGAGGATATCATTCATTCAGCTATTATTTGTTGGATCCCACTCTAGTGCCAGACACTTTTGGCTACAGGGATGGATTAGACACAGATACTGCATAGTCTAGGAGAGATCATAAAGGATAATCTCGAACGAAACGAACCACACCTTAGGGACTAATGCAGTGAGAGGCTGCAAGAGGCACAGGTGAAGTGTAGGAAAGTTCAGAGAAGGGAGATATTATTTTCAGAAGTGGCAGATCTGCCTATGGTGGACCCACTTTTACCTGTAAATCGCAAAGCGGTAAAGACCATTGCAAGTTCACTCCCTCGAACTTCTACCCTTCAAGTCTTGACCTCTGTTTCCTGCAATGTAAAATGGAGATGATACTCAACATGTCCCATACAGTGTAGTTAGAAGGATTAACACAGTGTCTCAGAAATGGGGTGTCCTTGGTCCATAGAAGGCATTGTAATGCTCTCTGTTGAAACTCCTCTGGAACAACTTACTGTGAAGTCAATTCGGAGGACAGGTGCATCCAGGTACTTGATGGAGATTTCAGATCTTGCTCATTTACAGTAGGGTGAATCACCGTACTGGCAAAACTACCGTCTCCTCTTCTCAGCTCGGCTTCATCTGGGAAGTTCACCACGCTAACAACACTCTACTTTACTCCTATCTTGGTAGTTCAATTATCCCAAACCTTCAGTTGGGGATGTTATAGGTGCACATAAAACTATGAAAATGCTTGTAATTTTATTAAGAATCTCATATGATGATTTCAACCGCAAATACAAGATGGTCATAAAGTTCAGGTGCGATTTAAAATAGTGCGCAATTTAAAGTTGCACACGAGCTTTATGGACACCCTATATAGAAGAAAGATAATTAATAATGGCGTGTTTTCTGGCATGCGTTTCTATTTTGGGGCCAGCAAGGCAATTCCTTTTCGGATAAGACACCTGTTATCCTCTCACTCCTCTGGAAATAAAGAGCACATCTAATATGTGCTTGTGTTTCAATTGGGTTGTAGAAAAACAATCAAATTCTAGATGTTCTGATGTTTCCTTAGGCTTCTTAAAATGGACTTTTACAAGTGTATATATATTGGTAGTTGTTTTTGATGCAGTGATATAATCATGGCAGCTGACTGTCAGGTCATTAGTCCACATCAGCCAACACTGAGCGTAAATGGGATTGTTCTTTGCCATGAATTTCATAATTTTGCTGCACCCATTTGCATTTTTAATACTGAGAAATCATAGTCTTAGTATGTATTTCCACAATTACTTCTAAAACAGAATTTGGGTGTGAATGGGGGTTACCTGCAGAAATGTGGCCTGGAAAGGAAAGGGGCTCTGGAGGAAGTGGACCATTCACTATTTTTGAAGGCCAAAGGTTAAAAATTTCTTGTTGACACCGTATAAAATGGCTTCCCGCAGTAACACTTTAGCACAAGAGCACGTAACAAAAATGGCAAAGGCTTCAAAAGTGTTGGAAAAAAACTTAATTATGAATAAATTCCAGCTCAAAACTCTCTCTCTTTCTCTCACACACACTCACTCACACACACACTCTATTGTTTGAACATATCCGTATGCTTTTATCCTTTTGTGTTGTATAATGGGGAGAAAGATGCTAGCATTGCTTCTGGAATCATATCAAACAGCATAAGAAATCAAGAAGTCATGGAAACAGAATGTGTGATTCTATGTGACTATAAATAGCAAATGAATTTTGAAAAACCAAACCATAACAACCACAACAACCAACCAGAATTTTCTTATGAATTGTCTCACAGCTACATTATTAATTTGTTGACTTGTAATTTATTTGTTAGTTTTATATATGTCAGGAGAGACAGAACTGTCTTTTTCTATATATCTATATAATTATATAGAATCTAGATGGTCATTTAAAAATAAGCTTCAATAGGCTTTCCTGTAATTCTGAGATTTTGTTTTGCTATACATTTTGTACCTTTTGACACATCACCCGTTTCTTGACAGTGAAGCTCTTTTACATTTGTTAGCTTGCTGTGTCCTCCTAACACATTTATGAAACAGGTAAGCCTCCAGTTTCCTATAAGGGAAACTGGGGCTCTGAACAATTAAAGTCATGTAGCCACCGGGTGAATCTGGTGACCTATCCAAAGTCATGTAGCCACCAGGTATTGGAATCTGGACAGTGATCACCATCCTCTGCCTCTGGAAGAAAGGTTCTTTCCACTCTACTACGACGTGAGTGGGCGTATCTGTCTCTGTCCTGTTAGTAAGTGGGACTGCTCCCCTGGTCATTCAAACCTGTTCTGTGGAAGGGGCATATGCCTTACCTCCTCCCTGGACTTTTCTGATCACTCTGAGATAATGAATCTATTTTCACGTTGGTTTACAAAATCCATTCCATTTTCAGTAAAGAGTCTAGTTCCACTTATGGGTTGAAACCCTATCCTCATTTAAAGCTAAAGCTTCTACATCCTCTCAACAAAGACCTGCAGTGGGAAAGGAGGGATGGGGGTCACTCTATTCTCAAGTTCAATACCTTGTGCTTTTATTCCTCTCCTCCCCTGGCCAACCATAGTTCCTGACTTCCTCCATGGTCAAAGCAGGGACAGAGAAGAGAAGTAAAGGCAGGACCCTGCTGCTGTGATAATCCAGCATCCTTGCTCTTTGATTTTTGCAGGTGGCACTTACTTTCTGGGCTGCTTAATGTGCTCTTCCTTTATCGCCTCAATTTTGCAAGGAATTAATAATCAAAAGCCAATTTTTGAAACCTCCCTAGTCTTTGGGGGTCTCAGCTGCAGCTGAGAGAAAACTAGCATCACTGTTACATCCTATTACATACAACTGATTTGTGCATTCATTCATAATATGGTTAAAGATAAGTTTGGGAGTCAAACAGAGCTAACTATAAATCAAGGTTCAGTCACTCGTTACCTATGTGACCTTGGGAAAGCTTTCCTACTCTCTTTAAATTAATCTGTAAAATGGATAGTATAACACTTTACAGAAATTTAAAGATTAAGCAGGGTAATAAATATTAATTGCCTGGCATAAAACAAGCATCCCACGATGGGTGATACTAGTAGTAGTGTTACTTCTTTAGGCAAATCGGACTTTAATAAGCATATCAAGGTAGATAACGTTGGCCTTCAGCATGTACATCACCCTCTCCTGCCTCCTGCTTTCCTGAAGCCTACAGGATTCTTCTCACTTTCTTATCATACTTAAAATCCTTCACTAGGTTATACAACGCAAGCCTGCCGGCCCTGCAAAAGTATTCTTTTCCAAGTTGTAAGGTTTAAATGGGATCATACATTTAGGATGAGTACCCAACATCTGGCATTGGTAAGTGCTCAGGAAATGGGAGGTGCTATTATTATTGTTTGGGTTATTGTTAGGATCCTCCCGTGTCCTCTCTTTTTGAAAAATGCTCCTCTTACCCACATCTCAACTCCTTCATTCTCAACAAACCAACTCACTGAAAGTGACCACATACAGATACTTTCTACTTTAATGAGTTCTTGAGATTCTTCAAAGTGATACCATAGATTGGTTTGATTAAGAATGCAGGTTCTTAAATCAAAATAGCTTTACTTCAAGTCACAACTCTGTTCCTTACTAGCTGTGTGACCTTGAATAAGTCATTCAACCTCTTTGAACCTCAAGTTTCTTATCTCTAAATGTGGAAAATAATAGTATGTACCTTGCAAGCTTATTGAGAGGATTAAATGAAATAATATATATAATCAGTGAATGTTGCCTATTATTGCTTTTATTATTACTGATGCAACAATCATTTACCATCTACTTACCATGAGGTCCTTTTGTGCTGGAGTTAAGGATAGAGAGATGAAAGACAAGACATAGTTCCAGAACTCACACAACTTAGAATTTATGGCAATGGTTCTCAAACTTGCCCATTAAGTTAACCTAAGGGACTTTTAAAACTCTCAATACTACATCCATAACAATTAAGTCAGAATCTCCAGGTGTGGGTGGGGAGCTGTAACCTGAGTAGCAGGGTATTTGGGGTGGTTTCACTATGCAGTCAGAGTTGAGACCCACTGATCTACAGCAGAGTTTATCAAACATTCTCTGCAAAGCGCCAGAGAGTAAATCTTTTACATTTTGTGTGCCATACATTCTCTGTCACAGCTACTGAACCCTGTGGATGAAGTTCAAAAGCAGCCATAAACAAAGCATAAATGAATGGGAGTGAACGTGTTCCAGTATGACCTGATTTACAAAAACAGAAAGCAGGCCATGACTTCCTGACTTCTAACATAGAGTATGGAGGTAAATAAAAGATTACAGTACAGCACAGAAAGCGCAATGCTGGGTTAAGAAGAACATTCAGGGGACAGTCAAATTTAAGCTAAGCCTTAAGTAATATATAAGAGATAGTCATGAGAAGCTGGGACAAGGCAGGGGAGCAGGTGGCGAACAGATCTTTCAAAGGAAAGGAAAGTGACAGCAATATCTGTTAAGTGGCCATTGAGAGTTGATGGACCTGAAAATAGTTGGTATGGCTTGAGTATATAGGAGGCATTAGGTGAGAGGTAGTAGATTAACCTAGAGAGATATGAGCAAATAGAGAGAAGCCAGACCATGACGAACTTCATATGATGGGCTAAGGATCTAAACTTAATCTTGAAGACCTTACGTAACAGTGGCATTATCAGAGTCACACTTTCAAAAGAGCATTTTGGGATGAAGATGAGAGATATGGGGTTGCCAGGGCAGAACAGCAGCAGTTTGGAATGAGAGCATGAACTCATGTAGTAATAAAGAGGAGTAGAGGAATCCAGACCATGCAGGGAAGAAAAAATGGACAATGGTGGACTGATTGAATTGAGAGGGGGAAGTTAGGGAGAGAAGTGCATCCAACATGGAGCCTGGGTTTCAGGCTCGTGCAGCTTAAAGCATCTGGTGCTATTCCTTTAGATAAAGAGCACTGGAAGAGGAGCATTGATGAAAAGACCATGAGTGTGGTTTCGGACATGTAGCATTTGCAATACAAGTAGGACATCCATGTGGATATATCTGATAAATGATCTTGAATCTTCATCCCTTCAATCTAGGGATGAAGTCTGGATGGGTGATAGAGATGGGTGGTCACTGGCATACAGATGGTAGTGAAAGCAATGATCTTTGATGAGTCTCATGAAGTGTGGATAAAGAAAGAAAGGATAAAAAAAATCAAGACCCTGGGAAGACACAGATATGGCTGTAATTTATGGGGTACTTTTAGTGTGTCAGGAACTGTGCTAAGCTCTTTATATAGATCATCTTATTTCCAAGCATCCCCTAGGGTAGATAATCTTACTGTATCAATTTCAAGCTTAAGAACACTGATTACCAGAAGGTTTAAGGTTTAATTTGCTCAACAGAGTTGAGTTGGCCATATGTCTCTGTTGCAAAAGGACATGTGATTAACTCTGACACTTTCCTGCCTTCCATAGGAAACCAAGGTTGAAGAGAGTTTCTAGAAGGAAAAATTAGCCAGCTTCAAGTGCTCTAGAAATCAAGTAAAGACAAAAAAATACGGTCCTTTAGACTTGCCAGGAGCCAGACTACCATTGCCTAATGAGCAAATGGGAGATGAGGAAGCAAGAAAGTACTTTCAAGGGTAGGTGACTCCATCAAGACCTTGTCTATGAAGAGGACGAGAGGGATTGCAAAGGGGGCCACAGAATCATGAGAGAAAGTGTTTTATTTTGTTTTGTTTGCTTGCTTTTAAGATGATTGAGGCTGGAGTACGTTGACATGCTAAACTGAGAGGAATTTGAAGAGATAAGCTTGAAGATTGAAGTAAGAGGTAGGATAACTGGTGACCCAAGGTCCCAGGAAAGTCAGGATGAGTGATGCCCAGAGCATGGGACTGGCTCCACAGGGGACAAGGGTCACCACTTCCTTTGAGATTGGAGGGGAGGAAAAGCTGCAGAAGAATTTAGGACAAAATTACAGAAATGGAGGGAAATCCTACCCAATGGTCTGTTTTCTCCATGATAGGATATCCAAGCTTGCAGATCCACACTCCTCCTTCCCTGTCCTGCTCTGCAAGTAGCAGTCTGACCTGTATGGAGCCTCAGGTTGAGTTTGGCTAGTGGGCATTCCAGGAGGAGGTGTGAGAGAGTGAGGTGAGTGAGGTCTGGGTATTTATCCCCCCAGTTCCCTCCTTCTTGCGTTGCTTCAGATCAGTTCTTTCTCTGTACCAAGGGCCACAGCTCCCCTCAGGCAGCCTTCTCTACACAATTGCCTTTTGAAATTTCTGATGTACATACACCACAGTTTATTGATCCATTCATGGATCAATGGGCACTTTGGCTTCTTCCATGACCTGGAAATTATGAATTGGGCTGCAATAGGGGGAGGGGAGGGGAGAGGGGTGGATGGGTTGAGGGAGGGTGATTGGAGGGATCACCTCCGTGGTTTATCTTACAAGGGTACAAGTGAATCTTTCTGAAAGTAGAATATAAACATCTTAACACAATAACTAGGAAAATGACATAAAGGCTATGTTAACTAGTTTGATGAAAATATTTCAAATTGTATATGAAAACACCACACTATACCCATGATTGCATTAATGTGCACAAGTATTATTTAATAAAAAAAAAAACATTAAAAAAGAAAGTTCTGATGACTGTTTTCCGAGTCCCTGCAGGCCTTGAAATTCAACATTCCCCACTGTTTCTGCCCCCAGGGTCTTCCCTATGTCTTGATAGTTTCACCAATCTCTGCCCCCACCTTTGTAAATGGTCCCTCCATTAAACTCTTTTTAATTATGGAGTTTGGGCTTGTGTTCGGGTTCCTGCCAAGGCACAGACTGATAGAGGAAGGAAAGTTATTTGCTGAGAATGAGGGACATGATATGAGGAGATAGTTTAAGAGAATAGAGAAGATTTGAAATAGCTTTCATAGGGAAATGAAAAGGGAGAAGACAAGGGACAGGATTACTCGGCAGTGCTTTAGACAAAGTCCCAGCTGAGGCCAGAAGTTACCCTTATATAAGATCAGAGAAAGCCACTGGTTGACTTCACTAGGGTGACCAGACATCCTTTTCAACAATTTGTCCGTAGTGTTTTTAAAAAGTCCGGATTTTTGGAAAGAATGCACGAACAGGCTGGAGAACAAGAAGGGAATATACGGTTTTCAGCCGCCATATGGCTATTTCGCCAGAATATGAGTTTTATATTATTTTTGTTAATTTTATAACATTAAACTGTAATAAATAATTGCTGAGAAGTGATTATGGAGAACTGCTTATCAAAGTTTGCCTTGTTGTCAGGCCCTGCCCGGTGCCGTCCCCTGCCCCGCGGCCCAGCTCCACCCCGGCTCCGCCCCTGGGCCATGTTGTCCCGCCTTACAGATGTTAAAATCTGGTCACCCTAGACTTGACCCATGGTGAGAACCTTGCCAAGGACCAAATGAGCTCAGAATATTGTTAAAAAATAGTAGCA
>NW_003852512.1:460031-483730 GCF_000181295.1 Otolemur garnettii
AAAAAAAAAAAAAAAAAAAAAAAATAGTTGCAAAGTAGGAACTTGACTGGAGAGAGAAGGCACAAAGCTAGCTAGCTGCTGACAGACGGGGGGAAATGGATAATACAATGATTACATTTCTCTCTTACAAATGCACAATCAAATCATCATTTGAAAATGGGTTGTTTAAAGAGTTCAAACCTCTTTACATTTCAGTCACCCAGGCGGGGCCCAGGCTAGGATGACAAATTACCTAGAGGGCAAAATAGAAGGAGGCCTGGCAGGTGCCTACACTCAGTGCTACTTTGTACCCTCAGCCCTGCACACAGGGTCCCGATCCCAGAGACGGCTATTAGCATGTTGGCATATTTCCTCCCCATCTCTTCTCCTCATCATTTATTTCACTACGCTGAGCCCTTATTGCTGATACAATTTTGTATCCAGCCTTATTTACTTGACGTGACAATGAAATTGAATCTTCTTTCCAACTGCTTTTATTATGTCTCCTTTCACTAGTAATACGTATTCACTGCGGCAAAGCCAGACAGTACAGATAAGCAAAAAGAACAACAACAAAAAAAGAATCAGCTGTAATCTCAGCATCCAGAGACAATGACTGTCGTCACTTTGCTGCATACTGAGATTGATTCATAACACAAAAAAAGCATTTCTGAAGTAGAAATATACTGCCCGCTTGTGGAAGGCTGTGCAAAGAATGTTCGCAGTTAATCAAATGTAGAGAAGCTGAGAGAAGGGTTTTCGGAAGGATGAGAAGGCCCTAGGCCATAGGGAAAACAAGCACACCCTGCCTAGGACCCTAGCTACATTTTAAAACCCCCTCCTCTGCCCTGTTCTCCCATCCAAAGTGAAAAAGCTCAACTGTGGGGAAATTGTATTTAAAAAAATGGAAAAGAAAGGAAAATCTTCTTTGTTTGAAACCCTGGTAATAATCATTTAACAGGCATTTAAACAATCCATGAGCTTATTTGGGGGAAAAACTATTATCCTGCAGTCAGACTCTAAGTGAAAGATACACGTCACATTCCCAGGTGAGAGGCAGGATATCTGGTTAGGAGTACACTAAATGGGATTATAATCATTCTTAATTATAATGTGATCACCATCTATTTTAGACTTTAGCTTTCCATTAGAAAACTTTGATAAATCCTAATGGCGCCTCTATGACCTGGAGGGAAAAAGGCCTCTCCATAATCTGGCCCTAGGTTCGCTTTCCAACATTTTCTCTTTCTCCTAATTCCTTCAAGATCATCAGCCTTAGCAACCACCATGACTACCACCACCTTCTCCTCTGTACCACCAAGTGTTCCTCTCCACTTGTAATTATCGCCAAATTCATCCCTGCTTTCAAGATTTTCTGTCTTGTTCTGCTCAGGTTGCCTGGAAGGTCTTCCCTTCTCCTACTCTCTTTGTTGAACTCTGTCTTTCCAGAGACCTAACCCAATGACAATTCTGGCATGAAGTCTTCCCAGATCTAGCCAGCCAGAAGCAGTTTTGAATGGGATTTCTAGTACTGGTCAGGTTCCTCTTGAAATGAAGGATATAGCTTTGAGTGGAATCAGTAAATATTTTCTTATTAGGATATTTGATATCAAGGTGCAGAGGCACATGGGAAGCTGTAATCGATAAGGTACCATCTGAGGCTATTCTGAGAAATGGTGGTGTTTATAGGTGCAGCCAAAGTAGAGGTTCATGTTGAATGGTCTCTGGCTGCTGAGAAAGCAAAGATCATATTTCTCATGGCAGTGAGTAGAATAGGAACAGCTAAATAAAAGATAAAAATTGGGGTCCAAATTTGGGGATCTGAGAGAAAATAGAGGGTTACATCCCCTCCCTTCATTAATGGTGGGGTATAATAGGAAGTATATGGGGTTTGGAGGGCAGGAAGCTAACAGCAGGGCCTGCACCAGGCTCTATGATAAGTATTTTATAAGCCCCATCTCAGTCTCAAAAGCACACCTTGTTGGAATGACTTGTGGCTCTCTTACTCAGTAGTTTTGCTCATTTCGGCCAGCCACTTCATGCCCTTTAAGTCTCAGATTGCCCATCTGAAAACTAGGAAAAACTATTATGGTTCCCTGAAGGGAGGGTTCTTGCTACAATCAAACAAGATCGGGTATGGAAAGGAACTCTGCCTGCATCTCCTCAGATGTTACTGTTGCTATCATGGGACAGTGTACCAGGGAAATAGGACATTTTCTGTCTTTACCTCATTCATTCTTTCAACAAATACTGCTTTGTGTGCCAGGCACTGGAATAGAAAAGTTTCCTGTACCAAATGTGGTCTCTAAATGCCAGGGCCTAGTTGGAACTCACCATTGCAGGAACCCTGGAGTTAGTTCTGTGTTAGTTAATAACTGGGAAGTCAACCTAAGGGAATCTGCTTTCCTCAGGGGACAAAGGGACCCCAGAATAATTCCGGCAAGGGTATGGGTATCCCAACAGCCAAGACCAGAGCTGACTGGGATGAGTCTTTGAAAAGTGGGACCACAGAGTTCAAAATTTGATCTGTCCCCCTCCCACTGGGTGAAGCTGGATTATGGACATGCTCGTCTGCTTGCTTATATGGTGTGTACTCTGGTCAGTCTCACATCTGTAATGACACATCTGTACATCTGGGACTAGGGGACGGGCCTGGGTATGAGAAAGATTACAGATTCAGGGCTGTGTTTCACCAAGACAACTCCCTGCAAAAGGAGACCTCTAATTCTCAGAGGTGTCAGTGAAAGTAAAAGGAAACATTTGTTGATAAAAGCCAGAAGCTGGAATTTACTTGCAAACTGAATGAGTGGGATGTAGATTTCTGGTAATACGACCAACCCTAGCTAGGTTGGGAACTGTATTTTCAGATGACAGAGACTTCCTGGTTCCAGGGTCATGGTCTCTCTCTCTCCCTCTTTTATTGACATTCACTATAATAACCTATTTAACATTGTACATTTGAATAACCATTGATATATATCATATATATGTGTTTGTGTGGTGTGCGTATGTGTGTGTGCATGCATATATACAAATTCATGTATAGCGAGATATGCAGGAAGACATCACAAGATAGTGAACACACTATCACCCCCAAATTTCTTCCTCCTTCCTCCTGATGTTTATGTTCTTCCTCCCTAATCAGGCAACCACTGCTGTTTCTGTCTCTAGAGATTAATTTGCATTATTACAACATTTTCTATGTATGGAAACACACAGTATGTACTCTTTGTTGTCTGGCTTCTTTCATTCAGCATAATTATTTGTGTTTCATCCACATTGTCTCATGTACCAGTACTTCACTTTTCACTGTTTAGTCTATAATTTATGCATCCATATACCATAATTTGTTTATGCATACCCCTGTAGATAGACATTTGAGTTGTTTGCAATTTGTGGCTAAATAAAGCTGCTGTTAACATTCATGTACTAGTCTTGGTCTTTTTTTTTTTAATTTCAGAGTAATGTAAGGGTACAAACCATTATTTGCATTTGTTAGGTAGAGTCCAAGTTGTAGTTGAGCCTTTCACGTAGGAGGTGTGCCGTATCCCCTTACATTGTGTTAGTTAGGTGAGAGCACACCAATCTCCCCTCCTCCTCCTTTCTTCTCCCTCCCCCCCATTGGAATGTAGTCATGGTTTTCTTTCATATGGGCATGTAGTTGTTCATCTACTGGTTTCATATTAGTATGAAGCACATTGGATCCTTGCCTTTCCATTCTTGTGATACTTTACTGAGGAGGATGTTTCCCAAATCAATCTAGGTAAGTATTCACCAGTCTTTGTAGAGACATCTGCTTTCTTTCACCTTAGGTAAATACGTAGGAATGGACTTTGTGGTAGGTATGTGTTTAAATATTTAAGAAACTATCAAGCAGTTTTACAAAGTGGCTATACCATTTTACATGCCCATCAGCAGGGTGAGAGTGTTCCAGTTCCTCTTCATTCTAGCTAACACAGTGGTCAGTCTTTTATATTTTAGCCATCTTAAAACATGTGTGTTATATTTCACTGTGCTTTTAATTTGCATTTCCCAGTGGTTCCTGATGTGGAGCATATTTTCATGTACTTATTTACATACATGTACCTTCTTTGGTAAGTGTCTGTTGAAATATTTTGTTCATTTATTTTTATTTATTTTATTAAGTCAAATACACATAGATCTTGGATACATTCGTGCATATGTGGGGTACAATGTACTGTTTTTTTAATACAATCTAATGTGATTACAGTTAACCAATCAACATAGCTTTCACCTCAATTACTTTATTTTTTACATATACATGTGTTTATTAGGTTTCCACTTTTTGCCTTCACAAAATTAAAAAGGCTTAAAATTTAACAACAATAACAATGTTTAAGATAAGGACTAGAAACAAAAACCATGAAGATAAATACATTCAGAAAAGAAATCAGACGATTGCTGCAATGAAGTATTAAGCAATAATAACAATAGTAATGCAAAGAAAGTAACATTTGCATTGTCAAATAAGAGTATGTCTATTTTCATACATATTTTCATGTGCTTGTTTACATACATGTATCTTCTTTGGTAAGTGTCTGTTGAAATATTTTGTTCATTTTTAATGGATTATGTTGTCATATTATTATGTTTTGAGAGTTATTTATACTCGATACCAGTTTGTTATCAAATATGTGCTTGGAAAATATTTATCCAGTCTGTGTCTTACCTGTTTATTTTATTTTATTTTATTTCATTTACTTATTATTGTTTCAGGTTCATTGAGGGTACAAAGAATTAGGTTACACTATCTGCATTTGCTTGGTAAAGTCCCTCTGATAATTGTGTCCTACCCCCCAAGAAGTGTGCCCTACATCCTAACATTGTGCCCCTTAAGTGGGAACACCCCCATTCCCCATCCTCCTCCCCTCTTTCCACTCATCCAATCCCCAGCCTCCCATCTTGAATTGATTTGAGTTTTTATCTTATGTGGGTGTGTCTTAGATCATCTATTGGCTTCATAATAGACTTGAATACATTGAATTCTTGCTTCTCCATTCTTTTTTTTTTTGCAGTTTTTGGCTGGGGCTGGGTTGAACCCGCCACCTCTGGCATATGAGGCTGGCACCCTACTCCTCTGAGCCACAGGCACTGCCCTGCTTCTCCATTCTTATGATACTTTACTAACAAGAATGTGTTTCAACTCCAACAAGGTTAATATGAAAGATATAAAGTCTCAATCTTTTTAATGGCTGAATAGTATTCCATGGTATACATCTACCACAGCTTATTAATTCATTCCTGTACTGGTGGGCAGGTAGGTTGTTCCACATTTTAGCAATTGTAAATTGAGCTGTGATAAACACTGTAGTGCAGATGTCCTTGTGATAAAATGATTTTCTTTTCTTCTGGGTAGATGCTTAGTAATGGGATTGCAGGATCAAATTGGAGGTATAATTTGAGTTCTCTGAGGATACTTCATACTTCCTTCCAAAAAGGTTGTATTAGTTTTCAGTCCCACCAGCAGTGCAAAGGTGTTCCCTTCTCCCCACATCCATGCCAGCATCTGCAGCTTTGAGACTTTGTGATATAGGCTCTTCTTAATGAGGTTAGGTGATATCTCAGGGTGGTTTTGACTTGCATTTCTCTGATGATCAGGGATGATGAGCACTTTTTCAAATGTTTGTTAGTTATTCATCTGTCTTCATCAGACAAAGTTCTGTTCACATCTCTTGCCCAGAGGTAATGGGTTGTTTACTCTTTTTTTGGTCATTAGAGTTTTCCGTAGATTCTAGTTAGCAACCCTTTGTCAGATTCATAACTTGAAAATATTTTTCCAGTCTTAGGGTCATCTTTTTGCTTAATTTGTTGTGTGCTTAGCTGTGCAGAAGCTTTTCAGCTTAACTAAGTCACATTTGTTCATTTTTGTTGTTGGTGCAATGGCTGCTGAAGTCTTTGTCATAAAATCTTTCCCCAGTCCAACATCATCAAGGGTTTTTCCCATGCTTTCTTCTAACATTTTTATCATTTTGTGTCTTAGATTTAAATCTTTTATCCATCTTGAATCAATGTTTGTAAGTGGTGAAAGATGTGGGTCAAGTTTCAGTCTTTTACATGTGGTAATCTTGGTCTCCCATCACCATTTGTTGACTAGGAATCCTTTTTACCATCGTATGCTTTGCTTGGTTTATCAAAGATCATATGGCAACTAGAGACTGGTTTCATCTCTTGGTTTTCTGTTCTGTTCCATATGTATATATCTCTATTTTTATGCCAATTGTTTTGATTACTGTGGACTTATAATATAGCTTGAAGTCTGGTAGGGTGATGCCTCGGCTTTGTTTTTATTAATAAGAATTACTTTGGCTATATGGGTTTTTTTTTCTGGTTCCATACAAAACGAAGTACTATCTTCTCCAGTTCTTCAAACTATGATGCTTGTATTTTAATGAGGATTGGATTGAATCTATAGATTGCTTTGGGTAGAATACACATTTTGACAATGTTGATTCTTCCCAGCCAAGAGCATATGTTTTTCCATTTGTTAATATCTTCTGCTATTTCTTTTCTAAGGGTTTCATAATTCTTCTCTGTAAAGATCCTTTACCTCTTTTGTTAGGTATATTCCTAGGTATTTTACCTTCTTTGAAGCTACTATGAAGGGTATTGTATCATAATTTGCTTTGCAACTTGGATGTTATTGGGATATATAAAGGCTACTGATTTGTGGACATTGATTTTATACCCTGAGACATTATTGTATTTCCTGATCACTTCCAGGAGTTTTGTGGTTCAGTTTCTGTGGTTTTGTAAGTGTAAGATCATATCATCAGCAAAGAGTGAGAGTTTAACTTCCTCTGCTCCCCTTTGGATGCCCTTAATATCCTTCTCTTGCCTGATTGCATTGGCTAGAACTTCTAGCACAATGTTGAATAATAGTGGTGATAGTGGACATCCCTGTCTGGTTCTAGTTCTAAGTGGAAAAGCTTTTAGTTTTACTCCATTCATTATGATGTTAGCTGTGGGTTTGTCATAGATAGCTTCAATTGGCTTAAGAAAGGTGCCACCAATGCCTATTGTCTTAAGTGTTCTTGTTAGAAAAGGATGGTGAATTTTGACATGATTTTTCTGCATCTACTAAGAAAATCATATAGTCTTTGTTTTTGCTCCTATCGATATAGTATATTACATTTATGGATTTGTGTATGTCAAACCAGCCTTGCATCCCTCAGATGAAGCCTACTTGATTGTGATGTATAATTTTTTTAATGTGGATCTGCAATCTGTTAGCTAAGATTTTGTTGAGTATTTTTACATTGATATTCATTAGTGAAATTGGTCTGTAGTTCTCCTTTTTAGTTGAGTCTTTTCCTGGTTTTGTAATCAAGGTGATGTTTGCATCTTCTAATGTGTTGTGGAAGGTTCCTTCCTTCTCAATGTTTTGGAATAGGTTCTGCAGTATAGGTACAAGCTCATCTTTGAAGGTGTGATAGAATTTTGATGTGAAGCCATCTGGTCTCAGGCCTTTTGTTGTTGGAAGCTTTTTTTTTTTTTATTGTTTCTGCAATCTCAGTGCTTGATATTGTTCTGTTCAAGAGCTCTATTTCTTCCTGGTTAAGTCTAGGAAGATAGTAGGATCTTAGGTATTGGTCCATTTTCTCCATATTGTCAATTTTTTTGGCATAGAGTTTTTGTAATAATCAGTGATAATCTCTTGTATCTCTGTGGTATTAGTTGTTGTTTCCCCCTTTTTTTGTGATTGAGGTTATTAAAGATTTTACTTTTCTATTTCAGGATAATCTGGCCAATGGTTTATCAATTTTATTTATCTTTTCAAAGAACTAACTTTTTGTTTCATTGATTTTCTGAAGGATTCTTTTGTTTTCAATTTCATTTATTTTGGATTTAATTTTGATTGTTTCTTTTCTTCTGCTAGGGTTGGGATTGGATTGCTCTTCCTTTCTCATTTCTTTAAGATTATTCATTACACTGTTCAGTCCTCTCTTTCTGTTTTTCAGATCTAGGCATCTAATGCCATACATTTCCCTCTTAGCATTGCTTTTGCAGTGTTCCACAGTTTTTGGTAGCTTGTCATCATTGTTATGTTCAAGAAAGTTAATTATTTCCTCTTTTATCTCTTCCTGGACCCAACTATCATTCAACATAAGGTTGTTTAGTTTCCATGCTTTTGTGTGGGGATGAAAATTTTTGATGGAGTTGAGTTCCACTTTTATTGCCTTTTGGCCTGAGAAGATACAAGGTATAATTTCAATTCTTATGATTTTGTTGAGGTTTGATTTGTGTCCTTGGATATGATCTATTTTGGAGAATGTTCCATGGGCTTATGAGAAGAACATATATTCTTTAACTTTGGGATAGTGTTTTCTATATATGTATGTATAATAGGCACAGTTGTTCTAGGGTTGCATTTAAGTCTCTTGTATCTTTGTTTAGTTTCTGTTTAGAGGACTTGTCCATCTCTGTAAGAGTAGTGTTAATGTCACCTACTGTTATGGTGTTATAGATTATCATATTGCTCAGACCAATTAAAATCCATTTTGTAAATCTGGAATCATTTAAGTTGGACACATAAATATTTGGAATTGAAATGTCCTCTTGCTGTATTGTTCCCTTGACCAATATGAAGTGTCTGTAATTGTCTTTTTTTGACTTTAGTTGCTCTAAATCCACTTGTATCTGAAAATCAGATTGCAACCTCTCCTTTCTTCTGATTTCCATTTGCCTGAAATATTGTTTTTTATTCCTTAACCCTGAGTCTTGCTTTCTCCTTTAAGGCTTCACGTGTTTCTTCTAGGCACCATATGGATAGCTTGTGCTTTTTTATCCAATCTGCTAGCCTGTGCCTCTTCAGTGGGGAAATCAAACCATTAACGTTTATTGAGAGAATTGATAAATGTGGTAGAGTTCTAGTCATCTTATTTTGTGAAAATTCATTCCTTAGTTTTATCTTTTGTGCCATTGTGGAAGCTAGATTTTGTCCTTTAATTTCTGGATGTTTAGATTGCTAGTGGTACCATGTGATGGTCAGTGTGGAGAATAGTGCTAAGTATTTCCTGTAGACCCCTGTCTTGTTGTGGCAAATCTCTTCAATGTTTGAATATCAGTAAAAGATTTTGATTTCTCCATCAATTTTAAATCTTAGCTTAGCAGGATATAGAATTCTGGGCTGAAAATTGTTTTGTTTAGCTAAGTTAAAGATAGATTATCATTCTCTTCTGGTTTGAAATGTTTCATTTGAGAAGTCCCTAATGAATTTCCCATTATTGGTCAATTGGCACTTACTCCTAGCTGCTTGCAGAATTTTCTCTTTCATCTTGACTTTGGAAGGTTCATGACAATGTGTCTTGGAGGTGCTCTGTTTGAGTTGAGATGACCTGGGGTTTGATATCCTTCTGAAAGAAGTGTGTCAGAATCTTTGGTGATACTTGGGAAATTTTCATTTGTGACATCCTCTAGTAGGGATTCCATTCCTCTGGGGCACTCTTCTTTTCCTTCTGGTATACCTACAATTCATGTTCGGATGCTTCATGAAGTCCCACAATTCTCTCAGTGAACATTCTGCTTTCTCTCGCTTTTTCTGTGTCTATTTAACTGCCTGTGTTTGCCTAAGAGTTTTATACTCTAGCTCTGAGATTCTTTCTTCTCCATGGTGTGATCTGTTATTGATAGCTTCTACTGCATCTTTAAGTTCCCTGGTTGATTGCTTCAATTTCTTCAGCTCTTCTAGATCCTTTCTACATTCTTCATATCTTTCATCCCTTATTTGATTCTATTTTGGGATTTTCTTTTGGTTATTTTCCACTTTCTTAGCAATTTCCTTTAATGTTTTACCATTGATATTTAGAATTCCCTTCCTATCATTTCTAGTATTTCTTCATAGGTGGAATCCTCTGCAATAGCTACCTCATGATCCCTTGGGGAACGGGGAGTTGCTCTGTTCTGGTTTTTCATGTTGCCAGGATTTTTCTGCTGCTGCTTCTTCATGAGTGTTTTCTTTTTGTCTGCTTCCTTCCCTTACTTTTTCCTTTCACTTCCTCCTCCTTTGTAGGTTACCTTGTCTCTGACCTAAGGAGTTGAAGTATCCTTTTGGTATAGGACTAAAAGGAAAAGAAGAGTTAAGAGCAAGAAGGAATAAAAGATTTAAAAAAGAGAGAGAAAAGGAAAAGGAAAGGGGAGGTTGAAAGGTAAGATTGACAAAAAGCAGAAAGGAATAGAAAGAGAGAGACAGGAGTAATAGTAGTACAGTAGGGTACTTTGACCTACACTCACAATTTCCAGCCTCTCAGTCTCCTGAAAGACAGGAGAATTAATGGTGGACATAAGGGTACTTTGACTCCCATTCACAATTCCCAGACCTTGGGTGGGTCCCTCAAGGTCTGGAGCTCATTATCAGCCTGTGGAGACATAAGACTCCACCTCTACTAAATAGAGATGAAAAACAAAAGTACTATAAGTCAAAATAAAACAAAGAAAAAACCATAAGGAATAAAATTGGGGGGAAGAATAATAGGAACAGAAAAACTAGCAAAAATAGAGCCCTTACTATTGAATAAGTATAGAACAAAAATTATAATTACTAGTAAAGAAAATAAAAAGGAAAATCTAGGGGATAAAAATGGAAAAAATTTTAAAAAAGGAAATACACACACTACATATAAGAGAGAGAGAGAAAGAGAGAACGAGCCATATATTGATATATTGCATTGACAACAGGTGATCTTCTGGAGTAGGAGATGCTAATCATGATGCTGATACAGCTGTATATAATGGAGCCTGGAAGCCTCTATCTTGTTGAGGAGACCTGGTCCCATCTTCCTGATTTCTTTGCCCTCAATCCCCACAGGGTTGGAAGCCTGTAGCTCTTGCCAGCCTGCTTAATAGACATGCCTCAACCTTTCCAAACCATCTCCCTTGGCCATGCAGTGGCTTTCCCAGGAACGTGTGCGTCACTTAAATCTCCCCATAGGTGGCTGCCCAGCTTATCAGGCATGCCAAAACCAGCCTCACACTGGGACCCTGAGGGCTTATTCTATTTTCCCAGCAGCTGAACAACAAAAGCTCTGCTCCACCCGGTGGCTCAGTCCCAGCTACTGGACACTGTTCAAGATCACTTGCTCTCTCACCCAAGCTCTCCAAAGGTAAACTGCACCAAGTGCCCAGGTCCAAAAAAAAAAAAAAATCCTTCAGGGCAGGCCTTTTCTGTCCAAGAACTGCTGCCACCACTGCATGGGCTGGCCTCTGCCAGCATGAAAGTACTCACCCTTGTGCCACTTCTCCACAGCTCTGACCTCCTCTTGGGGTCCTGGAGTTTCCCACTGCATCCCTGTGCCCTGGAAGGGATGTTTCTGGGCAGAGCCCACCAACCAGATTGGGAGATTTCTCCCAAATCTCACTGTGTTCGGGTGCAAGGAGCTGTCTCTAGTTTGCCATCTTGTTCCGCCTCCTTGCCTTTTTATTTTCGTGAGTGTCTTTTGAAGCACATGATTGTTTAGTTTTAATGCAATTAAATTTATCATTTTTTAAACACACCACATGCTGTTGGTGTCATGTTTAAGAAATCTTTGCTTAACCTAAAGGCACAAATGTTTTCTCTCATATTTCATCTGTAAGTTTTATACTTTTAGGTTTTACACTTAAGCCTATGATCCATTTTAAGTTAATTTTTATATAGGGTGCAAGATATGGTTTGAAGTTCTTTAGTTTTGTTTATGGATATCCAATTGCTCCAGCACCATTTGTTGAAAGATTATCCTTTTTATGTACATTTAAGTTTCACCTTTGTCAAAAAGAAGTTGTCTATATTTGTATGGATCTATTTCTGAATTCTTACTTCTGTTATTTTGTCTATCTGGACACCAATACTACACTGAGTTGACTACTGAAAACTTGAAATCCACGAAATTTTTTATTTTTATTTTTTGCTATTCTAGATTTTTTTTTAAACATTTCTATATTAGATGTAGATCTGATTGTCAATTTTAAAAAAAATCCTGTTGGAGTTTTGACTAGGACTGTGTTGAATCTGTATATCATTTTAGGATAATTTACATCTTAATATTATCATTCAACCACTAAACAAGATAAATATCTCTATTTATTTAGGTTTTCTTAATTTTGTTCCCAGTGATGTTTTGTAGTTTTCAGTATGCAGATTTTGCACTTATTTTGCAAAGTGTGTTCCTAAGTATTTTATTCTTTTTGATGTTATCAACAATGTAATCATTTTATTAATTTCATTTTTGGATTGTTCATTGCAAGTGTAAAGATAGGCAATTGAGTTTTGTATGCTTATATTCTGAAACGTTGCTGAACTTGTTCATTGGTTCTACCAGTTTTTAGTGGATTTTTAGGATTTTCTATAGGCAAGATTATGTCATCTGCAAATTGAAATAGTTTTACTTCTCTTTTCCAATATGGATACCTGTTATTTCTTTGCCTTGCCTCATTATACTATCTAGAACCCCCAGTACAATGTCGAGTAGAAGTGCTGAGAATAGGCGTCTTTATCTTTTTCCTGAACTTTGGTGGAAGCATCCAGTCTTTTCACCATTAAGTATGATGTCAGGTTTTTGTAGATGTGGGGGTTTGTAGATGACTTTCATCAGGTTGAGGAAAGTTACCTTCTAGTCCGAGTTTGCTAGAAGTTTTTGTCAGGAATAGCTGTATTTTTTTCCCAAGTGCTTTGTCAGTGCCTATCAATATTTATTTTTTTTTCTTTTCTTTGTTCATGTGGTAAGTTATAACGATTGATCTTTAAATATTAAATGAAACTCACATTCAGAGATAAACTCCACTTGGTCATGATGTATTTTCCTTCTTATGTGTTGTGGAATTTAATTTCTAAACTTTTGTGTAGAATTTTTGCATCTATATTCCTGAAAGATATATGGTTAGTAGTTTTCTTTTTGTTTGGGGGGGGGGTTTCCTTGTAATGTCTTTTTTTTTCCTTGTAATGTCTTAATGTTTTTTTTTTCCTTATACTATCTGGTTTAGTATCAAGGTAATCCCAATCTTATAGAATGAGTTTGAAAGTGTTCCCTTCTCTTCTATACTTCTTTTTTTTTTTTTATTAAATGATGACTGTATACATTAATGCAAACATGGGGTACAGTGTAGTGTTTTCATATACAATTTGAAATACTTTCATCAAGCTGGTTAACATAGATTTCATGTCATTTGCTTGGTCATTGTGTCAAAACATTTATATTCTAGTTCTAGAAAAGTTCACTTACTTCTAAAGAGTTTACTTACTCAGAGGAAGGCCAGCTGCCATGTCACAAGCTGCCCTATGGGGAAGCCAATGTGTCTCCAAATTGCCTGAAAAATGATCTTTAACATCTCTTGTAGTGCATATATTCTGGTGACAAATTTTTCCAACTTTTACATGTCTTAAGAAGTATTTATTTTGCCTTTATTTTTGGAAGATATTTTCACTAGTAATAGAACTTCGGGTCAACAGGGTTTTTTTTCTTTTAGTGCTTTAAAGTTGCTACACCCTGTTTTCACTTGTGGTCTTTCTGATGAGAAATCTACTAGAACTTTTTTACTTTTGAGAAAAAAAGTCTCACTCTTTCAGCCTGGTAGAGTGCCATGGCATTGTAGCTCACAACAACCTTAAACTCTTAGGCTTAAGTGATCCTCTTGCCTCAGCCTCCCGAGTAGCTGAGACTACAGGCACCTGCCACAATGCCTGCCTGATTTTTCTATTTTTAGTTGATAAGGGTTCTCACTCTTGCTCTGGTGGTCTTGAACTGAACTCATGTGATCCATGCACCTCCGCCTCCCAGAGTGCTGGGATTACAGGTGTGAGCCACCACGCCCAGCAAGAAGGTTTTTGTTAAGACTTTTGTTGTCCGTGCCTGTTGGCATTTTTGGGTTGCTGGGTTCTCTAACATCCAGTCCTAGATTTACAAGGCAAAAAATCCTCTGGGACCACACTGCTGTGTTATTCTTTGGGTCCTGAGGTTTACAGTTTGCATGATTTCTTCTGTCCCTCTTGCAGATTCTTGTTATGTTTATTTAATACAGAATATACACAGTTTATAGCTACCCCTGGTCAGAAGAGCAGAGGAACAGCATCAGCAACACTCAAGGTCTCCAACTCTGCACACGAAGGAATGAACGTGCAGGCATACAGCTTCAAAGTTTACACTCAAAAGACCTGAGATTGACATAAGGAAATGAATGTGAAAAATATTTGAATGGAGAATGTTATTTGGGACAAAAAGTTAGTTTAGGGTGAAATTTTAGAGAACCTTGAATGTCTCACTAAGGAGATTTGATCTTGGGAGACTCACTAAGACTTTCCTTAGATTTTCTTACATCACACCATGAATGCCTATTAGGGGCTTGTCTTAGTTTAGGCTGCCATAACTAAATACCACAGATTGGTCCTTAAATCATCAAAATTTATTTTTCCACAGTTCTGGGCACTGAAAGTCCAGCATGGTCGACTTCTGATGAGGGACCTCTTCTTGGCTTGCAGATGGCTCCCTTCTCAATTGTCCTCACATGGTCTTTTCTCTGTATGCACATATCCCTGCTGACATCCTTCCTCTTCTTACAAAGGCACTGGTCCTGTGAGATTAGGGTTATATCTTTATGTCCTTATTTAATGATAATTCTTCCTTAATGGCTTTATCTCCAATATAGTCACATTTGGGATTAAGACCTCCACATATGAATTTTGCAGGGACAAATGCATTTAATTCATAACAGAATTATTTCTAGAAACACTGCTAAAAATATTAGGAGACAGTTCTATGAACAAAGAATTATGTTTACGATAGATAATGATGTTTATAACCTCTGTTAGTATAGATCATTCCTGTGCAGACATATTTTCTAATTATGGAGAGGTATGTTAAAAAATATAGTCAGTGTAAAAATTTAGGGAGTAGTTTAGCATAACTATCATCTTTCAGGCACTGAAACAGTAAACATAATAGATTCCACTGGTTGCATTCCTTACTCAGATTTTGTGTTTTTTAGATAAAGAAGTGTGCTTTATCAGTAATGCAGTCATTAATGTGTTCATGGGTGCAGAAGTCATTGAATTATCTTTAAAATAAAATCCTTCACTGATGTAGCTAAATGCTGCAGGAATCAAATTCATTTGAAGTGGACATTAATCCGATGACTGACCTCCTTAATGTATTAAATCGCTTTTACTTTACATGGAGACATCCTGATCTCTGACTTGAGCTATTATCCTATAATATCAGCTTCATTGAGAATTAGTGCCTAATTATGAGACAGTGGAGCCTAATAACATGTTATAGTTAGCTGATGAATTCTTAGAGAAGAAAGACTAATATGCATAAGGTTCATACCTACAGCCCTCAGCTTTCATTCATCTCAGCCAACTCACTTTTCCTGTGGTATTTAGAGAGGTGTGTTTCTCTGAATCTCTCTAACCTTAATAAGGTGTTCAAAATGGCCACCCTAGACACTCCTGGGATCATAGAGATCCAAACGAGGATTCTGGACAATTGACTTCCAAGCGATTCCATTTGTTCTGCTCATTCAGTTGTTTCTTATTAATTTCTTGCCCCAAGAGAAAACTTAACTCCAGTTTTCTATCCCATCCTAGGCCACAGTGCCAAAGACAATGTCAAGTGCTTGCCCCTTGGCTGGCGGACCAAGACTGGGACTTTAACCTCAGGCCCTGAGTCAGGTGAGGTCTTCACAAACTATTTTGTACAGGTACTTTTTGAGGCCTTCCTGAAACAAAAGAAGTGTGGAATTATAAGGCAACTACTGCTGCAGAGAAGATAGAGACAAGATTAGAAGTGTGGTCAACAGATAAATGAAGAATGGCCATGGGGATTTGGTTATTTACTGCTGTCATCACCTGTGACAGCCTTCCTAAGACAATGGCAGATATATAGAGTGTTTGAGTAATGATTGAGCTCTAATAATAAGGACTTAAATCTTGAGAGCTGTGGTCCTGTCTCTGCCTTTAATTTATGGAATGACCTTTGACTTTACCATCCTATTTCCTTCCCCCTCAACCCCTACTACAAACATAGACCATAGTCTCATAGTGCACTGATACAAGTTAGGTTCTGCTAACTGGAACATTTATTTCTAGAGGCTGGAATCTCACCATCTATTGTACATTTGGCTCACAAAGTGAGTTATATTCAGAAGTCTCTGAGCCTCAGTGTCTCTCTCTATAGTAGACATTTAACATAAAAGGATCTTTTAGGGCCAAGGGATATCTAGTATATATAGAATGCATATGAAAATTTACACATGTATTGGTACTCTTGACATTGGGTGAGACATTCTTGATCGTAATTTTTATGATTTATAGCTCTGGGTTTTCTTTTGTTTAAGTTGAATGAGGAAACTGGGAAATGTTCAGGCTTTGAATTTGTTGAGCATGTCTCCATTATATGTAGATCAGCTAATGTAAAATACTTATTTTATCAGAAAAATCAGGAATACTACTTCCACATAGAGCAATGGAAAATACAAGAGCCCTTGGGGACATTCAGCCACAAGGAGAAGAAAACTCACATCATTTTCAGCATTTATTATGTACCTGGCTCTCAACACACGTTATTCCATTTAATCTTCTCACTGACTCTGGGAGGTAGGTACTACTATTTTCCCCATTTTACAGTGAAGAAACTGAGGCATGAGATAGGTTGTATAATATGCCCAGGATCTCAGTGCTAGTCAGTGTCTGATCAGGGCCGAGGAAGTCTAGATGATTCCAAGGTCCATCCAGCCTCCAGAAAACCTGCTTTTTCTCCTTTACAGCCCATTATATTCTTCAGTGAACACCCTTGCTGCTTGAGGAAATGATTTTGAAGTTCCAGCCCTGGTATAACTAAGCTGAAGCCATCCCAGGTTTAGAGCAACTGTGGAAATCTGCTAGGTCTGAACCAATGGAGAAGTTCTCAGAGGCCCAGGCCTGGGATTAGCAATGTGACTGCCAGAGGGTGACTGGTCTCATGGGGAGAGGTAAAGAGAAAGTAAAGCAGAGAAGCTGATTAAGCAAGACTCCCAACCCTGGGGGAACCAGTGCAGGTGAGCAAGTCCACAGGCCGAGTGGCAGCTAAGATGCAGGGGACCGAAAGATAGTAGCAGTCACATAAATAAACACTTCCCTCTGCTGAGCTTTCTGGTGCTGAAGTGTGGGTGTGTAGGGGGTGCCAGAGAAAACAAGATTCAAGTGGAGAAAAGGAGGGAGACAGAGGCCAAGAAATATATAGGCAGGGAGAAAGAGAGAGAATGCATCCAGGTGGCACTGTGCAGCCCAACCCGGGCAGTACTGTGTTACACAGCACATCAACTAGCCCAGAATGCCACAGTCCTCGATCTGAGGACTACATCCCCATGGCACACACTTACACTTGAGAGTTTTCAGATCATCTGAATCATTCAAGTAAACTCTTCTGACTTCTCTTCTACTACTCCTAGCCAGAAAGCCTGCTCAGCAGTGACAATGAAGTTCCAAATTACAGATGCTTAGATGAAACACAAAATTTTGTCTCACCACAAAAATGTCCTAGCTGAGCTCATGTTTACCCAACTATCTAATTTCCACCTTCCAAAATGGTATCACACAACACCTGGTGTGGAAGCATCTGCACACGTGTGTGTGTCTGTGTATGTGTGTGTGTGTCTGCGCTCACATAGTAGGACAGGAGACAAGAAGTAGGGGAAGAAGGGGAAGAAACACGCATTGTTATAGCTGAACCTCTCCCCTTAACAATTTCCCTCCATTGCATGCACAAAGCCCTTTGCAGCTACAGCCAGAGTACAGCAGAAGAACATGCAATTTGCTTCACATTGTTTTTCTTCTCTGGATCTCAGCAAGTCAGCAGGTATTCCTGGAAATGACATTTGCCAGAGATGGGATGTTGCCAAAGAAAGAAACAGGCAGTGGCAAGGAAGAAAGGTGGCTAGTGCCGGTATGAGGCAGTATCATGGGCTGGATCCGCGCCCCTCAAAGAACGGACAGCATTGGCTCCTCACCCAAAGCTGCCCTTCATTTGGGTCTTTGCGAACCCTTTGGTAGCCAGCAGCATTGAAAGAAGGACATTTCAGCTGGGTGAAGTGACTGATGCCTATAATCACAGAACTTTGGGAGGCCAAGGCAGGAGGACTGCTTGAGGACAGAAGGTTGAGACTAGCATGAGCAACATATCGAGGCCATGACTCCACAGAAAATAGAAAAATTAGCCGGGCATTGTGGCGAGTGCCTGTAGTCCCTATAGTGGTAGGTACTTGGGATCCTGAGGGAGGAGGATAGCTTGAGCCCAGGAGTTCAAGGTCACTGTGAGGTATGATTATGCCACTGTTCTTTAGCAACAGAGCAAGACCCTGTATCTAAAAATCAAATAAAATGTATTTTATTTTATAGATGTCACCCTCCATTCTACGCAGGGTGACAGAACAAGACTATGTCTCAGAAAAAAAAATTAATTTAGTTTCAAATCGGACACCTCTCACAAGCTCTTAAGTGACATACAATGTTTCAGGTCATATTTCTCCAAAGAGGGATAATCTTAAACCAGGTGTCTATTGGTGGTCAGATTTAGTGTTACTTTTTACCCAGTGTTGAGAAAACTTCCTCCCCGCCCCTTGGTGTTAGGAACTACACTTTGTCAACTCATAAATGAACACAGATCCCCTCTAAATTTCCAATGCTCAGAACTCAGCAAGGCTCTCTCCTTGTCCAAATGTACTTACTAAAAGAGGTCTGAGGGGCAGTTTGGGGTTTTGCTCCTCTGCTACAGTTATCTTTAATAATAATAATGCTTGAATAGAAACCCAATGTGTTAGGCCGGGAACACGGAGTGGGTGTTTAATTGGCCCTGCCATTCTCAAAATCTGAGATAAAAATAAGACTTCTTAAGAAGCCCCTTTCCAGCTGGATACTTTGGGGAGAAGTTAGTTTGCCATCAGCTCCTCAGCAGCACTGCATGCCTATCTGCCAATCCTTAAATTAGCCCATTCTGAGCCTGGGCGGGCAGGCTGCTTGGCTTCCTGAACTGATTCAGTTCATGGAGGGCTATTCTTTTAGGCCCAGTCTATTTTTGTGGTAGTCTGGCAACTCTGAAATGTTTTTCCTTCGGAAAGGGCCTGGCACATTTTTGTTTCTCTTTGGAATAGATGTGGCCCCAATATGATGTTTGCAGCTTAGCAGTGAAACTTTAGGACAGCAATTCTCAAAGCATGAGTTCTCAAAGTGGGACTGGAGGAACCCTGGGCTTCCCTGGGGTGCTTTTCTCCTTAGTTCAACTCCCGGTCTGTGCGAAATTGATTTCTCCAATGACCACATTCCTGCATACCTGCAAAATGATACCTTCTTCTAAATGAAGAAGCAGATATGAAGCCAGCTCTTTTAGTCAGCCAGACATCGAAAAGATTTGCAGTCTTCTCAATGAATTTTCTTTTGTTTTGGAAAATTGAGTTACTTTTCATAAAAGATATTGTATGGGTCACATGTGTTGCTATGTACCCTATTTGTAAAAGAATTCACCAATATTTAATTTGTTCATAGCTCTATTCATATTTTAAATATGGGATGATGCCTGTGGCTCAGTGAGTAGGGCGCCGGCCCCATATACCGGAGGTGGCAGGTTCAAACCCAGCCCCAGCCAAAAACTGAAAAACAAAACAAAACAAACAACAGATTTTGAATATGGTAAGTAGCAATAGGTATAACCCACCAAAACAAAACTTCTTGTAGTTTCTGAATAATTTTTAAGAGGACAAAGGTGCCCTGAGACGAACATGTGTGAGAGTCACAGTTGTAATTAAAGGATTTGAAAGAAATGCTTAGAAAAAGACAAAAACACATGTGTGTTGAAGTCCTGACAGTATTTCTACGTGATACTCAGTGGTACTGAGTAGTACCATTTTAGCAGAGAGACAGGCATCTCTCTGTCCTTTCTTGGCTCCTGGCTTCCGGCTCTCTGAACACTACAGTTCTCTCCCTTCTGCTGGATCTGCCTGGAGCACAGGGACATTTAGAACAGGCATCAGAGAGACCGCCAGAAGACAGTGAGTACCCAACTAAAAGTAAACATGGTATTCTTCAGCATAGTGGCTACAAGTTCAGATTTCAGAGTGAGAAAGATTTTGGTCAAAATCCTATTTTTGCAATTTATTAGTTAAGAGACAGTGATGTTTTACTTAATCTCTGTAAGCCTAGCTATTTCTTCATCTATAAAATCAAGATGCCTATTCAGAGGGTTTTTATGAGAATTAAAGGAATGATGCATAGACAAAGTACCTGGTGCATTGTAGGTGCCCAACAAATGGTAGTTATTACGATTGTCATTTCACATAGCATCTTGGGAGACTGCAGCCTGTGGTGACATGTAAATACCCTGTAACCACTAGCTACTCACAGTCACCTTAGAGCCCTTTCTCCAGGCTCTTCTTATCAACTGTTACCCCCCACCACCACCATGTGCATGAACACACATTCACAAATTCACTGGAAAAAATGTTTACTGAGCACTTACTATGGCCAGGCACTGTTTGGAGTGAGGATAAAACAATGAACATGACAGACATTGTCCCTTATCTCAAGGAACTTTCTTTTCTTTTTATTTCAAGTTAATTTAAGGGTACAAAGAAATTGGTTGTAATGTTTGCATTTTTTTAGGTAGAGTTCCTCTTATAATTATGTCCTGCTCCCAGCAGGTGTGCCATATACCCAACATTATGCCCATTAACTGAGAACACACACATCTCCCTTCCTCCTTGCCTCTCCCCCCTTCCTTGTTCCCCTCCCTCCACCTTGAGTTGAATTGAGTTTTTTCCTTATGTGGGCATATATAAGTTTGTCTACTGGCTTCGTATTAGTATTCTTATTAGTCTACGGGCTTCTTATTACATTGGATACTTGCTTTCCCATTCTTGTGATACTTTACTAAGAAGAATGTGTTTCAACTCCAATAAGGTTAATACAAAAGATGTAAAGTCTCCATCATTTTCTACTGGCTGAATAGTATTCCATGGTATCCATATACCACAGCTTGTTAATCCATTCCTAGGTCTGTGGGCATTCAGTTTGTTTCCACCTTTTGGCGATTGTAAATTGAGCTGCAATAAACACTGTAGTGTAAATGTCCTTATGATAAAGTGATATTTTTTTCTTCTGGGTAGATGCCTAGTGGATAGAGGACATACCAGATGTTAATATGATAAGAACAGATACTACACTTGATCTTAGCCAAAGGGCTGAGAATCAAGGAGCTTTTGATCTAGCTGGGGCAGTAGAAGAGTGAACAGGCTATTGCAGTAAAGCAAATAATTGGGGGCAACCAGGAGAAGGCACCTAACTTAGCCAGAGAAGTCCTCAAAGCCAGATTTGTCAGTCATGTTAGAAGATATCTAATTGACATAAAATGCAGGTCTTAAGGATTGCCACCCCTCAGAGACCTTCCAATTTCTCTATAGCATTATAGGCCACTGGGGGTAGAAGTGCTTCACTGTGACCATCACTTCAGGAAGAGATATGTGTTTTGGACATACAAGTCAGTCCAGTCAGTTCCAGACTTTCTTTTCTATAGTTATCCCTTGATGGAAATTGTCTCTAAGCTCCCCAGGCCCTTTCCTTTAAGACCGTGTATAAAGGTTAGACAGGCCAATTAAAAATGAACAGTGGACTTGAATAAGCATGTGTCCAAAGAGGTACATGAAAATCCATTAGGGAAACACAAATCAAAACCATAATGAGATTATACTACACACCCACTAGGATGGCTATAATTAAATGTACAGAAAATAGTAAGTATTGGTGAGGATGTGGAAAAATTGGAACCCTTGTTCATTGCTGGTGGAAATGCAAAATGATGTAGCTGTTGTGTAATAAGGGCTAGTGGTTTCTCAAAATACTGAATATGGAAGTACTATATGACACAGCAATTCCACTTCTACATATACCATTGTTGCTCCATATCCACGGTCTCCAAATCCACAAATTCAACCAACTATGGATCAAAGTACAGTCTTCACGGGATACAGAACCTGAGGATATCGAGGGTCAACTTTTCCTATCCTTGGGTTCTGAAGGCCTGACTATGGGACTTGAACATCCATGGATTTTGATATCTGTTGTGAGCCCTAGAATCAATCCTCCACAGATACCATGGGGAAACTACATATCCCAGATCAGAGACTGAAGCAGATATTTGTATAGTAATACTTACAGCAGCATGATTCATAATAGACAAACAGTGGAAACAACCCAAGTGTCCACCAATAGATAAATGGGTAAACAAAATGTGGTAGAGTATATTCACCTAATGAAATATTATTCAGCCCTAAAAGGGATGAATTTTTGATATGCTATAACATGGATCAACCTTGGAAATAATATTCAAATGAAATAAGCCAGACGCCAAAGGAATGTATGATTCTACTTATATGAGGTATTAGAAAGTAAAGTGGAGGCTACCAGAGGCTGGTGGGAGGATGAAATGAGGTGTCATTGTTTAATGGGTACAGAGCTTTTGGGAGGAATGATGGGAAAGTTTTGGGTGGAGACAGTGCTGATGGCTGCACAACATAGTGAATGCACATAATGCCTGAGAACTGTAGAATTATGACTGGTTACAATGATAAATATGATCTTATGTATATTTTTCCTCTATTAAAAATAAAAAGGTAACCAGAGAGTAATGGTCATCATCATAGGCTTTAAAGGCAGAGACCTGCATTCGAACCTCAGCTCTGCCATTTTAATAAGCTGTATGCTTTCATCCCTCTGTACCTGAATTTTTCCCTCAACAAAATGGGGAGAATAATCACAGCTTACCTCCTCGGGTATTTGTAGGGATTAGAGGAGATAGTGAATGATCAGTGCTTTGCACTGTGCCTGGCACACAGTAAAGCTCTATGCTTGTTAGCTAGTATTATTATCTGCCCAGAGCCTCCAGAATGCTCCTTTTAAAGGGTGAATTAGGTCTTGTCACACAACTCCACAACCCCCTCTTTACTCTCAGGACAGAAGGTAAGGTACCTGTACTAGCAAGGACATCGGAACTATTTTTCGGAGACCATAGTTTCAACAGACGCTTGCTTCACATCCCCACTGAAGATTCTGCAGGAAGACCCAGACTCCAGAGCAGTAGACAAACCAGAAAACTGAACAGGAACCACGGCTTAAAAATCAGCTTCAGTCTATCAAGGCCTTCAACCACAGGGTTGCTTAATGGTTTCAATGTCAGAAGGAAATAGAATGGATTTTCCCTCCAGGCTGATTTTCTAAAGCATCTATGACCATGCTGTGAGACAGTGAGAAACAAAACAAATGTCTTCTGCTGAGGGATCATGGGGAGTTTGACCAAAGAACATATTTAACTCTTCTTCAATGCCCTCATACTTGTTTCTAGGAAAAATAGAAGAAAAAGCCTTTTGACTGCAACTCTGAGGATTATTAGGCAATGTTGGTGTATACTCTGCTCAGCTGTTGGCCTCTCACTACCTTCACCTTCATCTTGCATCTCTCTCCCTGTTACTCTGCACCATGACGTTATCTCCTTTTAATTCCGCAAATGCACCAGTTCCTTCTAATCACAGGGCCTTTGCACAGGTTCTCTCTTTCTTTTTTTTTTCTTTCTTTTTTTTATTGAACGGTAACTATGTACATTAATGCACTTCTGGGGTACAGTGTGGGATTTTCACATGCAATCTGAAATACTTCCATCAACTGGTCAACACAGCCTTCATGTCATTTTCTCAGTTATTGCTTTAAAACATTC
>NW_003852512.1:488789-515489 GCF_000181295.1 Otolemur garnettii
AGCCTTTTGGTTGTAGTTTCAGGGTCGCAGCTCGCCTCAGGAAGGTTGAAGTGCACTCTTCAATCTTCTCTCTTGTCTCTGCTCCAAACCATCAGCTACTTTGCTAAGGTTCTGTCCTTTCAGCCTCCTTCTGGACGGGAGCTTCTGTAAAAAGCTGGCTGCAGTTCGCCATCATCCAGGTTCTCTCTTTCTAAAATACCCTTGTCCTGTACCTTTGTTTGGTTAAGACTTATTCCTCATTTCAGGTAGTCTTTCATCAGATCCCCTGGCCTTATCCACATCTCAGAGAGTCATGTGTTCTTTCCTATCAGAGCACCTGTCTCGGTGCCGTATTACATTAACATGAATGCTTGATTGATGTCTGTCCTTCTCGCAGGACTATAAACTCCATGAGGCCACGTAAGGTTTTGCTCACCACTGCCTACAACACTGCCTTATATGCAATACCCGCTCAATAAATGTGAGTTGAATGACGGAGCAAGAACACAAGTGCTCTTACCAATTTACACTCTCAGTCTACACTACCTTCACTCTTCCCCAGAGAAACAGAAGTTCATCTCACTGGTGCATTTCCTCTTAACTTCCTGCCTGTCTGAAATGTCATCCTATCTACAGGGTTTGGATCAGAAAACACCTGCCTGTTAAAGGAACAAGCTAAATTATCCCCAACCTTCCAGGCCAAAGCTCTCCCTGACCAGCCCTTCACTTTCCCAATTGAACTTGTATGCTACTATAGATTACTGCAGGTCATCTTTTCATATACATGTCTTCTTTCCTCTGAGAAGGGAAGGAGGCCTATTCCATGTGAACGTTGTAGTGGTTGTCTTGTCTTTGAACTTGGACTGAACACTGGGCTCAAACATCGGCTTTGTTACTTAATAGGTGGTCAGCCTTGGGATGTAATTTCCTTTCTCTGAAGCTCAGACTCTTCATCTAAAATATTAGGCGATGGGACAGTATAACCTTTTAGGTTATTTCCCACTTGGAAAATTCTAAGATCTAGATGCTAGAGAAATGAGTGCTGTTTGAATATTATGGAGTTTGTTTATTAAAACAACTTTATTGGGATATCATTGACATACAAAATTGCACCTACTTAAAACATACAACTTAAGGTTTTGACTTACATATATCAATACATTGTTAAATGATCACCACAACCAAACTAATTGACATATCCATTACCTCACAGAGTTAGAATTGTGTGTGATGAGATTAAATGACGAGTCTCTTAGCAAATTACACACATACAATACAGTATTGTTAACTATGGTTATCTTGCTGTATGTGGCTTCTCCAGAAATAATTCATGTTGCATAATTGAAACTTTATACCCTTGTACTCTTTGACCAAAATCTTCCCATTTTACTCATCTTCCCCAGCAACTGTGCTGTGCTATAGAATCTTAGCGCCCTGCTACTCCACAAGAAAGGGAAAGGTGAGGAAAGATCGTCCATTGGGTCATCAAAATCAAGAGGAAAAAGACTGTTCTTTTTTTAAAATTTTTTATTAAATGATAACTATGTACATTAATGCAATTCTGGGGTACAGTGTGGTGTTTTCACATAAGACTGTTCTAAAATAACATACAGGATGTCCCCAAAGTCAACCCTAAACTTGCTATACATAGAGAAAATGAGAAATTATAGCCAAATTTACCTTTATCTCCAAATTTGAAAAACATTCTCTACCTGTTGCCCACCTCTTTGCAAAAAGTTATAATGCATGTTTTGTAAATAAAGGTACATTTAGCTACAGTTTCTCATTTCCCTACGTGTGGTGACTTCACGGGCAACTTTTGGGAAATTCTGTATGTCAAATGAAAGGGTGGTTGTTTCTGAATGGGATTATAGATGACTTCTATTTTCTATATATTTTTGAGGCTAGCTCTCCACTAAGTGGTCTCTAGCTGCTCCTTCCTACCTGTATTGAAATTGAATCCCAAACCCAATCTTACTGCTATTTTTAGATTCTGCACATTTCACGTCTGCTTACCATCTAAGAAAGAGACAGGTAAACAGCAATTCCCTGGGCTCCCACTGCAGGCCAGACTCTGTGCTGGGGCTTTGGAAGAATGGAAATGAGAGAACAGTGAGCTTCTCAGGGGCAGAAATGACTGAACTGCTCCATTCAGGACAAAAGGATTTACACTTGCTCTGATCCTACCTGTCTACGTGCTGATGCCTATATACTGAATGAACATTTCTCCATGCAAGACTAAAGCATTTGCCTTTTATGTTTTTAAATAGGACTGATTTTTCCCTATTTCTGAATTTGGACTGTTTTCCCCTGATCTCCTTTCCTCTCTGATGGGCTTTCTTCTTTTCTCTTCCTTTTTTTTCTTTTCTTTTTTTGGCCCTGACAAAGCAAAAAGGGATGATTTCTCGTTGGCTTTATGGGGTCTGGCCTAGCCCCAGTAACGTGATTCCCTACCGCTGAGGAACTGGAAGCTGAAAGTGAACTTGGACTCCTGCATTGTGCTGCTTGCTTTCCATGAAGTATTATGAATAAAAATAAGCTGCTCTTGTTGAGATGAAACAACTTCCAGCATACTATGGGTGCTCATTAAATGTTAAATAATAATAATATGTTTGGTGATGCAGTAAGTTTGATTTATACTCATTATCATTATTTTTGCTTTCTTCCTAATCCGCAGAGTTGGATCATGTGGGATGGGCCACCCCATTGTTAGGGGAAATTAGTGACGGACTGCGCACATTTCTCTCCACCTAGCACACCACAATGACAATTTACCTGTCAGCCTTTGCTGACACTAATCTTTGCCCGTGGCTCTTTCTGGTCTGACTTTCTAAATCCCCTTGTAGTTATTTAAATCTTTGAAGGCTGGTTCTTTAGGGAGATTGAAAAATGATGGTCATGGGCAATATATTATTTTGGGGGTGGAAAAAACAGGCTTTTCAGAGCTTTCTCTCACTTCCACCAAAGCTTGAACTATATTGTGCTTCTCCCAGGTATCAGCAAATATGTGGGTGGTTGCATAGAGGCTGCTTTATAGAGTGTGGGTAATTGCTTGGTCACGCCTATCAATCAGCCAAGGGCTGTACTTGAATTTCTTTGATTAGCTACACACTTTTGGGGAGAACATTTGACTTGTGACCAAGTTTTGAAGATGCACTTTCACTAGAAGCTTATCTCCATGTCTTAAAACATAACAATTAGCAAGGGGCCTATTTGATACTTTTTATCTGCTTAAATTTTAGTCTAACTGTGTAGACTAGAATGCAAGGCTAAATCCCTATACCTTAAAAAAGCTTTAGAGGAGATGAGATGGATTTGATGCCTTCCTGTGGATGACTCTGAGCTCTCTCGGTGCCTCTGCGTGTCCCTTTCAGACTACTTTCCCTCTGCCCTCTTCCTGCAGGCTGTTCCTTACAGTTAGACCCCGGTGTTGGTGATCCACTTCTGTAGTCAATTGTTGGAATCCGGACAAGAGCGAACATGAGCTCTTTAAGTACAAATACTGGCTCCATCTTATCGCTTTTCTCTCCTCATATTACACCACAGGCTATCTGCCCAGTTAATAAGGGCAGAAAAACATCCTGACATCTAAGTCCAAGGGTCATAAAGTATGGGCAAGGAGGTAAACTGTGTAAAACAAGGATCAGTGTGGAAGTTCTAAGCCCTTGACGGTAATCATACGCTGAGTTCAGTGACCTAGTATTGTCATGCTCTGTTATCTTGAAAGCTGCTATGACTCTGTCAAAGCAACATTTATGTGATAGCATGGATTAGGAGACAGAAAAGCCTGCCACATGAACTTTAGGGTCAACTAGATCCAGATTCATATTCTGGATTTGCCTCTTACTGAATAGGTAACCCTGGACAGGTGGCGATCTCAGAGCCTCCTAATTGTACAATGAGGGTCATAACCTACTTTAGAGTTACCGTGAGGCTCAAATGGGATGATGTGGACAATGCATGTAGACAGTGCTTAGCCCATAGACAGTGCTCAGTAAATATAAGCTAGTATGCACATTCAGTCATCTGATCTCTTTGATTTTTTTTAAATCAAATAATCTGTATCCACCTAAGTGCTTTTGGTGAGAAAGGTAGGGAAAAAAGGAGACAAAGCATTAACTACCCTAAAACCAGCAGACTCCTGGGAGTCAAGATATTAGGTCAATACACAAAAGGGAGTTACATTTTTGAGATGGTAAAAGTACAAGAGTCTGCTTTTGTTCTTTCCTATTTTCTGAGGCTATTCCCAATAGTTACCACCCAGCCAAGCCATGTAGCCTCTTTTGAGTTCAATCTTGATGTTGCAGGGTAGAGAACTCCTGGCCCACGTTCACAATTATGTCACTCTTTTTGACACCATTCAGGAAAATTAATTTTGAAACTGGTGGCCTTTTTTAGATTCCACATATAAGAGAGGTCTTCCTATAATGTCTACATAGATCGAAACATCTTATTGTAAACCATAAATATGCATGATTATTATTTGCCAGTTAAACATAAATAAGAAAAAAAGCATTGAAACCGGTGGCCTAATATATAGAAAGTGCCTTCAAATGAGGGGGATTTTCAGGGTATGATTAATATTAGTTTAGCCCCAGGACAAACTTACAATGAAAAAGCAATTCACTTTTTTTTTTGAGACAGAGTCTATGTCACCCTGGGTAGAGTGCCATGGCATCACAGCTCACAGCAACCTCAAACTCTTGGGCTTAAGTGATTCTCTTGCCTCAGCCTCCCAAGCATCTGGGACTACAGGTGCCCACCACAACGCCTGGCTGTTTTTTGGTTGCAGTTGTTTAGTTGGCCAGGGCCGGGTTCGAACCCATCACCCTGGGTATATGGGGGTGGCCCCATAACCACTGTGCTACAGGCACCGAGCCAACAATTCACTTTAAAATTCCTAAAGGAGAATATTTACCAAGAATTGATCTGATATTCCCAGTAAGTTTAAATGAGTACACAACACATTTTTGTTCATATCATCTTGAGGCCATTGTATTAAACCCAGAAAGTGCAAAAAGGAAGGGGCTTATAAACGGGCTCATGCCCACGCCAGGCACCTTTGGATTACTGGGCTGTCAATGCCTTCAATCCTCAAAGCTTGTCATCCTAGTTTTAAATGTAAAATTGGGCTCTGATTCTGAGCTGAGAACTTTCACTTCTATGTTCCCTGCTCTTTCTGCCCCCTGCTTTCATCTCGCTCCTACCTTTATTTTAGATTTTCCCTTTCATGTCTAGACTCTAGATGTCTCAAAATCAGTTTTTCCCATCTCTGCACTTAGTTGTCCTTGAGGCTAAGATGAGGTCATGTTGCTGGGAGGGACCTGAGAGCCGTCTCCATGCTGGCCCTACCATGGGAAGTCTGTGAGGGTTCACTCGGGACTGCATTTCTTTCTGCTTGGCCTCAAGGGCCAAAAAGAAAGAGGGAAAAGAACAAGTATCCAAGCCTTCCAGGATGATAGTTAGATGCTAAAGGCATCCTTGAGGGGAAAATGCAATGAAATAAAAGGAAGTATAAACATCTGCAAGCTTTAGTTCCATCAGCTTCCACGTGTGAAATGCCACTGCAGTTCTGTTGGAATGCGTTAACTTTTAAAATGAGTACCTAACCTTTTAGGGCTGTGTCACGAGAGCATTTAATCCAAATTCATATTTCAGTTGCATAACCAGCGTCTGTTTCTCAGACATTCCTGGCCCAAGTCAAACACTTGCAGCATTATTTGAGAGTTTAGGTTTGCCGGATGGCTGAATCTAAGGAGATCTTCATTAAAGTCAATGGAGAAGAAAATTAAGTCATTTAAATTACTATTTCTGGAGTTGTGGAACTTGAAAGTCTCCAAACAAGAAATAGTCTATTATTTATTTTGGTGCCTTGACGTGTGGCTGTTGTAGTACTCAGCTCCTGCTCTTCCATCTCTCCCATAGAGTCTGTGCTGGGGGCAGAACTGAGGAAGGGAAAGGTAGCACATAAATGAATAGTAGCTCTGGGGCCCAAATAGTCATTCTTCTTAGTGCAAAGTGCAGAAAGATGTAAAAAGGTAAATAACAGGTCACGAGCTAAAATTCTGCAACTGTCTCCTCCCCAAGGAGAAGACTTTCCTGGAGTTTCACTGTTTCTTTCTTCGTCCTTATTAGAATCGCCTTTTGGAGTGTGGAGGAATTCACTGGGAGGGGTCCCTTCATTGGAAATTGGGGATTGTTTGGTGAGTAAATCGCTACTTGGGATTGGCAGGGCCCATGTATTGATGAGAAGGATTAACTAACTTCTATTTCACTCAATATTAGTCAGTTATATCCCAATAAAGCTGGAAACAATAACTAAGGTAAACACAGGACTACTATTCTGTTACCTCTTGCAAATTGGAGCTCCCGGCTCATCTTTGTGACATCAACTGGGGTCTAACCTGCCTCTTGGATAGCAGATGTTCTTAGTCTGCGTTTTAGGGGATCCAGACATCCCTTGAACTTGTGCATAAGCTTTGATGGGTAAGTGCACATCTGCTTCTTTCCTGAGAGAGCACGTGGCTTTTGTTGAATTGCCAAAAGAGTCCGCGGCCCCAGAGAGACTAACATCAGCTTCCTGTCTGCAGAAATTGGAACTAACCTGTCATGTTTCATGTCTGTTTTGATTGCATTGCATTAATCCCGAATGACTGCGACATAAACCATTTCTTCAGTTCTCACGTCCTCCTTGTGCCGGAGAGCAGCTCTCCTTCCACCTCCCCTGTTTGTACTCTTCTCCTGACAAAGGCACGGATCAGTCAGGTCCCACTGCTTTGGATCCTTGTTTGCATGTTCTGTGCTCTCCATGCAGAGATCCCCTTTGGGCCTCTCCTATCTTTCTGGTGCCATGGGAGTGGCAAACTCAAGCTCCTCCTCTGGCAGCTGGAAGGGACTCCAAGAGATCTGTCATTGTGGCAAACTTCTTTGTGACCCACACTCAGTAAAGTGAAGATAGGGGTATCTTCCTCACCTCTGCCCACCTCAGCATTCCACAGGAAGCAGTGACATTGGCTTCCTGCTGCTGCCTGAATGCTTCTGCTGGCTAGTTTGCTCAAACTCCTGTCTGCCCTAAGTTCACTCTCTGTGTGAGGAAAAGGAAAATGGCCTCTTCTCCTGTCTAGTTATCTACCCCTGTACATTTCATTTGCTGCCCAGAGCAACTAATGAGGCCTGCTGCAGCCACTGTGTTTCCAAATAGCTGCCTTGGGAGTCGAAGAGGGGGTGGTTCTTCTAAGGATAAGTGATTAGTAATAGCAATTAAAAGAAAAACTATTACAAGTAGTAGGTATTACACCTTGAGTGCTTACTATGTGCCAGGCACTGTTGAGAACTTTACACGAATCCTCTCCTGGAATCTCTCTGTACAACAACCTTGTGAGGGGTGAAATGCTTTTACAGCCTGGACATGTGACTTTCATAGTTAACAAGCCCAAGAGCTGGGATTCTAACCCAAACTCGAAAATGGATGGTTCATCCTCTGCATTCATATTTCTTGCCCTCTTGGTGAAACTAAAGTATGAATGTGCTTCCAGAAATAAAATGGCCACTTCCCCATGTGGCTCAAATCAGTACCTAATGCTCCTCTGCTAATGGATTTGCTGCTGTCAGCCTCCTTTTTCCCAGCTGACGCTGAAGTCTTATCTGTGGTTACTTTGTTCGTTTCCATTTAAATTCATTTTCTGGAGTCAGTCCTGATAGTCACAAAGCTTCCCTCAACTACTAGATCTCAAGTGAGTGACTCATCCAAACACAATTATTATGCCATCCTATTTGCCCATCATAATTAGCTATCCATTTGAAACCTCCAAAATGCCTGTATCGGTGGTTAATAGCAATGGAAAAATAAATTAAGGCATATATGCCGGGGTGTATGTGTCGTCATTATCACCCTATTATGTGCATCAGCTCTATTGTCCACTTCAGAGCTGTAATCGCAGACCAGCTTCCCTGTCTCCATCACACGCCAGTAGCCGCCTGGTCCTGCTATTCAGCCAGTGTGTGCTTAGCGAATGCAAATTGATATTCATATCAATCAATCTAAGCCAAATCAGCCTCTCCTAAGTAGGGAAGTGAATCTGCATAAAATCAAATGAGATAATGTATGTGAAAGTACTCTGGAAATTATAAAGCACTATACAAATCAAGATATTTTTATAATAAAATCATAATGTATTATAAAATCAAATAAGAATTTTTTAATGGCCTGCTATTTCAGATTAGCTGCACCATTAGCACATGCTCAATAAATATTTGTTCAATTGTATTGTTGGATTGAGATAATCAATTGAGAGTTGACTACACATGAAAACAAAGAGTTCCACGGAAGAGTCAACTAGGTACAATAGGTTACAGGGCATATAAATGTGAAGTCAAATTAAAAAGAAGAAGGACGACTTCAAAAACAAAAGAAAATTATTTATGTTTTCATTTAAAGAAAGAAGACGCTCCTGAAATCGCTTCCTTTTTAAGATCAGGTGATGATAGCTCACCTTGTAAAAATCTTTTACAAGTTGCTGTTCAATGAGATCTGCACTGCATTTAAATTTGAAGCAAACTGTGCAATCCTAATTAAATAATTTTTCACTATCTAAGATGAAAAACATGTCAGCTCATGTTCAAATACTTCGGTTGTGTCAGTCTAGTTTGTGATGATGTTTTTTGATGTCTCATCAATTTTTTTCATCATCCTCTGTCATTCAGTAGTTTATAACTAATTTTGAAATGCACGTAAAGAAAATCCTGGCTTCTCCCAACACATCCTATTTGTAACAGTCTTAATTCTGATTTATTTAAATACAACTGATTGCTTTCACAGCTAAAATAGCATCGATGAGAAAAGTGTAAGCACATTAGTCATTAAAGCACACATTTTCTTTGTCATATGGTATTGTTTACCCACCTTTTAGAAGGAAGATTGAAGCTACCTGGGTAACTGACTGAAATTTGTCAGTGAGTAAACAGAACCTTGCGCCTGGCATTTGGAAAAGTTGAGTAGCTTGGTCTCTGGGTGAGTCTTAAGAATTTGATTTCATATATGAATTCTGAAAATTGTGTCGATCTTATCACTTAGAAGCTGTAAATGAAACCTGCTAACATTTGGAACATTTAAGTTAGGCTTACAGAAGTGAGCTAAGCAGCCTACTGGAAAATGGGAACAACAGAAATGGATGAAAATTGTAAAACCCTTCCTGAGGCTTTATTTACTAAGCGGATAAACCGGTAGCTTACTAAACTTATGAACAAAGAAAATCCCAAGTGCAATTTCGTGAGCTTCTGGAAATACATTTCCTAAGAACACATTTAAGATGAATCTTGAAAAATAAGGATCAAGGGGGATAATATTATACATTTTTCAGATTAAGAACGTGTTTTCTATATATTTCTTTAAGATCAATGTACAACTGTTGTCAAACAGAAGAATTGACACTAAGCTAAGTAACATATTCTGTCCTAGCTGGATAGCATTAGTATATGAATATAACCAAAGGCTTTAAAATAACTGTATGTTTCCAAGGCTACCTTGCCTTAGACCTTGGGTGCCCAACCTTTCCTTCTTTTCTGCCTCACATTTGAAGAATAAGAGTTATCTTGGACCACCCAGTGAATACACAAACACTAATAAAAGCTGATAAGCAAAGAAAGGGTCTGGGCATACTTTTTCTGATATCTGACACCACAGATAAGCAAAATGATCATCTGCATGTGGCCCGCAGGCCATAGGTTGGACACCCCTGGTTTAGGCCATTTCCTTTTATGATGGAATAGTTGAAGAACTAATGTGACTCAGCCTTGGATTTTAGGCATATACAATGTATACATATATATAACCCAAAATTGTTTAACTTCCATATTTATAATTTAATGTCAAATATAGTGTTGATTCTAACTTTGTTTCATACCAAGTGACAGTGAAAAGAAATATGAAGAGTTTAAAAGCTTACTTCCTGGCTGGGCCCAATAACTCACACCTGTAATCCTAGCACTCTGGGAGGCCAAGGGGGGTGGATTGCTTGAGCACAAGAGTTTGGGACCAGTCTGGGAAAGAGTGAGACCCTGTCTCTACTAAAATAGAAGAAAATGTCTGGGTTTGTAGTTCCAGCTACTTGGGAAGCTGAGCCATGATCATCGCTTGAGCCCAAGAGTTTTGAGGTTGCTGTAAGCTAATGCCATGGCACTCTACCCAGGGTGACTCAGTGAGACTTTGTCTCAAAAAAACAAAACAAAGCAAAACAAAACAAAACAAAATTTGCCTCCTTTCCTGATTCTCCCTAATTCTGACATTGGTATAAAAACGACATTTTATTTCTCTTTCCTAAGACAGACCTCAGTAAAGTATCAGAACTATGATCCAACTAGATGGCACTTCTGTTTCCTAAAGAACATTACCCTTAGTTTACACACTATAGGCCATGATATACCTAAACCCGCAGTGCAGAAGAGGCAAGCAGATCGGCCAGAAGCTGACATGGATCCCGCATCTAAGTCTAGTGGTCTCAATGTTGCTTCATAAGTGGGTGGAGACAACTTTCTATGTTATGTTTCCTCAAGCTTTTTTTTTTTTTTTTAAATGAGACAGAGTCTCACTCTGTTGCCCAGGCTAGAGAGCCATGGCATTAGCCTACCTCGCAGCAACCTCAAACACCTGGCTGGGTTCAAGTGATCCTCCTGCCTCAGCCTCCTGAGTAGCTGGGACTACAGCTGGTTGATACAACAGCAAACTAATTTTTCTATTTTTGGTAGAGATGAGGCCTTGCTCTTGCTCAGGCTGGTCTCAAACTCCTGAGCTCAAGGAATTCACATGCCTTGGCCTCCTGGAGTGTTGGGGTTACAGGCCTGAGCTACCGTTCCAGCTTTGCAGCTTTGGTTTGGTTTTGTGTTTTTGTGGGGTTTGTTTTGTTTTTTGAGCCAGGGTCTGACTTTGTCGCCCAGGATGGAGTGCAGCAGAGATATCGTAGCTCATTCCAGCTTCATATTTCTAGACTCAAGCAACCCTCCTGCCTCAGCCTCAGAGTAGCTAGAACTACAGATGCCTGCCACCATGCCTTGCTCATTTTTTAATTTTTTCTGGAGACTGGGTTTCGATATGTTCAGCTTCCCAAAGTACTAGGATTAGAGGTGTGAGCCACCCCATGGTCTTCATTACTCAAATCTGTTTCTCCCTAAAACTCTCCTTTTCTCCTGGCTTTGAGTACACACTCCTGCTCCTCTGCCGCTTTTTTCTGTTCCTGCTTCCAACTTGCGCAAGGTCCTTGAGGTTCACTTGTTAAACATCTGCTCACCTCTTTGCTGTCTGTTTCAAGGTTCTTGCCTGCAGTTAGTTTCACCTCTTTATTTATTTTATTTTTTTATTTTTTACAGATTACCTGGAGGTCTTTTTTTGATTAAATCATAGCTGTGTACATTAATACAGTCATGGGGTACAGTGTGCTATTTTTATATACAATCTGAAATATTTTCATCAAACAGGTTAACGTAGCCTTCACGTCATTTTCTTAGTTATTGTGTTAAGACATTTATAGTCTACATTTAGAAAGATTCACATGTACCCTTATAAGATGAACCATAGGTGTGGCCCCACCAATCACCCTCCCTCCACCCATCCTCCCCCCTCCCCTTCCCTCCCTCTCCCCTTTCCCCATATTCTTGGGCTATAATTGAGTTTCACCTCTTTAAAGGAGACTCTTTTAAACTCTATTTCCAGCACTGACTTCTAGTGTTAACGTCATCATCCAGCCTTCAGATGCCTAGTACACATTGCAACTCAAATGCCTACTCATTGCTTCTATTTTCCTTGCCTACAATTAGACCCATCGTTCCCCCAGCCTACTATCTTCCATCCAATCAGGGCTCAATTTCCCTGTTTCTGTCAAGGTGGGCATCATTCTCCTATTTACCACTCATCAAGATTATGGATTTTTTTTTTTTTTTTTTTTTTGGCCAGGGCTGGGTTTGAACCTGCCACCTCCGGTATATGGGGCTGGCACCCTACCCCTTTGAGCCACAGGCACTGCCCCACTCATCAAGATTATGGATCTATACAATATCTTTAACTCAAACCCTTATGAAAGAACCTTATTATTTGTTAAGAACTTACTACATACAGGAAATTGTACATCACCTCGTTCGTTTAATCCTTACAACAATCCTATGAGGTAGGTATCATGAGTATTTTACAGGTGAGGACACTGAGCGAGGGTCAGGAAAACTAAGTTACTCCAATGACAAATCCAACTTTGTCTGAAGCTAAAGCCCAAGCACTTACCTACACTGTGGTGGTCAAAACTCCACTGCTTATAAGGCAAGTGGTATAAATAAGTGAAGTAGAAGAAATCTAAGTAAAAATAACAGTACAATCTCTTCCTGCTGAGGAAACAGGTTTGTCGGGCCTGTGGCATACCATTCAGACCCAGCCATGACAGAAGCCACTCTTGCCACATCTTGCAATAGGGAAGATAGATTTCCAGACGTTCATAAAAGTTATCAAATTTTTTTTAAGAGTAGACAATGTCATTTTTTTAACCTTCATTTCATTTCCAACATATTATTATAAAAAACCCCCACACAAATAGAGAAAAGTTGAAGGCCTTTTACTTTGAACAATCACATGCCCGTCACCTAGCTCCTACCATTAGCATTTTACTATTATTGCTTGATCACATATATAACCTTCGATACATCTTCAAAGGTGCATTTCCAAGTCAGGTGCTGACATCAAAATACTTCTCCCTAAATATTCCACATGTGTATCGTTTAAGTGTTTGTTCACAGTATTTTGTTCTTGTTATTGAGTTATATGTTACATATAATAAAATGCACAAATATTAAGTGTACCATTTGATGTATTTTGATAAACACTTATCAAGATATAAAATGTTTCCACTGGGGCCAGATGCGGTGGGTCATGCTTGTACTCTTAGCACTCTGAGAGGCTGAAGCCGGTAGATTGCTTGAACTCAGGAGTTCAGAGACCAGCCTGAGCATAAGTGAGACCCATCTCTACTAAAAGTAGGAAAAACTAGCCAGACATAGTGGTGGGCACCTGTAGTCCCTGCTACTCATGAGACTAAGCCTAAGAGACTTAGGTTGTTGTGAGCTATGATGACACCAGGGTAACAGAGTGAGACTCTGTCTCAAAAAAAAAAAAAAAAAAAAAAAAGCAACAACCTTTCCAGTACTTTAAAAAGTTCATTTGCACCCCTTCCCAGTCAAATCCTACCTCTCTTCATCCAAGGTAACCACTGATCTTATCTGATTAGTTTTCACCATAACTTGGTTTTCATGGTCTAGAATTTCACATGCATAGAATCAGAGAGTGCACACTCTTTTGTGTTAGACTTCTTTCACTCAGCATAATGCTATTAAGAGTCATCTATTGGACAATCTGTCATTTTCTTAATTATTGGGGAAATAGAAAGTGAAAACTCACATTTGCAAGCCATGGGATATCAGGATGCAATCTCTGTGCTGTACTTGAATGCCTTTCTTCCCCCTTCCTACCCAAATGCTATCAAATTCATGTTCCTTTGAAACATCTTATCTCTCTTTTCCATTCTCACTGCTACCATTCTAACATCATTCTGTGACAACTGGGTTCCAGCAGAGCCTTTGACAAAGCCTCATTTGACATTCTAGAGAACAAGATCACGATTGTAAGGGCTAGATGGTTGTTTAGTTAGCTACATCTACCACTTGTTGGGTGGCTATAGCCAGAGTGTAGGTTATTGGATTGGTGACAACCTGGAGGGGGTCTCTATGAGAGTACTAAGGAGCTCATCTTCATCTTGCATTATTCTACTTTCTTTCAAGACTTAGATGAAAATAGTTCTGCTTATCAAATTTGTAAATGAAACAAATTATGAGAGTCAATATAATGGATGACAAAATTAAGTTTCAAAATCTTGCTATGCTATAAAGGTAGGTCAGAACCAAGAAAATGAGATTTAACAAAGATAGAAAGAATAGAATTTAGGTATTAAAAAAGTCAATTGCCAAAGTACATCATGAGCAATATTTGTCCTGACAGCACTCCAAGTGAAAAATATCTCGAGTACAGTATGAGTCACCAGTATTTTGATAAGAGCAAAAACAAATAGACCAAAGGAAAACTAATAACGCAATCACAGCCTACATTAATAGAAGTATAAAGGAAATGGCTATAATTTAATACCATAGTTGCAAGTAGGGGTCTTTCTGGAGTCAGAAAATACTGTCTTTGCTACATTACATTAAATATATCTATTAGACCTTCAAATAGGAATGCAGAGTAGGTGGTTGGCTATAGGAAATGGGCAGGCTAGAGATAAAAATTTCAGACTTGCCAGCAAATACATGGTATTTATAACCGTGGGACTAGATGAAATCAGAGACAGTGCATATAGACAAACCAGAGAAGAGGTCTGTATTAGTCTGGGGCTGCCGTAATAAAATGCCACAGACTAGGGAACTTAAACAACACCAATTTATTTCCTCACAGTTCTGGAGGGTGAAAGTCCAAGATCAAGGTGTTGACAGGGTTTGTTTCTTCCGATATCCCTCTCCTTAGCTTGCAGATGAGTTAATTATTGGTTTGCAATATTTTATTCTTGTTATCGCAGTATATTTTGCAGATAATAAAATGCCCAAACATCAGGTGTACCATTTTCTGTATTTTGACAAATGCATGTCAAGGTATAAAAGGTTTCCATTGACTAAGAAAGTTTCTTTGTGCTCCTCCCCAGCCGAACTCTACCTCTCTCCATAGAGCCCTTCTAGCTGTGTCTTCATATGGCCTTTCCTTTGTTTATGTGACCCTTGTGTCTGTGTGCCTACATTTCTCCTTCTTATAAGGACACCAGTCAGCCTGGATTAAAGCCCACCCCAAAGACCTCATTTTAACTAAATCACTTCTTTAAAAGTTCTATTTCCAAATATAGTCACATTCTGTGGTATTCTGAGTCAGGGCTTCAACATAAGAATTTGCAAGAATACAATTCAGCCCACCATAAGGCTCAAGAATTAAGCCTTGGTCCTTCCACATTTAGAGGTCAGGCAAAGAGGAAAGAAGAGTCAGCAAAAAGAACAGTAGAGAAGTGGTCAAAGAAGAGAAAAAAACAGGAGCATGTGAATTTTTCAAGGCCTAAAGAAGAAAGAGGTTTCAGGATGGAGGACCAATTAACCAAAGCTAGAGGTCATTGATAGCCTTGATAGTAGCCATTTCAGTGAATGGTGAAACTGGGAGCCTGAGAGGAAAGAAAGGATGGTGAGGAAGTGAAGATGGCACCGAAAGACAACTATTCTGAGAAGTTAGTCTATGAATAGGAAGAAATTGATGAGAAGCAAGAATAGGAAAATTGCAGGAGCAAAGCCCTTAAAAAGGTGAGATGGGATAGGATCTAGTCTTTGGTTTGGGGTAAAAGAAAGAGTATGTTGCCTATTGTAACAAGAAGGAAGCTAGAGGGGGTACATCCGGGTTGGTAGAACTGGTGGTGAAAGGAAGAAATAGTTCCGCTCTGATGGCTGATCTTACCTTATCTGCATCTCTTTCCCTGATGTACCTCCTGCCTCATACTTTTCCTACGTAACCAAATCCTTTCCACCCGTCCAGACTTAGCCTCTTTGCTTGGGAAAGAGCACTCCACATGGAACCAGAAAACTGCAGTCAAGTTCCAGCTTTTCTAACTATGAGCTGCATGACTTCAAACGAGTCACCTTCTCTGCACCCGTTTCTCATCTGTACACTTGGAGCAAAAATCTGTCTGCATACAATACATTGCATCTACATTGTTGAAGTGCAAACATGAAAATGAAATGTGTTCTAGTAAAGTCTGAGCAGCTTCTGAGACTACTTCAGTCTTTTTGGAAGCTCTTTGGGTCTTTACAACTCATCTGCTATCTGACACTGTTACCCGGTTGTTCTGAAGTGTACTCTTGCTGATTTGATCACCAGATTATCCATTTCTGAAGAGCAGGAACTGAGTTTTCTACGTGTTACATTGAGGGGGTGGACAGGAAGAGGGAGGGGCTAATATATTGAGTGCTTCTTGCCAAGAGGTTGAGGTCTTACCGCATTATACATTATCTAATTTGATTCTTACAACAATCTGAAGAAATGCGCATTATGTTACAAACGAAGAAACAGAGGTCCGGAGAAGTTGAGCGGCTTCCCCCAGGTGACACAGCATATAAGTGGTAGAACCATAAGTTGGATTCCAACCTCCAAACTCTGACCATATGCTCTTGTCACTACCACATCCCACACACTCTGATACCAGGCAATTTTGGCTGTGTTTGGATTTCTTGCCGAGTCTTTAATTACTGAGAGGAAATGACATTTTCATTAGCCCATGTTTTTGCAGTTATAATGTCAAACAAACAGCTTCTGCTTTTCTCACAGAAATTTATGATAGTACTGGTTCTTATCCAACTCCCTGAAAATTGGTTAGATTGCTACCAATGAGCCTATTTTTATTGCATTTTCTTTTCTTGTACCATCATCATAAGGAAATCAGACATGATGATGAATCCTAAACTGTTGACACTCAAAAGGATCTCAGAGATCATCTATCCCAGCCCCTTCCTTTTGTAGTTGAGGGAATTGGGGCCCAGAGAGGACAGCTGACCTGCTGAAGGGCACACAGGGGAAAGTGGCAGAGCCAGGAAAGCCTCTTGTTCTCCCCCAGTCAGACTCCCCTTCCTTCCATCTCCTTACACAATTTTACAAGCTGGCCCTTCACCCCTAAAGCAGCAGCCTCGGGGTCCTGGGGATTTTCTCAGGTTTTGCAAGAAGTTTAAAGAGCAAAACCTGACAACATGCCTTGCGGAGTGAATGACTGAAGAGGCTGGGGGAAAAGAGTGACAGAAAGACCAGGCATGCCCATGCTTCTGGCATTTACTTATCTGGTTTTGTTTTTTGAGAATTATTTGATTACTTCTAAGCAGTAAAATTCAAGGTATTAATGTATGAACTCTTTGGAAGCAAGGTAACCTTTACTGGTTTTAAGGTTTCATTGGTGACCTTTTCTTCTCAAAACAGCCCTGAGAAATGGGCAGTTGTCAGTAGATTTTTAGGTTATTTTAAATCCAGCTCTCCTCCCTGGCTCCTTAGAATATCTGAACAACTCTCCAGATCTATTGCCTTGCTTTCAAGTTTATAAATGACACTCAGGAAATGTCTTCATGGAAGACTGAACCAAAGGGACATCTGGGTGAAGAATGGGTGGTGCCAGAGGGCTCAGTTGCTGTTTCCATCTGTCTCAGGAGATGAGCTTCTCCCTGACCGCTTTCTGCCCTTGGGTGAAGACAGATTAACATTGGTCGGAAGAGGCTTCCTTACTTGGTTAGAGTTTCCTATGGCCTTGCCAGGCATATAGCTGGGGGGGGGGGCAGAGGAACACTTCTATTAATGTATCACTGTGGACTGGCAAAAGGCACATGACAGCTTTTCCAATGCCATATCTGACATTAATGATTTCACACATTATTGCTGAAATCAAAAGATTTCATGGCTGAAGCCAAAGTCAGCATACTCAGATCTGCTTGGACCCACAAATGCTCCATGTGTGGAGGGGAAAATCAACAGCAAAAACAGCAAATAAAATATGCCTGTAAACTTTTTGTTTCATTCACTGAGCCTCAGAAAAGAGCACACAGGCCCTGGTTCTGAGCTCAGTGTAGGGTCTACTTACAAAATGGGGTCTCTGCTGTCTCTTCAGTCCTTCAAGTTCTTTGGCATTTTCCTTAAGTTCTTCTAGAGAGCAAGAAACTTAGTAATCTGAGGCCAGATTATCAGTTAGCTACCGATTCAGCAAACAATTATCACATACCTACCCTGTGCTGTGTAATGAGTGTGGCACCAAGAGACTATAAAGCGGGACCAGGGAACAGACAGGAGGGTAAATCTGAGACAGCGCCTAACTCTTAGACACTGAATCTGAAAATCAGTTCACTGATTATCATTTGTGATCTGGACCAGCCTTGGCTAGATCCAGCAACCTAGTGCTGCCTACAGGTTTATATAAAACATGTGTTCACATCCATTCCAAAGAGCCTTACTCTGCCTTACTTAAACATCAACCAACATCTAAGCATTAAGGACAGCAATCAAAGTGCATTTTCTTATTTTTAAAAGGTATTTTTCTGGACTTGTTGAAAATTGTTTCAAAACTCTGCTTAGCTTTTCCCTAGTAATGGATGTACCACATAACCAGTGCCTAAATCAGCCAGTGAACTCAAGTCTATTGAATCATTTTTGTGCCCCACTATCGATCTGCTTCCATTTGGCTAAGTATGCCCATTACGTAACACCAGACCTAGAAAGGGCTATTTTAAGGGACAAAAGATTTCTCTTTTCCTTTTTGTTTCTTTTAGTTTTTAATGAATAAGCTTTTCAAAATAAAACCAAGATGATTTCCAGCTCAGCTTTTGTTTTCAGGTCTTGTCTTGTTGAAGAAAGAACATTGACTCAACAGCCTGTAACATACTCCATTTCCCTGAAAGGGTTAGAAGATGGACATCATAAAAAAGGGAATTGGATTGGGAGTCAGGGAAGTTATAACTCTGACTCTGCCATTAAGTAGCTGTGCAACTTTAAAAACACAGTTCATAATCTCTGGGTCCCAGTTTCTCCTTCTTTAGAATTAGGGAAACAGAACAGAACAGAAGTTAAGAGGCAGCCCTTCCACTTACTGGTTGTGTAAATTTGGGAAAGTCACTTAACTGCTCTGGGCCTCAGTTTCTTCTCCTGAAAAATAGAGATAGTAACAGTATCTACCTCATAGCATTTTTATGAGGATAAAGTGAGAAATTACTTGTGTATGGTTACTAGAGTGACTAGCATGTAGTGATGAAGAAATACAAACAATTCTTAGTGTTTAGGGATTAAAGAAAATCATGATGCTCCATTCTGATTCTAAGTTTCTGTGAACCCTTAAGATCGATAAGTATCTTAGTATAATTTCAAGCCAAAAATTTTCACTTTGACTATTATTACATTTATTAACTACTCAGATCATGTTGAACAATTGTTACAAGTTGATTGATAAGAAAGGTCATCAGTAGTAACCCCTTTTCTTTATTTCATAGAATTACTTCTGAAAAAATTCTTCTTTCTGAAACTCAAAGAATAAAGAAGCAAATGTTTGATACTTTATGTCTACAGAAGAAGTACTAGAAGACGGAGACCACTGATTCTCACATCAACTTGTGCTTTAGCCCACATGAAAGAAAAGGGTAAAGGATTTACTGCATTTGTCAGGAATCCAGGGACTTTTCCTTGTAATCTTTGTAAATGTAAGATTGTAGAAATTCACTTTGAACCATGGCTATGTTTTATCAGGATTCAGTGAGCAATATGTGGCTTGGGAGACATTCTTCTTATATGTGTGGCAGAAGAGACTGAGGAAAACTTATGGAACTTTCTAGAAGAAAAACCATCAAAATCCTCAGCATAAACCCATTATTTTCTTAAAATGCTAAGCCCGTGTGTGTGTGTGTGTGTGTGTGTGGTGTATACTGAACCACCTGTATGCAGGCTAGCATTTCTGTTATATACCCTTAATAGTAAATATGCAAAGAATATAAAATAGAGTTGTGATAATTACTTTTTAATCCCATCAGCTAATTAAAAGTGCTTTATGGAGTATATAAGACGGTAGCCATAGTCTTCCTTTGCATGAAATTTTTATGTCTTTTGCTTGTCAGTAAAACTGAAGCCAAAATGGCCACGTGAGATTATATAAGAGTTTGACATGAAAAGATGGGAGCCAAGGCCAGGGCTAGGAAATTTCATTTTGCCCACTTAGGTGGGTATTACTTAATCTGTGTCTCCTAAAAGAGCAAGCTGTGTGATAATTGCCTTTTCATCTGTTGATGACGAGCCTCTTGTTTATGTTAACATTCCCTAAGACAGAAGGGCTAGATCCAGTTTAGTTACAGATGATTCTTGGCTTTCACCTGACCTTGGTAGCATTATCACATCATTTACCAGTACGTTCTGGCAAAACTGACTGCAACAATTATTTTGTATGTCCATGTGTGGAGGTGTGAGGTAAGGTTGTCTCTTTAGACTGAATATGCATGTAAGAGCATTGCTAAAAGCTTTGCCTCTTATTCCCATCTACATCGCCTGTTATATACACTGAGCTAATGACAGCACAGGAGGCAATTGTCAGCCTGCCCAGAAGGCCCAATATGTGCATTAAGATAATGCTGCCCTCATCTTACAGCACCAGTTTGTTTATTGTTTCTTTTGTGAAACATTTTTGCTTGCTAGCCAGTAAACCCATACTCATAAGATTGAGCTTATAATAGGCACAGATCACCCTCTTAATATGAAATAAAAAACCTGAAACTCCTTTTAAGAGCAATAAGAACTCCAGGAAGGGAAATTAGTGGTAAGAGTGATGGGGAAGATGACCTGGTGTGACAGTGGCTTCTCAACCTAATAGTGTGCCTATGCAGTAAGTAGTAACCTCTCATCACGTGATAACATCATGTTCAAGTACAAATACTGCATTTTAGAACTACTACATTTTAGGTAGAAAATTGTACCAAGAAGGTGACCAGGATAAGGCAAGATCTAGCAATCAGGGAATACAAGAACAAATTGAAGTAAATGTATGTTTTGCTTGGAGAAAAGATGACTAAGCTAAACCATGCTGACTCTTACAAGGTTTGAAATGAAAAAGGGAGTAAACTGTCTTGTATCACTCCAAAGGAAATGTCTAGAACAAATATATGGAAATTGCTAAAAAAGCACATTTCATTATCATATAAGGGTACATGTGAATCTTACTAAATGTAGAACATAAATGTCTTAACACAACAATAAGAAAATGACATGAAGGCTATGTTAACCAGTTGGATGAAAGTATTCCAAATTATATATGTAAACAACCCTTTGTACCCCATGATAGTATTAATGTACACAGCTATGACTTAACAGAAAAAAAAAAGCACATTTCAGATCAACAGGAAAAATAAATGAAACTCTATAAAAATAAAAACTATCCAACAATAAAATGCATTTAGGAAGTAGAGACACCTTCTTGGAGATGTTCAAGCTGTCTGAGCCTCTAGCAGGGATGCTGTAGAGAGGATGCTTGCATCCTCTGGTCGGGCAATCCTAAAGCTATCTCTATACTACTCTAAATTATTTTTTTTCTGTGATGCTGATCAAATAAAATCCTATGCTTCCATTCACTCATTCAGCTAAGCATCCATTCATTAATCAATTCAATAAACACTTACTGAGTGGCTACTATATGTACCAGGCACCTTGTTAAGCAAAAGAATATAAGAAACAGAAATGTAGGATACAGAAATGTACACAGATAGTTACAATATAGGCTGATGCATGCAGAAACAGACATGTAAAAACAATAGACTGATGGAGATATTAGGGGAAGTGCAATCCAAGAAGCCTCGGTAGAGGTAGGAGGTAAAGCCTGTGTAAATTCCAAAGGCATTAATTGGAGTTTGCCGGAAAGGTAAAGTCAAGAAAGTAGGAAGGCCATTCTAAATGAGGGGAACAACATGTTCAAAGACATAGAGATATGACCTTGTCTGGCAAATTGGTAAAATATTAAGTAATTCACCATTGCTAAAGCATCAACTTTATCCGGAAAGGTGGAAAGGAGTTGGATGAGGTAGGAAGTATGGAAATGAGCGAAGACACAAGGGTTCTATTTCTCCAAGGATCCTATATCTTTGTAGAAGTTGGGAAGCTGGGCACTAATATAACTTTCTTCTATACACTTTTTTTTTTTCAAGACAGAGTCTCACTATGTCACCCTGGGTAGAGTGCCATGACATCCTAGCTCACATCAATCTCAAACTCTTGGGCTCAAGTGATCCTCTTGCCTCAGCCTCCTGAATTGCTGGGACTATAGGCACCTGTCACAACACCCAGCTATTTTTGGAGAAATGGTCTCACTCTGATTCAGGGTAGTCTTGAACTCCTGAGATCAGGCAATCCACCCGCCTTGGCCTCCCAGAGTGCACCTTCCTTCTATGTTTGCTCTTGGCTTTCCCTATATAATTCTTAGATCCAAGTTGGAAGCCAGTCATGGCAAAACAAAATGAAAATAGAGGTTAGCTATTTTCTGCTACCATAAAGGCAGCTTGATTTCTAGAATCACATTCCCTTGTTTCTCTGTATATGTTACCATTTTGATCCAAATGTAACAACAAAAAATTAAACATAAATGTTTTTTCATTCACTTCCAATTGAACAATATTATGTAAGTTTTCTAAGTTATTTTAAATGTTTGTGTACAGGAAATGAAATAATATCTGTAACTATTCCCTCATGGAAGGCTTATCTTCCATGATAAAATATATTGTTCATAGGTTAAAAGCAAATGGAATCATCTTAACAGCACTAAAATAAAGCCCTTCAATATTTTAGCATGTTTTGTTCTGATTTTTAAAGAAAGGCTCTTATCCCTTTAGAGTAATATGATTCAAATGAGCTTTAATTTTTGTAAAACCCTCATAATTGGCCCTATTAATTAGATGGTTGGCTAGATTTGGGGAGAACTCAGACTTACAGCAGTTTCATAAACTGCCATGTTATTACTTTCAAGTATTGTACTTGAGAATCCTGTAAGTGCTTTAAAAAAAATCATACATTCTTGTTCGAATGCAAATGCTGCTGTGACAACAGTTCTTGAAAACAATCAGTCTGTGTTGGGTTTTTAATATTCATTTTTATTAATTTTATTCTGAATGCACATGAGGTGTTCTGGATCAGAGAGAGATTATTGTAATTTAGTTAAAAAGCAAATAATGAGTTTGGTTCCCAATATCCTGATTCTCACCCCATGGCAACACAATGAAAGCCAGTCCAAATCTCCTGCACATATAAAGTCAGTATTAAAAATGAGGAACAGAGAAAAACAACTTTTTTCCTACTTTATATACAGGACAAAGAGACATCTGCCTTCTACTTCTCTCTCAAGAAAAAGCAGTGAAATCTTTGCTCTTTGAAGACAAAATGTAAAGGATCCTGAGTTCTTACTCTAGTCGTTTTGTCTATAAATACATCTTTCCAAGGGCCAAGTAACTCTTCTACTTTTATGACCTAAAACGTCTTTAAGGTCTCTGTCCTCATTTGTCCTTGTAAACATATAATTGCAGAGTCAGACAAATCTCCCTGGAGTTCTATCACTAACTATATGTTTGTAAATTACCTTACCAAGACTGGCTCTTAGTTCAAGATCCCAAGCCTCCAGTAGAATTTATTTAAGAAAACCTACCTTAACACTCTGAGAGGCCGACGTGGGTGGATTTCCTGAGCTCATAAGTTTGAGACTGGCTTGAGCCAGAGTGAGATCTTGTCTCTAAAAATATAGCCAGGCATTGTGGTGGGCACCAGTAGTCCCAGCTAATTGGGAAGCAGAGGCAAGAGAATCACTTGAGCCCAAGAGTTTGAGTTTGTTGTGAGCTATGATGCCATAGTACTCTACTGAGGACAACAAAGTGAAACTCTGTCTCAAAGGAAAAAAAAAAAGAAAAGAAAAGAAAAGAAAGAAAAGAAAAAAGAAAGAAAACCTAGTCTCTGTGAATATACAAAAATACAGGGTGTCCCAAAAGTCACCACTGAAGTTGCCATACACAAAGAAAGTAGAAAATTTTGCAAAATTTTTACAAAATATTCCCTACATGCTGGCCACCTCTTTATAAAATTTAGTAGTGAATATTTTGTAAATAAAAAGGCAGTTAGCTACAATTTTCCATTTTCCCCATGTGTGGTGACTTTAGGGGCAACTTTTGGGACACCTTGTATTTTCTTTATACCCCAAAGTCAACCTACCCTATCAATGAGGTTAACATTTCTTTGTGTTAAGGATGCATACTTCATTAGCAAATCTTTTTCCCTATCCACAATAAAAGAATAAACTTCACCTAGTATATTCTCATCATACTAAATTTTAGTATAATTCATTCAATAAATTCAACAAATATTGGCTGGATGCCTACTGTGTGCCAATGCCCTGTTCTAATGAGATAATTCACTACAGATAGACTTCTCCCAAAGTTGGCACTTTACTGTTGCTCATATACCTTTCTCTTCAATTTAAATGATTTTTCCTAAATCAATTCTTGTTCTAGTTGATATTTTGAAAGTTCTAACTGACCATGGTAACAAAAAAATGCATACTAAAAAATTCTGAGCAAGATTTGGAACATCGTTCTTTGAGGACGATTAAATTTAATCATTTTTTTTCCTTTGTACTTTGCCATCCTTCCTTATCACTTATAATCCTGACTGCTAATCTTTGAGGTCTTCACATATCTTCCTTCACTAAACTCAAGCACATTAATTTGCATGCTAGACTAACTCAAATAACTTCTCAGCTTTAAGCCAAAGAATATTTTTCTTAAAAAATTTTCTAGCAGTTTTGTTTGCCAAATTTTAAAGGCCATTTTTATGACTATCCATGGTAGCTTAAAAGTATGAGTTTTTCATAACCTGCCTTACTCTTAAAATAAAATCAGAGAATTTAAATTGATACTTATCATAGGTAGTCAAAATGAAAGTGATCCTTTACTAATCAATATTTATGGATCATTTCTTAAGATCACCTTAGAAAAGTTAGTAGTTTATTGAACAAAACAAAAAGTACCCATAAAAAATTGTTGAATAGAGTTAAAGGAGTCAAGTTTGAATTCTAAGAAGAGCAAAACATAACAAATTATTTCTCCTAAAGCATTGAATTTACTACAAAGAGAGGTTGAAGCAATTAGAAATTAATTATAATGTAGTTTTTTATTATCTTCTAGTTAAGAAAACACAGTGGGAATCTAATATGAATTTTTAATGTTTTGGACATTTAATGAGTCTATTTCTACCTTTCCATTGTGATTCAGAACAAGTAAATAAGATATGCCAAAAAATAAACTATAATAGCATGTGTATCATCATTTTTTCTCCATGAAAGAGTGACTATGAGTTTGAGGACTGCAGAGTCAGATTATGTACTCCTGGCTGAGTATTGAAGATAAGCCTTATCACACACACAGTCCTTTGTCAAGACTGGGAGACTCACTGGTTCTAGGAATTTAAGGTAATCTCTAGCTCTTTCATCTTTCATATCCAATCATTAGCTGATCACTACCTAAGCAGTGACTTCAGTGACCATACACAACACAGAATAGCGAGTCTGCAGAACTCACTCAGAAATCTAGTTTGTTACTGACTGCTCAGAACAAACATCAGGAACATCAGCATAGTAGGACTAGCTCCCCAAAATCCAAGTCCCATGGGACAATGCAGTGGACCCAGATGGTGGCTACCTGTGTAATTAGTGGTGCCATAGCTAAGGAACCCAGAGTTAAAAGGTCTGCACCTTGATAGCAAGAAGTAAACAAATCAGTCTCCCAACCACACAGGGTGGCAGTCCCATAATAGTCACACTATGGTTGCCTTGACCTACTTAATTGCCTATCTGACTATGTACAGAAATTGATTAGGTTCAGGGGGCAGTTAGGCCTTGAAGAATGTCACTTTCAGCAAGGATATACAGGGATACTCTGAGCCCATAGAAGATTACCACTTCCAATAATTTAGAATTCACCTTATCTGTTGAGTGTTCATAAATCATACAAATTTTGGTTATCAAAAATTTCTTTTGGTCTTTATTCTTTCCAGAATTAAAAATTCTAATCTTGAAAGTTTGTCTTCCTAAGTTTATCACCCTAGCACCTCAAACTCCACACATCCTAGTCATTTTAGTTCTCTCCTCAGGATTTTGTTCCGTTTTTCCTTTCTTTTCTTGTGAATAATGACTGATTTATTCCTAAAATTCCATCTCTAGATGCACCATGTGGTGGCTCATGCCTGTAATCCCAGCACTCTGGGAGGACAAGGTGGGAAGACTGCTTGAGCTCAGAGGTTTGAGAGCAGCCTGAGGAAGAGCAAGACTCTGTCTCTATTAAAAGTAGAAGAGCTAGCCAGGCATTGTGAAGGGCACCTATTATTTCAGCTACTCATGAAACTGAGGCAATGGGATCACTTGAGCCCAAGAGTTTGAGGCTCTGTCTCAAAAAACAAAAACAAAATAGATGCACGATAGTTTGGAGCAGGAGTAGGGAAACATTTTCTCTAAAAGACCCGATGGTAAATATTTTAGACTTTGCAGGTTATATGGTTTATGTTACAGCTGTTCACATCTGTCACTCCTGCATGAAAGCAGCCATAGACAATAGTACACGAATGAATGAGTATAGCTGTTCCAATAAATTTTTATTTACAAAAACAGACTGTAGGCCAGAGTTAGCCCATGAACCACAATTTGCTTACTCTGGCTTAGAACGATAGTAAGATGTATTCTGTTTGTTACAAGAAAGATATTATAAACTAATGTGCCTCATAAACATAGAGGCAAATATTCCTTACAATACTAGCAACTCAATCTAGCAACACGTAAAAAAGATTATATACCATGACTAAGTAGGGTTCACCCCAGAAATTCAAGGTTAGTTTAATATTCGAATCAATAAATATAATTTACCATATGAATAGAATAAAGAAAAATATATCATCTCAATTGTTACAGAAAATAATGAAAAAATTGTGTCTGATAAAAAAAAGAAAGTACATGTGACAAAATTCAATATTCACTAATGATAAAAATACTCAGCAAACCAGAAATAGAAGGAAACATAGTCATCTAATAAAAGTCTTTCATGTAAAATCTACAGTAAACATACTTACTGGTAAAGAGAGGAAATGTTTTT